>NC_066626.1:27424270-27727300 GCF_025201925.1 Gopherus flavomarginatus
GGAAATGTGTGACTGGGGCCTAGCGGCGGTCAGCATGCATACAGCCAGCCTAAAGTAGGGTGGGATGAGATGTGCCTCTCTGATTCAGGGAGCAGCCTGCTTTCTCTCTCTTTGTTTTTGGTTAGTGTGTTTTATTGTTCTGAATATGAAGAAATAAATTAGTGTTATATTGCAATCTTCTAGAAAGCATATTTATGCTTTTAATCTAATTTCTCTATGTACGTGCTGTGAATGTAACCTCTGAGAGAGAGAGAGCGAGAGAGAGAGAGAGACTGTGAACCAAACATTTTTAATGTTGCTGGCCTCTGTTTCTCATTACTGTTAATGAAGGTTCTAACTAGTGTAGATTCTACTGCCCCATGGGATCCATCCTAGTGAATCTTATACTAAAATCATCTGCAAACAATCAGAATAAAGCTGCAACAGTTAATAACTCTACTAATGTACATTTAATCATCATATAAAATGCCCTCTTCAGACTCAGGCCAAGCCAAAGACAAGATTGATGGGAAGAAAAAGAAATAGCTTAGCAACACAAGAAAAGGGATTGCAGGAATAAATAACCAGGAGAGAAGCTTGTGGTAGGATTCATTCACGCTGGGAGCACCTCATAGCATTCACCCATGTCATAAATGCCCTGGGCTCAGCCCTCTGGCCAAGGCACATTAAGTTCAACCCTTTCCAAGATAACCAAAAGCTCCAAATAAAAATAAAACCAAATCTGAATGGTTCTTCTGCTCCCTTGGGGTTCTGAAATCTTTTGCTTCCACATACAAAACCTACCTACATGCTCCCTCCTGGTTTCTCTCCACAGAAGAGTTCTGCCTCCTTTATAGTCTCTCCCTGGATATTGCCTGTATTCCAAGCACCCCGCCGGGGATCAATTTTGACCATGCAACTTTCCTCAGTCTGCCTATCCCAGGCCCTTCCAGGAGAGAGGAATTAGTGAGTTCCTTCTCTCACTGGGATATTCTCCATTCCACTGAGCTCCTTCAGCATCTTATAAGTCTTAGGTGCCTAATGGGTCCTTAGCTAGCTCTCACCCCCTGGCTGGAAGACAATCACTCCACAGGTTCAGAACATGACTACTCCCCCACCTTTCTAGCAAGTGATTGGGGGATCACTCCATCACAGAGCTAAATGCTAGTTTCCCCATTTCAAAATCTGCCAGCCTATGTACTGGACTACCGTGATGGTGTGGTAGGAATTCAGCCAGTATCAAGTTTCTGAGGGGTGATTTGGTAAACAGATCTGTATTTGTTCTACAGTTTGATGAAATTCAAGAAACCAGGAGATGCAGTTCTGTCATCCCATAGGGGGGAGGAATAGCTCAGTGGTTTGAGCATTAGCCTGCTAAACCCAGGGTTGTGAATTCAATCCTTGAGGGGGCCATTTGGGGATTGGTCCTGCTTTGAGCAGGAGGTTAGACTAGATGATCTCCTGAGGTCCCGTCCAACCCTAATAATCTATGAATAGGTCTGGTGATGAAAGAAAATATTAAAGTAGAAGATTTTGCAAAGACATCCTGCTGGCACCGTGGATGCTGTTCCATGCTCTCAGAAATTGATACGGTCTCTTCTAGACTTTTCCTTACCTTATTCCACCATCTTACTCACACTGAGCAGTACTTTACTCTGTGAGTTTCCTCATTTAAATCACTATGGCAGCATGCCCGAGTAACTGTTCAGCATGGTTAACTTTGCCTGAAACATTTACAATACAGAAATTCTGAATATACTTAGGAAGAAGTGGATGGAGAATGAGACATCAGAGTGGTAGACAACACCAATATAAAGTCTCCCAGATACCTAGAAAAGTGACCCCAGGGTCATCCTCTGGTGCTAATGCTGTACAGGGTTACTATGGCAGAACTGAATATATTCAAGCTGAAAAAAAAAACATTTTTATGCATGTTTCTGAAATATTGAGTCAATTATTGCACAAGACACTGCAGATATCTACCAGAACTTCTTAAATGTAATTAATGTGGAATAAAATTCTAAAGATGGTGCCAAGTAGTGGTATTCCATAGTTATAATGCCCATTTAATCCATTTGTACTTTTGGTCAAACTACAAAGAGAGTACATAAGGGAACTATGCAATATAGGTTGTATTTTCAACAGCGCATCAGTAACTTAGGACCATGATTCCCAGTGACTTCCGGTGGGTTTTGTAATACATGTATTGTTGAAAATTTCAGTCCATGTCCCTAAACAGAACTGACAGCACATTTTTCCAATGGAATACTGTTTTTTTTTTAAAAAGCAAAATATTTTGCAGAAACATATTAATATTTACAAAATTAAATTTAGGGGGGAAATGGAATTAAAACATTCCATCACAGCCTTTTCAGAATGCAAATTTTTGATGATCTCTTTTGAAATGTCTTTTCATTTCATTTTTTAAATTTTTTATATAATATAAAAAAGTTAAAATGGAACAACTTTTTTGATTTCATCAAAACAAAATATTTCACTTGACACATTTGATTTTTTAAAAATTTCATTTAACAGGAAATTTTGAAATTTGCTTAGCTCTGTTCCATTTTGGAATGGAAAAAGTTTCAAAACGGCATAATATTCCAGGAAATGGAATATCTACTTCTTGCCCAGCTCTAGTTCCTAAATGCCTCAGGTTATAGAAGTAAATTATTAAAATCTAGAAGAAGTGACTACAAGATCAAACTTAAAGGCCAATCCTGTAGACCGTAGCTAACATAATACTCCCCTGGATGCCATTAGGGCAAGTTCTTCAGGACTAGGCCCATCATTCTTATGTTTCCTCACCCATATGTACAAAATTACTCAGTAAAATACTCCAGCCAATGCAGGAAAAGGAAACAAGGTGCTAAATTTAACAGCATGATACCAACAAAAGTAAACAAATAAGGAAAGCAAACAGAGTTGTATGGTTTCATCCATATTTATTAGACTAATAAGTAAAATTAAGTCTGATTTGATTCTGAATTATCATCAATGCCTTTTTTAAAAAACATCTGGACTGCAATTAGTCTATTTAAAAATATAACCATCAATCTTTTTTTTTCTTTTTTGTATACTATTTGTTTCTTGAAAACTATTTTAATACATATTTTGTTTTAATATTGGAGTGTTGTATCTTTTTATGCAAGTAATTGTGAATGTGAGCTGTGATCAGCAATATGCAGAAAAATATTGTTCTGCTTTTATGAGTTTCCTCCAGTTTTGCATTTACCTCAGAATGATGTTCTTGAAGTCCCTGTTGCTGCAGCTTGCAATAATTAAGACTTGATGGAAGAGAGCTCACCACCACTGCACTCTCCATTATTACCATACAATAGTGAAACAATGAAAAAAAATCCCTTTTCCAAACGCTCACTACAACCAGGCTTACCTAGTGATAGATCAACATGAAAAGGCTTGAAGGTTTAGATAAATCATACTGAGTTTGGATTTAAAGTCAAACCTTTACTATTGAGAAATTATGCTGGAACAAAGACACATTCTTATGAGATTTCCAGTATTTTCTGGTTTGGAGAAGGCTAGAAGTACCATGGGAAGAGTCCTGGAAGGAAACGCATAGCCACTGGGGTTGATCATCTTAAATAAAGTTGTTTGATGCAGAGAGTCCTTTCACCTGCCTGGAACATGTACTTAACCCACAGCAAATAGAGCCATCAGGCAAAGCGAATGCCTTGAAGTCAGTGGGACTAAAGCACGAGCTTAATGTTAAGCATGGACATAAGTGTTTTGCTGAAGAGGAATGGGATTATCCATGTACTTAAAACTGAGCATTCATTAAACCACTTTGCTGTGTTGGAGCCCCCAAAAATGATCTAATTAGTATTACTCACCCTTAAGAATAGCAAAGTTTCCTTTGGGAGTTACAGTTCTGGTAGTTTACGAGACTCTCCTGCCTGGGAATTAAGTTGTGAAAGCTACAAGAAAGATGGAGACCTTCCAAAGTTCAAACTAGCTACCTAGCGTGTCCTTGAAAGTATCGGATTAGTTTCACAGCAATTAAATAAAAATTGTGTATCTTGGGCTTTAATTTGGTATTGTTTAATGATATTTTATCTTGCCAGGTTTGGATGGGACATTTATTTTCATGCCTCCGGAGGAAGTTAATTCACTTATTATTTCAAACAATCTGAAAATGGATTCCAGGTCCACTGCTGATGACAGTAATGTGAAATAATTATATATTCCATGTAATAAGGGAAGAGGTTCAGTTATCTGTTAATGGACATTGGGGAAGTCCGTCACATTTGTCCTTGAACTATTGGATGTTTTTCACAGATGTAGTCATATGTGATTATGAATAGCACTTACTTGTATGCCAAGAAAATGAAAAAAAATGTGTTGCTGGAGTGCAAACAGCTATGGATGAGATTTTAATAGCCTATATTTTAACTGTGTGTTCATTGTTTCCTGTGGCACCATTTCATTGTGTTCTAGTAAGGCAGGAAGTTGCTTTTGAATTCTCTCATTGTATGTAAGAGCAAGAAAAAAAATCTAATTGGGACTGACCTTTCTTGCAATTCATATTGAGATAGAAGTTCCATTAGTCATGGATTTAGACTGTTGAGAATATATAAATATGGCCATATTCCAGTTTTTACAGGTTTCCATTTACGCTCCTCTACTATCTCCTTAAACACATATTTGTTCCAATATAAATAAGGTCTCTATTTAAAGCATCTGCACTGCTTTATATGAATTTCAAATCATTTCACATATATTGACCATAGGGTCAAAATGAGTTTTTCTTATAAAGTATTCCAGGGGTTAACAGTATTTCCACTTTTTGTTGACATTTCTCTGGTTAGCCATAAAACAAAATTATTGTAGATGGGAATTGGTGACCTACTTCCTTATCTTTATTATATGTGCTATATAATATCCACTCTTCTTTTTCATGGTTATTTCTTTTGCCTGCAGAGGAGACTGTTAAAAAAACAGTGTATCTCTCCAGTGACCTGGACCAAGAGAGTTGTAGTACAAATATCAGTAATTGGAAGACGATGGAGTAGGATACTCTTTCTTTTGAGCTAGTTGCTAACCTTGAAAATAAATTCTATTTAACTCCTTTGGAATGTGGGTCATGTTGATAGTGCGGATGGTGTATTAACACATCCAGGGAAGCATATGGCCATAAAGCAGCTGTGCTAGCAAGCAGTTAGCTAAATAAACTTTGATTACTTCATGACCAGGGCTCCTATGTAACACTGAAAATACAACTAGTAGTACTGCTAATAATAATTAGTAGCTCAACAATCTGAGAAAAGATGGCTCAAATGGGATGAACTCATAAAAATAGCTTTCTTAACAAAAATATGAAGTTACACAATGTGTTAAATGCTGGCTTGTGATACTCAGAAGCCATTCTCTGCTCTGGAATAAATAAGAAACAGAAGTATTGACTCCAGCAATATCACAAACCCACATTCTTTATCACTTGAATGAAGCTGGAAGAGAGTACAGCTATAACCTGTACTGACTACATATTACTGGTCTAATTGTTACTGGGGCACCCAAGCTATTTGTGTTTGTTAGAGATGCTTTCTATTGCTATGACATCTGGAACAAAGTGAATCCTTTAGTCACCTTCTGATAGGTTAATTCAGAGCAGCAATCTACAGAGCAACTGGCATGTATTGTTTAAACATATTCCCCCAGACATCTTTCCTGAGTAGCAGTATAATAGGATACTGACTGTATATGAATCAAGAAGAATAAAAGCCAGTTATGCCCAAACTTTTTAACTATGATGAATCCTTTTTGATCAATAACTAGTACTAGAGCAGAAACACTTTATTTTCTTTTTTGTTACCCACTTTTTTTTGTCAGTTATGTCTCAGATTTTCAAAGGGACCCTGTTATGATATTGTGCAGTGAAATGGGGGCAGACACAAAGTAAGAGGTTACCAGATTGTAACTTTTATATCAAATGTGTTATTGTGTTGCTATAAAAGACAGCTATTGTGAGATGCTGTAGAGTTGTGTGTGAACTTTAGAAAATTCATGTTCTTATTATCAGCCTAAGAACGAACAAACAGTCTTTTCATCTGTTACTGTCTGCCTTAGCTGACACCTTTCATGTCTCAGTCAAGCTGTATGGTTCTCATCTTTACGTGCCCTCTCATGAATGCATCATAGTGCAGTAACCTATCCAGCTATATATTTCTGGATCTGTTTAGTCTCAGGAAAACAATTCATATCTGGAGAAAACATGTAAGATGACTGGTCTGGTACCAGATATCAAAAGCCATATATCTGTGGATTTAGTTAATATAGCACAAGACGTCAAGAGCGAATATTTTCCTGGTATTTACCAGCTGTAAGAAAGAGTGCCCTTGTCAAAGGAAGGTTAGTCTTGTGGCTCAGGCATTGGACTGTGACTCAAGGGATCTGGGTTTAATTTCTGGATGCCACTGTGTGCCACCCATTTTCCTGTGTGACCCTGGACAAATCACTTTTGCACTGAATCAGAAAGATCTGGAGCATATGAATAATCCCACACCTGTTCAGCAAAGCTCTTTAACATGTGCTTAAATTTCACAGATGTCAATGGGACTTAATTATATGCTGAACTTCTTTGTTGAATGGGGCTACAATTACTTCCATACTTGAAAGCTTCACTGAATTGGGGCCATCAACTCTTCGTTCCTCAGTTTCTCATCAGTAAATGGGGATAATTCCTTGGTCTCTCTTATCTGTTTAGATTGTAAATTCCTTAAAGTAGAGACTGTTTTACTCTTTGTTTGTTCAGTGCCTATTGCTATGGGACCATCTTCTCAAGTAAGGCACTTCTGTGATACTGCAACACAAATAGCAAGTAGTAATAGCTCATGATATAAGCTAATTGCTTTGCTATTTTACAAATAAAATCATTGCCAAGGTCTTCCAAAACAGAGCAAAGCATGCATCATCGTTCATGCCATCTCGTAATAACTTTCATGACGAACTACAAATGTCCTAATTAACATGATTACATGAGAAAGTGAAATGGATTTTCTTAAACTGTGATTTGTAATTATTGGGGACAAATCTGTAATGTACACATTATGCATATTTTAGCTTACCATGTAATCTGTTTCTTTATTTCATTTGATGCCAAATTTTTCTACTTAATCAAGTTTTACAAACTGAATAAATTGTAGAGCAAAGTTGGAAGGGCTTGAAAGGTTTCAGTCCATTCATGGCACCACATAGGGCAAGGGTATTTTTAAAAATGTAATAGACACATAACAGAAACAAACTAGTATAATGATGGGGATGTAGGCCTCAGTCTAGAAATACACTTCAGCACATGGTTCACTTTAAGCATGTGTGTAGACCCACTGACCTCAATGAGACTACTCCTTTGCTTATAGCTAAGTGTATGCTTAAATGCTTTCCTGGATTCAAGACAGTGTATTCTTGTTTAGTTCACAAGAATTTTCCAAACAAACACGAAATGCTCTAGGCCTACATGCTGAAGTCTGACTGGCTGCTTTTAAAATGCTGAGAGACCAATCATGGGACCTGGGAAGTGGTTGTGATTACATGTCACATCCACCACCTGCCAATCTCTGTTTAAAAAATAACCTCAGCACTATCCCCACAGTTCTGAAAGTCAGCACTATGAAAGATTCATTTATAAATATCTAAGTAAGAAATTACCCTAAAATCAGATGTTCTTTTCTGTTAGCTTATAATTCTTTCAGTAAGAGACTTACAAGAGTGAAGGGGAGTCAGGAGGGAGCAGGGAAGGGTGAACTGAGAAAGTTTGAAGTGTCAGGTTTGTTCAGAAACATATAAAAGTAGGTGGATGTTTATCCAAAGTTGATCCCAGCCAGAGCTTGAGTGTATCCTTTTAGGTTCACAAAAAAAGTGGTCACCAAGTTTTTTGGGAAAGTATTCCATTGAGTTTCCAAGCCTTAAATACAAACAGGTTCATATAATTCAATATTATGAAGCCATAAGCAGGGTGCAGATTCAATAGGTTCATGTCTATTTACACTGTTTTTGTAGAACAAGAAGGGAGACTAGGACTGAGCTGTGAAGTAGTGCTAGAGCTCCGACCTTGAGGAAATAGTTTCCCTTTTAAAAACTAAGACATTATTATATGGATTAAAATGTTAAATGGTAAGGCTGGTGAAGTTCCAGAGAGTATTAATGTACCAGACTACTGACTGCCAGGGTTTAGTACAGGCAGGGGCTGGGAAAGATTTTCTCTCTTTCCAGCTGGATTTGAAAGCTCAAATGAAATCTAGCCTCTTGCCCTGGGGAACTAAGGGAAAGTGATTTCTGCTGACTTAGGCTGACTGTCTAGTTATGGGGTGATCTTAACCAGCCAGATAGGAGAAACACCATGTAGTTTGCATCATGTGACGTATCCTAGGGAAAGAAGGCAAAATACATAATGAAAATCAGCCTGCTAGAGTATACAGATATAGATACAGAGCACAAAAGTTCACAAAAAACTCATATGGACACTTTGCCACCAACATCAAATGCCTTCTTTGGCTTTCCCAGTATCAGTCAAGTTCCTTGATTTTGCCAGCCGTTCCTGGTGCTAATTAGCTCTTCCTTCCTTCTGCTCCCCACTTCACTCTTTGTAAGCTGCATGGCTAAGGGCTCCCTGTGTATCATTTTCATAGTCTCATCTAAATATCTTCTTTCATGGGAGGAGGGTAGACAATGAGTATAAGAGGGATCAGTACCTTCACTCCACCAACCACAGGATCTGCAACTGTGGCTGACCCCTATATATGTTGTGTGTGCATGGGGAAAGTGTATCTTACCTCCTCTTCCCCTCCATTCCTTTCCTGCCCCCCCCACCCCCCCGACACATACAGTTCAGACACCTGAATAAGAGCCCACCATATTCTGACTCTTAATATTTCTAAAGCATTGTGAGGTGCTTGTTCTAAAAGTGATTTAGAAGAACAAAACATTATAGTTAAAAAGCTCACAGCTAATAAAACCACCATAAGTTCATGTGTTGCAAGTGTGTGGGGGAAAAATGAATCGCTTTTCTTTTTTATCTCGATTTAGTAAATGAGAGGCAGTTTCTAAAACTTAAGTACTGCACTGGTTTTCATTAGTAGCAGTGATAGGAAAAGGTGGGAACTCAGCAAGTTTTGTTATCATACTAATGGCTGTCTTTATCTTGTATTTACTCCATTGTTATTACTCCTATGAAACACAGATGGTTAGAAAAATGAAAAGAAAAGAAAAAGACAGCAAATGCAAGAGGTTGAACAGAAATTAAAACCAGGTAAGAGAAATTCAAGACAGCAGAGGAGCAGCAGAAACACAATAAGGTAATTAAACTGTATTTCTTTGTCTTTTAGCTAATGCAAATCCACATACACTAGAGGCAGGAGTGGACGTGGGATAAAGGAGATTGAGAAATTGCAACAAAAGAATGCTTTTATT
Organism: Gopherus flavomarginatus; assembly: GCF_025201925.1. Classification (NCBI taxonomy): domain Eukaryota; kingdom Metazoa; phylum Chordata; order Testudines; family Testudinidae; genus Gopherus; species Gopherus flavomarginatus. The sequence goes on from NC_066626.1 coordinate 27,433,676, forward strand.
TTAATTTGCTTCAGACACAAAGATACCCAGCAGAAAGACTGAATATTAAAGAGAAAACAAACCCTAAGGCCCAACACACACCAATGGCCAAAAACATCCAGCAAAACAGTCTTTTCACTAAATTACGTTTGGAAAAAACCCTACTTCCCTAGTGAGAATAACAGATTCCATCCTCACTTGGGTGATTTTCTTTCCATGATTCCCTGTAATCCGTATGATTCACACAGTGAATGTGATTTACAAAGATAAATGTTTTATTTCTGTGAACATAAACCTGTAGGGATGAAAATTTAAGCAGGTGAAGATTTCTATTCAGGAATCAAATATTATACAGGAACTTGGAAAAGATCTTAAATCCATAAAAAAGTGCAGTCAGTTGGGATACATTTTGGAATTTTGATGGCTATATAATCAAAAAGTTTCACAATAGCAGCACGAAGCCCAGTTTGTTGATTTTCTCCCAGAATAGCAACACTGTGTTGTCACACCTTTGTCAAACATAATTCTCTCTCTTTTTATGTATTTGTAGAGGGTGCTGCTGAGAGTGAAATAAGATGTCTATGCATAAATGTAAAGACTATTGTGAAAAACAAAAAGAGCTAAAACATTATTAATTGATGGAGACTATTCAATCTCTGATATAATAGAAAACTCATAGGATGATACACATAGGATGGAATATCAGGGCAGAAGGAAAGTGGAGGAAATATATTATTGCCTTTTCTCCTGAAACCAGTGTCACATTCTGACACCAGAACTGCCCTTCTGCAGAGTGTTAGGAGATGCTGGTGGGGCCTTGCAGGTTGACTTCCCAGTGGGGAGGAAATCAGTGACACAGCAGAGTCTGATATATTCTAAGTGTAACATACTTTACTTACAAATATACACATTCTCTTTTTCCAGACACTCCAGCCCAAGTCCCAGGGTTGGCAAGCATTGACAAATTAGACTCCAAGGCAGGGAGCAAACTCTCCTATTGATCACATAACTCCTGCTATCCAGAACCTTGAACAACCAATAACAAACATGTCTTTTAGGACTAAAAGCTCTCTCACATGACAAAAATGCCACAGAGGTGAGGTATTTTTTTCCTGGGCCAGCAAGGGAAAGAAAACCCTTGGCTCTTTTAAGGATTGTGCCATCCCCATCCCTCCTCCTGGACTTGAGATAGGGGCAGGGGCTGTGTGGCTGATGTGGTTAAACAGAAGGGTACTGCACAAGCCTATTGGCTCCTTCTCAGAGGATGGGTTTATAAGCCCTTTCCACTGCACCGTGGTGCCTTCTGTTCCAGGAAGAAAATTCCTCCCCATTCATGATTAGAGCAGAACTGTGTGTTTTTTGTTTGTTTGTGTTTTTGTTTTGTACCTTGCTATGAACATCCTGCTACTAACTTTTTGGGGCTCCCTTCTCAGCAGCCCAGGACCCGAGGAGTAAATTAGGTTATAAAATGCAAGTTCTCACAACTTGGTCAGTGTCCAGGCATTTCTTCAATAGCGGAGTCTGGCTCTCTGATAAATCAAAATTGGAAGCAGATTAGAAAAAAGCATCTCCTAAAGAAGTTCAGGAATGAGGCTGGAGCTCCTAATGTCTGGTACAGTGAGAAGAAAACTCCCCTTCCCCCACTTCCTTAACTCTCATAGGAAGGTAGGACAATGGGGTAGGACCAGGTGTATGGGGTAGACTGTGTTAGTGGCAGTGCTACAACTGGGGGAGGGGGGAATGGGTTACAAAGGAAAGATGGACCTTCACTGAACATGTTATTTCTACGTATGTCTTACTTAAAGTTATGGCCTAGTTAAACCAGGTTCCTGGTGTCTGGTCTTTCTTCCTGTAGCGTTAACGACAAAGAACTTGGAACAGGTAATGTGCGGACTAGCAAAAATCATCTCTGAAGTGAAAATTATGTGGCCACGAGCCAGGGCCGGCTCTACAGTTTTTGCCGCCCCAAGCAGCATGCCAAATTGCCGCCCTGGGCAGCGGGGGCAGTCTGTGTGCCCTTAGAGCGGCAGGCGTGTTTCCGCGGCGGCTGCAGTTCGGCGGTAGCTTCTATGTATAGCTGAAACCTCCCTGGACAGCTAAACATAGAAGCTGCTGCCATATTGCCGCCACCGCGGAAACGTGCCTGCCCCCTAATGGCGCACGGACTGCCCCTGCCGCCCAAGACGGCAATTCGGCACGCTGCTTGGGGGCAAGACAACAGGGACTGCCACCACTTGCAGATTGCCGCCACAAGCACCAGCTTGGAATGCTGGTGCCTGGAGCTGGCCCTGCCATGAACTACCTGAATTCACAGGCTTATGGAATTACCACATATCAATGTTTGGTCCCTGAATTAGCAACATATTTAAGCAAGTGCATGTCATACACTTTACCTGAGACTCTCTCTCCATGAACTTTTTTGGGGAAAAATCTACTTAATTAGAGAGTTAACTATTAATATGTTTAGACCCACAAGCACATTTTTTTGTTTTGTGTTATTTCCACTACTCTCTTATTTCCAGTGCAATTGTTATTCTTACTTGTAATAAAACAAAAATTAAGTTTATTACAAGTGCTCACAAGTGCTGTGGTTTAAGATAAATTGAGGGTACCCTGCACCTTTCTGGGAAGATGATCTGGGATATCTGTGAGTAGCTAGTGTGCAGGGCTGAATATCAGAGGGGAATGATTCAAAGGAATTAGGATATTGGGGTGCAGCTATTGTTAACTTGCAAGGTGAAGTTAGGGCTGGCATAAACTCAGAGGACAGTGTTTGAGTCACTGAAGGGCTGGCAGTGTCAGGGAGGAGACACTCAGCTACCACAGGAAAGACTCCCTTCTAAAGGGAGTAACAAGGTAAATCACAGTTATGGGTACCCCATTAACCACCACAGACAGTTATAAGATTAAGTACATTAACATTTGTGAGGTGTCAATACTATGCTAAAAAGGGCTTGTAAGGGAGTGGGACTCACCCCTGCAGCACCTCCTGCAGGTCTCTTCCAGGAATTAGCTCTCCAGCCTCTGAAGCACCCTCTGCAGGCTAGTGTCCCACTGCCTCTTGGCCTCTGTGTCCCTCCCAGAACCCAGTGCCCCTTTATCTGGGGTGCTGCTCCCCTGGCAGTAACCTCTCAGTCTTAAGGTCTCCCCTCCCCAGGGAACCCCCACCAACTATCCTCATCTCACCATACAGCTACTGCCAATCATCATCTAGCCTACTCTGGCAAGGTTGGGTTTGGACCTGCTACCTTTGCCTACCCCTGGGCTGCCCTCTGCAACCCCCAGTACCTATTTGCCTTCTACTAGGCTGCAGCCTAGGGCTTTCCAGGCTGGAGCCCCTCAGCTCCTCTGCTTTTCCCCATCCCTGCTTCACTCCCAGTATCCTGTCTCTAGCTTCCTGCAGCCAGGCCCATCACCCTCTACAAACCAAGAGAGACTATCAAGCACCTGGCTCCCAGCCTTTTTATACAGGCCAGCTGTGGCCTGATTGGGGTGTGGCCCAGCTGCAGCCACTTCCCCAATCAGCCCAGCTTTTAGAGCTGCAGCCCTTTTCCAGGGCTGCTTTTATCACTGCAGTCCTCTCAGGCAGGAGGGGGGGACCACCCTGCTACAGGGCTATATAAATACCTGAGATAATCTTAATAGTCATAGATTCATAAATGTGCTATTAATGCATAAACAGAGGGAGAGATCTCAGTCTTTTTGGTTCATCCTTTTCTCATGCCATTTTAAGACCTGTCATCTATTATTGCAGTCTGGATGGCTTTTCATGTTTCTGTCTGTGTAGAAAAGCAGCAGAGTGAGTCATTTCTGTTATTTTCCCCCACTATTGGCACAGCACTGGTTCTCTTGAGTGAAAATTTATTCCTATAATGAACTTGAGCTTACAAGCAATAAGATTTTCATTTATAAAGAGTAAGAATTCACATGAACTCACAAAACTTTAAATACTGTTGGTTTCACTTATCTCTAATATCAATATCCTAGACAATTTTGTACTATTTCTTATGATACTGTCTTATAGCATTGACATCAGAATGTTCAAACCAGTTAAATGGAAATTAATGCTTTTGAAGGGAAAAAGGCAGAAGACCCCAATTACCTTCTAAATTACAAAGATATCCTTACAATGGAAATTTCAGTCCCAGTGACAATAATGTCTATTTTGCCAATTATAATTGGAGAGCTTTCTAAGAAAGAAATATTAGCTAATGATTACCTTCATTCACTTTTCATTCCTCTCCAGGGCTTATGTCAAATGATGACTGCCCAAAAATAAGTAACGGTCATAAGGAAGTTTCTTGAAATTGACAGACTTTTTGGATGGCTTTTCATTGGGAGGTCTGATAACATTTTATATGCAATCAGATTAGATGGTACTTAACATTTAATCAAATTCACATTCCAAAGGAAAGATAATTAGAGTTTCTTCCCCTTTACTAACACAACTGATGACTTAAGTAATTAACTTTGTAATTTAAATTGTTTGCTTATTTTTTGCATTGGTTTTATGTAGTTGATTTACTTTGATAGAGAGTTGTTGATTCTTTTAGATTATATATATATATATATATATATATATATATATACTTCTATATTTTTCAGTTATCCTAAAATAAAATATATATATTTTGATATATAAAAATGATAATCTTTAGAAATTATCTTCCAAAGACACAACCCACAGCTTTCTAATGCTGAATTCTCCAGAGAATGAATTTCCTGTTTAGTTCTTCAAATACAGTTACATAACACAGTATACCACAGCATTAAAAAGCTTTGGTCCTATATGTATTATTAATATAGTACTGCTTAAGTATACACGCAAATATTATCACTGTGTTATGCCCTGATTATGCAAACACTGAATTTAATGGGCTACTCATTAGATTTGCCTGGCATTTTTTTCCTATTTTTGTCCACATTTTTCTTTGAATGTTTTTAGGTTTTTGATTTCTGAAAAACAAAAAAAACCATGGTTTCCTGGTTTTCCAACAAAACCCTAAAATGTTTGAAAGAAATGGACAATTTTTTCTGAAAGTTTGCATTTCCTTGAAAAGCCATTTTCTGTCAACCTTCCCCCCTCAAAAACATCATGTTTAGATGGTAAATGTTTGATTAAGTCCATTACTCATGTGCATAAACTTAGGGATGTGCATAGATGTTTGCAAGTTTGGGTCTCTAACCTTTAGAATGTACAATATACTATGGTCCAAATACACAAAGGATCTTCCCCAGGCCCCCAGCAGCAGATAGTCTACTGGGAGATGTTTGTGGTGACACTAACTATATCCCCTTCCCCAGAGCCAGCCAGCAGAATCCCAAAAGTGGGTGGCAAGGGAGCCAGGGACTCACTGACTCATTGAAACACATGGCACATTCTGCTTTTGTGGCTTCTGTAAAGTTCTGGATGGAGCTTAAAGCTGTCTCCTCTAGGAGACAGTGTAAAGTGTGTCAAGTGGAAGCTCTGTCTACCCTGAGGGGGGGCTGGTCATGGGTCCCTTGAATTCTGTGGGGCTGTTCCTGTGTGTAAGCCCTCTCTCAGGGCTCCATAATCAGATTGCCAATATATGGGATTTTCAAAAGAGCCTAAATGACTTGAGAGCATGTCTCATTGACCTCCAATGGAACACATGTTCTTAAGTCACTTGTGTATCCCATCCAATGTGTTTATTTTTTTCCACTGAGCTTCTGCAAGCAAAGAGTAATATAGACTGAGATATCTTCTCTTAGCCACAGTTTGGAAGCTTAATTATTCATGTGACATTTGTTTCAATTCTGTTCAATTACAAATATTTTCATGTCATTTATTCTAAGAATATGCTTCTTCTTAAATGAGGAGGAAGAAAGCAAATGCCCCTCACAAAATAATTAACCTGAGGAAATTATTCTCTTTAAAATCAAACTTGACTCTGGAACTTTCTTATTAACCCAAGAACATTATTCCCACTGCTCTTCTTATTTTTAGTCTTAATCCTCAGGGTTTTTTCCCTGTTTTCTGAATATAAATGCTTATTTATATATGTGTTACAGGTCTTCTTTTGCATGCTATTTTGTTATATTTCCAACTCTGATCCATTATCTTAAGCTTCATTCTTTTAAACCTGGTAAATGTCCAGTAAATCCTATGTAAGATCTTGTACTGCAGGGTCCTAAAAAGTTTTCTATATATTTCACAGGATTATTTTCTATGGTTTAGGTGTAATGCTCTTACCAATTTCATGTTCCCAAATAATCCTAAAACCCATGTTGTGATTTCTTTTGCTTATTTAGCAATTTATCAAAGTTTGAGACAATATGCTTAGATTTTTGTAGGGATTTCATTACATCCCAAGCTGGTGAATAGTGGGATTTCCTTATACCGTCTGTATATCTTCTTCAACAGATGTCTTATTGTAAAGGTGGGATTTTAAAAAGTATTTAGCATTGGTCTAAGTCAGTATTGAAGTCAATGGGAGTTTTACCATTCATTTAAATGAGAGTGAGTTAGTTTAATGCCCATTCTATATGCTTCCAGAGCTGGCTATAAATGAGCTTAAAGATTCCTAAACAATGTAAGTGTGCTTCTGTCAAAGACAGCTCTTGAGCATTTAATCCCATGAGTTCTTCCATTCAAATAGATTCTTTGTGATACTGAAAAAGGTTCAAATTGTAGTGAACCAATGCATTCTTGCTGTTTATTGTTTAAGTCTTGGCAGTGAGCTTGGCACGATGAATGTATGTATTATAAATACTCTATGTAATAATCTTCAGACATTTTGACAGTTCAGTTTAATTGGATCATGTATTTTGTTTTGAGATACTGACCATCATGAAGGATATGATGAGTACAAACCAAAAGGCAAGGACCCAGTTGCATTATGAACAGGATTGACCTTAAAACCGCTAAAATGGCCTGGGCCCACAAGGTGCTGAACACCTGGTGGCCTGTGTTTCTTGATCTGTTCATTCTCTCTATTTATGGTTTTATTATGGTTCTTTCTCTTTAGATTGATGGGAGGGGCTGATGTTCTTTAGGAGATTTTAAATGGAAGGAGGATCAATGACAAAACTCCCATTGACGACAATGGGCACAGGATCAAGCTTTAAAGTTACTTTATTATACTTATATTAAACAAATTACTAGTACTCATGGACACTCTACTGCACTGTGTCAAGTGTTCTTAACTCCCATGGAAGACAAAGGGTATTTAAAGATGATTAGCATCTTGCACGAGATACTCTTCATTTTGTTGGATTAGACCCTAAAATCAAATTAGTTTCATAGAATATATTGAAAAGGTATCTAATTTCATAATTCATAGCTTTGTCATATGAAATGTGACAATTTTATGGAGAATACTTTTTTCTACAAATGTGCAGTAAAAAACACCAGAGGTGAAATCTGACCCCAGTGAATTCTAGAGTTTTGATCTCTGACAAATGTATGGAAAATACTTTTTTGAATTTGAATAAAAACAATATATTTATAACTTTCTGGGATATAGATGAAGTGGAAAGGAGTACAAAGCAGGAAAGGATTTGGAACGAATGTCCCTGTTGTGACACGAATCAGCAAGTTTGTCAGTATGGCAATTACTACTTCTTTGTCATATATAAAAAGGAAGCTATTTTACGAAACATTCTCCTCTCTCTTTGCAACAACAGATATAAGATTAGTTGACAAAGAAAATTATTCTCCTTCCTGTGGATTCCTCTTTCCCTTTGGTATGTCACACAAGTCTTGAAGTTCAAAGTGGACATTTATCAGTGTCCATTTCAGTGAATAGATATTATAATGGGATTCTTGAAAACTAATTTAGAATGCACCAGTCTACATGGATCTTGTTTTCACAGTGAGTTCCTTTTAAATATATGCCTGATAAGGCCAAGGAAATGAATAATGAATTTGTGTTAAATGAATTTTTAAAAAGTCTGCTAAGCGTAAGGCAAAATATATATGAGGAGGGGTGAGAAGGAATCACCCAACCCCTTCTATGAAGATATAGGCTATGACCAATATAAGAATGTTGTACAGTATATAATATGTTAATGGACATTTAGGAAATACATGAATCTATGATAAAGTGTAAGAATGCCTTCCTTCTAGGGCAGGGGTTCCCAGACTTGGTTCATGGCTTATTCAGGGTAAACCCCTGGCAGACCGTGAGACACTTTGTTTACCTGAGCATCTGCAGGTGCGGCTGCTCACAGCTACTAATGGCTGCAGTTCACCATCCCCAGCCAATGGGAGCTACGGGAAGTGGGCCAGGGCTAACCCTGAACAAGCTGCGAACCAAGTTTGGGAACCCCTTTTCTAGGGAATAGTGCTTATAATGTAAGGTTAAGCAGAGCCATACTTGTAGCTGTGGTTTCCACATGATATTCTATGATAAGGAACTGAGCCCCTATCAAGAACGAGTGGAGTTGACACAATTTGTATGAGGGAATCCAAACTTACCTTGAGAAAGATTATCAGTATAGTATATGCGATTGCTGCATTTAGAGCCCGATCAATTGATTCTAATGGGCTTTTGACCAGTTCCCTTGAAAATTTCAAGGAAAAGTGGTGTTAAAAAAATAAAGAGCTGTCAGTATTAAATTTATAATTGAAGAGAAAAGGACAAGGTCATCACAGTGGAATATGCCCATTATGAAAGCCTTCAGTCATACTCAGATTATATAATGTAGACCTCACCTAAATAAACAAAATATTTGCCCTCAGAATCGATGGGCTGAATCTGGTAAACATGAATTCTGATCAAAATCATTATTTGGCAACAAAAGAGCAAATAATATGATTCTACATACCATTCATATGTCTTTGCAGCAAGAATCCTCTTCTGGAAGTAGCAGGAAGTGCATATAGATATGTGGCATAACATATTAGCTTTTTTGCTATGTAAAATGTGGTAAACATAAATTGAAATGCTCAGGGGAAGAGGTTTTATCAAGTCTGCTCTACAGGAGGGAAACCACTTCCTACCTCAATCAGAAGTTGGAACTCTTATATTTAAAATAAAAAGGAATACATTTAATACATGTACAAAGCCACTTGTTTCTGATTTTTCATTGTAAAAAGTCTTGTTATGGATATTATATTAGCATGTATGTTTTGTGGTTGTTAAAATTACCAAGGTGTAAGAGGAAATATGCACAGAACAATAGGTATATCACCATAAAATAAGGCCAGAGCAAAATAATGTCTAAAGAAAACTACAGAAAGCAGCATGACTACTTGACACAAAAAAAGGAAGTCATATATATTATGACTAGAATGTTCAGGCACCGAACATTGAAAAAATTGATGCATGAGTTTGTTGTGGGTTTTGAAGATGTGTGCAGCACATATATGTTAGCTTTATAACACTGTGATCAACAAGAATATCCAAAAGATGCAACCATGACTCAGTGTTTGGTAAGGTCATGGCCAATAACATGCATGGGCCTGATGTTCAGCTATGACATAATTTATCCTGGAATTCTTATGATTTTTTTTGGAATATGATCTGACTGGAAAAGATCTATAAATAAGTATTATGAGCAATCGAAGAGCTGTTATGATTTTTTTAATTCTAGACAATCTGAAAAGAGAAGTCTCATGCTAACAAGAGACTGAAATTACATTGCTCAGATTTAACACATTAATTAGCAGCATATAATTCTATAAAAAGATGCTAGAGGAACCATTATTATGTTACTGCTACTAAACTAAAGGAGATTTTCTTTTACTTCCAGTGGTAGAGATCTTGGTTTTGGATACATTTATGCAAAGGTTCTGATTCATACTCCAGAGGGGGGGTCCATTGTAAATGCAGAAGAACTCTGTGTAAACCCAAAAGCTTGTTCCTGCATAAACTCAAAAGGATGGTCCAATAAGAGATATTACCTCACCCACCTTGTCTCTCATTTATATCATCAAAGAGATTAATTGATGAAAGAAGAACTGTGACATGGGGTGGTCCACTCACCACTGGACAGCACCACCTCCTGGAAGTTCTGGGGATTAGGTTCATCAGGTTGACACACCCCTTCCACCAGTTACACCCTGGCAGTTTCTCCTCTGCAATCTTGCTCGCTCTCAGGAGCTGTAGCTTTCCTCTTAGTGACTCAGCTCTCTAGCTGGGTCACTATTGTGGTTTCCCATTTGGGGAGGGTTGCGTGTGTGTGTGTGTGTGTGTGTATCAAAGTTCCTGCTCTTCTGCCATCTCAGGCAGTCTTCAGCTTCACTGCCTTCACAGTGCTACTCCCTCAGTGGCTGGCAAGGATACCTGGGCCCACCATCTACTCCAGGTAGACCTACTCAGGGACCCTGCTGACTTTCCCTGAGCCACTTCCATACTTCCTGGCCTTCCCCACTCTGGGTTTGCTGATCTCTTTCCTTCCTCCTCCCAGGCAGTAACTTTAGGCAACTCATCCCTCCCCACCCCCCAGACACTCCTTCCTTCTCCCAGGGAGTGACCCTACACTGCTCCCTGCCACCACTTCTGCTGCCAGGTTCCTGGCTTATATAGGCCCTGCCTTTTCCTACACAGGTGAGCTTCTTCTAACAGGCAATTGGCTCATCTGTCCTGCCTTAACCTTTTCAGCCCTTCACAAGAACTCAAAGTACCTACTTGAGTTCTGCTGTGTTCCTAAACTTCCAAGGATGTTTTCCCAGTGTTGTACCAGCACTGAACTTGTTTGATATTTTTATGTGTATTGTGTCCTGGTGGATGACTGAAAAGTTTGTGACATACACGTAGGGTGGAATACAACTTAGAGTGGGATTTTCAAATCTCGCAGCACTGGCCTATATTGCCCCAACCCTGTGCAGGCTTTCCTGTGGCATTTGGGAGCCCATGTGGGACAATGCACTCTCTGCTTCTATGCTTCTTGTCCGCTGGCTCGGAATATATCATTCTAGCTGTGTGGTTTTAACCATTTAAGTTCTCAGAAGTGGAGAAAACAATTTAACTTAATGTTGTTGGGGGGTTTGTTGTTGTTTTGCAAAATACTCCTGCAATGGTCAAGGTACTGTACAAATTATTTTAATATTCCTTGCAATTATACAACTCTATGTGTTAACTTGGGCCCTTTTGTCATAGGACTGGAACAAGTGTGTAGCAGCCTTCAGAGGCAACTTAACCAGCTCTTTTCTTGTTAATTAGTAGAGACTGTCTAAAAATGGAAACCACATTTCAAGAAAGTATTTGCAAAGGTTGCCATTTTCATCAACAATTTGCAATCAGCTTTGGGCTAGTTTCCAATATCCTGACTCACACTGATTAGTACTTTAATCTACAAGTAGCCCCACTGAAGTTACCAAGGCTTCTTCTGGAGTAGAGAGTTATTCAGAATGGGCAGGGAAATCATAATGAAACCCTTTTGTTAAGAAGTATTACTGTATTAAAACAAATTACTGATTTTTTTTTTGCTTGCATGTTGGAGATGTGGCATAACTGGATCAATTACTCATGGTAGTGAAGACAATGGCGAAAGATTTAGGATATATTCACTGACTGTAAGTACATGGCTTTGATTTACAGAGCATACATCCATACTTGTAATTGCAAACTGCTACCTTCCATTCACTGGTTAAAAAAAAAAGCAGTAGCAGCTAAAGCCACACTAGAGTAGGGCAAATAAATTGTAGGTTCCCATTCCCCTTTCTTTTGTTCCTCTCATACTCTCAATTTACCTGAAAGATGGCAAATCATTTCCAGCTTCGAACTGACACAGTTAAGCATGAGTTTAAGGTTTCTGGTATTGTAATAGCCCAATTATAGCCTGCAAAATAAAGTGTTATTAAAGATATGCAGTGAAAATAAATTATGGCATAATCATCATAATAAAACATAGGAAATATAATAATTATAAAGTCCTAATTAGAACACTGAGATTTAACAATAGTATTTGCTGCATGATCAGGGCTAAACAAGTTACTTTTGCTGCAGTGTTTGTAGGATTTCAATTTAGCTTTTTGGCAGAAACCTTGTGAAAGAGTCATCTTTGTCATAGAATCATAGAAATGTAGGGCAGCAAGTCCAGCCTCCTGCACTGAGGCTGGACCAATAAACTTAGACTATCCCTGACAGCTGTCTGTCTGTTTTTAAAAACCTCCAATGATGAGGATGCCATAACCACCCTTGCAAGCCTATTCCAGAATTAAGCTATCCTTATAGTTAGAAAGTTTTTCCTAATATCTAACCTAAATCTCCCTTGCTGCAGATTAAGCTAATTATTCTTCTCCCAACTTCAGTGAACATGGAGAACAATTGATCACCATCCTCTTTATAACAGAATTTAACATATTTCAATACTGTTATCAGGTCCCCCATCGGTCTTCTTGTCTCAAGACTAACCTTGCTTGTTTTCTTTACATTTTCCCCATTGGGCAGTTTTCTAAATCTTTTATAATTTGTGTTGATCTCCTGTGGACTTTCTCCAATTTATCGACATCTTTCCTGAAGTGTGGTACCCAGAACTGGACACCTTACTCCAGCTGGGGCCTCACAAGTGCCAAGGAGAATAGAACAATTACTCCTGTGTCTTACACACCTTTTAATTCACCCCAGAATTATATTAGCCTTTATTACAGCTGCATCACAAGGTTGATGCAAATTCAATTTGTGATCCAGGTCCTTTTTAGCAGCACTAGTCTAGTTATTTCCCATTTTGCAGTCGTGCATTTGATTTTTTCCCCCTTCCTAAGTGTAGTGCCTTGCAGTTGCCTTTACTGAATTTCATTTGTTGATTTCAGACCAATTATCTAAATTGTCAAGGTTATCCTAAATTCTAATCCTATCCTCCAAAGTGCTTGCAACCCCCTCACAGCTTGGTGCCATCCACAAATATTATAAACATCTTTCTAGGGCTAAAATGTGCTCTTTCTTATTTGGCTGAGCTGGGGAATAAAACACCACACTTCCCCTTGCTCAGCCTATCCAGATCTTAGGCATGGATTTGGTGAAGAGTGTCATCCTTGTTCTTTGGGTGCTCCTCATTGTAAGCGGTAGACACAGGTGGAGAATGGGGAGAGCCTTGGCTTCAGTCTCACATTGGCTGGTCACAAGAGCTGAGCAGGCATGATTGGGAAGGTCAAGAATTGTAGTGACATACTTCCCAGATTAGAAAGAGAGTGCCAAGTGAGTTAGGAACTCTTGGTTGAACTTTTGTTGTAACCATTAAAGCAATTGTGATTTGGGTAATTGCATCTTTTTTTCCCCAGTGGCCCAAGTAAAGTCCTGATGTCTGTTATTGTCTCCAAGCAACATATGTTTGTACGAACCCACCTGAGGACTAGAGCTTGAACAGTTTAGCGCATGGAGCAACTACATAGTTGTCTCTGAGCCTGTGGTGCAGCCAGCATGCTATCAGACATCTAGAGGGGACTGGTGTAATAGCTCTCTTAGTAACACTTCATGGTACAGTACAGTCTTTCCCTATACAAATTGACTTTTATCCATACACTCACATCATCACCCGAAATCTCTTCGGATCATGGCACCCCCTATATACTTAAAGGAAAATCTTTACTCTTATTGAATCTTAGGCATCACTGCAATAACTGTAATTATTTATCTCTCTGAAAATTATTAGGAACTACAGCAAAAGTTTCAAATGTGACTTTAGTGATTTGGGGTGCCAAAATTTTGGGGTCCCCCACTTAAGTCACCAAAAAGGGGTCTTATTTTCAAAGAGTGGGTGCTCACCAGTTTTTGAAAATCCTGCCCCTTTTAAGGTAATATTAAGTTAAGTACCTAAAATACATGACAACCACAATCATTAGTCACTTTTGAAAAACTTGGACTATATGAGTTTAGATGGTAGATGTTATTAGTACTGACGAGGTTTATAAATTCAGAGCTTCCAAGAAGTCTGCAGGCTGAAAAACTACAACGCTTAGTAATTTTTACTATGTACATATTCATGTGCAATAGTGAATTGCTAATAGCATACTATTTCCATATCATTAGCTATGACAGAAAAGCCAGACAGAAAAATATATAGTCATAAGCATGAACTTTCAAAGTATTTACTCTCACAGAATTAGGAATATTTGTTCAGATTCAAATCAGATTATTCTGTACAGATTTCAAATGCAGAGTCATAAGTGCTAGGCATCCAAAAATATACGGATGTGTTAAATTTATGTTTGTGTTCTTTCATATATCCAGAAAGAGACAACTTCATTTCAACAGATTATTAAACTGCCACTAATGCTTTATAGCTGATCTGCAGCACTGGAAGCTGAGAACTTAAGTGTTCCAAGAGAAGGAGAAAATTCAATATTTTTTTCCAAATTATTTCAATTATCATTAATTGTTAGAGTCACTTTTTCTGCATAACAGACTGAGCTACTCTCATTGAAATATACAGGAGATCTGCCATTTATTTCAATGTGACAGTATCAGGCCTTGGTAGAAGATTAGAAGTGTGAAAGAAATGTGAGTTTTTGTGGAAAATGTTGATTAGTCAGCATAATACACTACATTCATATTTATCCACAATTCACTATATGACAGGATATAACAAAGTGTTATTAATGTATAACTATTATTCCTTGGAACGGAGTCTTCATTACATTTCTGACACCCATTATACCATCCCAGCATACTGTCTACATTCTGTCAAATATCAGAGGGGTAGCTATGTTAGTCTGGACTGTAAAAGCGATAAAGAGTTCTGTGGCACCTTATAGGCTAACAAACAAATTGGAGCTTAAGCTTTCATGGGTGAATACCCACTTCGTTGGATGCATGTAGTGGAAATTTCCAGAGGCAGGTATAAATATGCAGGCAAGAATCAGATAGATATAACAAGGTTAGTTCAGTCAGGGAGGACGAGGCCCTTTCTAGCAGTTGAGGTGTGAACACCAAGAGAGGAGAAACTGCTTTTGTAGTTGGCTAGCCATTCACAGTCTTTGTTTAATCCTGATCACAGTTCTGCTGTTTCTCTTCGAAGGCTGTTTCTGAAGTTTTTTTGTTCAACAATAGTTACTTTTAAATTTGTTATAGAATGTCCAGGGAGGTTGAAGTGTTCACCTGCTGGCTTTTGTATGTTACCATTCCTGATGTCCAATGTGTCCATTTATTCTCTTACATAGGGACTGACTGGTTTGGTCAATGTACATGGCAGAGGGGCATTGCTGGGACATGGTGGCATATATCACATTGGTAGACATGCAGCCGAATGAGCGCTTGATGGTGTGGCTCATGTGGTTGGGTCCTCTGATGGTGTCACTAGAGTAGATATGGGGACAGAGTAGGCAACGAGGTCTGCTACAGGGATTGGTTCCTGGGTTGGTGTTTCTGTGGTGTGGTGTGTAGTTGCTAGTGAGTATTTGCTTCAGGTTGGGGGGCTGTCTGTAAGTGAGGACTGGCCTCTTTCCCAAGGTCTGTGAGAGTGAGGGATCATTTTCCAGGATAGGTTGTAGATCATGGATAATGTGCTGGAGAGGTTTTAGCTGGGGGCCAGTGGTGTTCTGTTATTTTCCTTGTTGGGCCTGTCGTTCTGGACATTCTATAACATCTGTAACTTTCACTCCATGCATCTGAAGAAGTGAGGTTTTTTACCCACAAAAGCCTATGCCCAAATAAATGTGTTAGTCTTTAAGGTGCCAGTGGACTCCTTGTTGTTTTGTGGATACAGACTAACACGGCTACCGCCTGATACTTGACTTTCTTGTGAGTCTCTCTGTATTTTTTGTTTGAAAACCTGAAGATATGTGAGACTTTAATTTGAATTAAAAAAAACAGTGTGTTTCTAGCCCTACACTGGGGTTTTAAGCCGTCTGTATCTGAAACATCTCTAGATGCCAATAGCATAGAGGTATTAATATTATCCATCATCGCCATTCAAATGCAATAGTCTTTTCTAAAGCACCATTATGTTTTTATATCAAAAGAACATCCAATTCAAAGTTCTGTGTTTAATTAACAGGCCAGTTTATCTGTGATAAATGAAATATTTCTTGGTAATTATCAGGATGAAGGTTGATCAGGTTCACTATCTCACCAGTGGAAAAAGAGGCACTGAGAGAATGCTAACCAATGGCACAAATCTGCATTGTTTTAGAGTTCACATAATATTAATGCCTTACATTCTACAGTATCATTCATCTTCTGAGATCCCAAATTGCCTTGTAATTGTAACAAACTAAGGTCCAGACTGTGATTGCTTTATACAGGGGAGCAGAAGGAAAGAGAAAGCATCTCCCCTCTCCCGTTAAAGAGCCAGTCACAAATGTAGTCCTCTTGCTCACTGGTGCAAAAGGTATGTTTGGAGTTTAAGTATACTAAAGAGGGGTCAGAGAAGATAAGGAGTATTGCCTCTGCCAGCTGGCCAATCAGGAAGCAAAGTGTATACTAAATCCTCCAGTTTACAACATAATGTAGCATCTGTGCTTCCCCCAGGAATTATGTGAAACACAGAGCACCTCCATAGTGCCCTGAACATGGAGCAGTGCTTCAGAAGCATGATCGTCTCATGCAATAATCATTTTGTCCTTCTTTGAAAAATGTGTCAGCACACACTCTACAGAATAGCTCATGGAGTGAAAAGAATGGTATCCCATTGAAATGAAGGGATGCAGAATATAATTCTTTCACTGGGTCAGGGAAGTAGGATGAATTCAGTACCCTTATAAAATGTGCAGTGGAATCTTTAAATATACTGAGTTCTTTGAATTTACATCTCATCCAAACCATGAGTCTCACCAGCACAAAGCTCCCCAACACTGGCACCTGGAGACACAGGCACAATAATAACCAGCAGGAAGAATGCCATCTGATTAATTGCCACCTAATTAATTAACATCTACTCATTACTTCTATTCTGAACACGTTTTAGATTTTATCAGCAACAGTAGGATTATTTTGGTATTTTTTAATCTTTATTTTCCTGGACAATGACATGCCCTTAGTTTGAGAGGAGCACAAATGGCTGCTGTGACCTACAGTAATGTTAAAATGTAGTCACCACCTTGCAGTCTTGTTCAAATTGTAATTATGTTTCCCTTTGGCATGTGAGATGTCTGCCAAAGTTTGGCCTAATGACTGCTGTACAAAGACAGAGGGGAGAGGAAGGAAGCATACAGTGTGCCTCTAAAATACCACCTATAGATTTTGAAAATGTTTAATTTGGTGAATTCAGCATTCATGCACTTATATAACATCTCCTGTCTTAACATCCTAGTGCATTTTATAGTGTTAATGAATTAAGCATCCTACAGCCCATGTGTGGTAGGAAGTATTATTATTCTCATTTTAGATATATGGAGACAGACAGAGAAATATGAACATAAGCCCTGATTGTCAAAGGTATTTAGGTGCTGTGGCAAGACACCTCTTTTCTCTTGCCAGACTTAGTGTTTCCCACTCTGGTAATGGCGGGCTGGGGTAATCAGCCCCACTCAGGCAGGGTTTGTCTTCCCCCTTCTGTGATCCCTTGGTCATATTTACAGGGCAGGCCTGAAGGTTGGCCTTAGGGGTGATCCTCCACCTAACAAAAGGAAACAGTCTCAAACAAAAACCCAGGGGGGTGCCTTTTGTTGCTGCCCTCACTGAGGCAGGTGTTGTCCAGTTGGTTGTCCTAGGGTGTCACTCCATGACTCCTTGCCCTAGCAGGCACTCAGGTTTGGCTGTTTCCCCTATGGGAAAGAGCACAGCCTCTCACCCTGGAACAGCCTCTTTCTCTGCTGCCATTAGCCTGGCACCAGCTTGCTGTTGCCCTTGTCTCTCTCTCTCTCTCTCCTCCTTTGCTCTCCCCAGAGGAGGGGTTTTTAAAGGCCTCAAGGAGCCCTTAATTGGATTCAGGTGTCCCTAATTGACCTGAGGTAACCCCTTCCCATCTTTTAGGAAAAAGGGCCTTTAACATTCTAGAGCTAATATATCGGCCTTCCAGTACCCTCTTGGAGCCATCCGGCCTGACTTTGTCACAGTGCGTGATCTTTGAGGATCAGGGCTTAAGTGACTTTTCCAATGACACTCAGGAGAGGTTTCCTGGCTACCAATCCTATGTTTTGAAACCATATAATACCTCTGGCCCTTCTGTAGCTGTATCTGACTGTCCTTGAAAGAAGGCATGGTGCAGCAAAATATCATGCAAGACTTTCCACACCTGCATTGTATCTCAGTTCCAACCTGCAACATATTTGCTATCCCAGCCCATAAACATAGACTTCCACTTATGCTGTATTTTGTAATGATGGTGCATTTTGGATTGATATCCACCAGGGAATATGATGGCAGCAGCTGTCTTATTTTTGTTACTTAAGCAGGTTTTCAGTCCAACAAGTCGGAGCTGGAGAATGCACCCTACCACCTTTCTTTCCCTCCCCCCCTTTTTTTTCTTCTTTCTGAAAGAAGTTCAGAGACTGAGCTGAGGGGAAATATGACTTCCTCCATACATGTAAGTCTTTCAATGGAACAGTCTTGCAGTGACAGGGTAAGGAATAGATGGCAGGTAAAATTTCAAAAGCGTCCAAGTGACAAAGAAGCCTAAGCTGAATTTTCAAATGTGACATAGAAGTCCATCGACTCAGGCTCTTTGTTTTACCAAATCTACGTAGGATTTTTATGTTCCTACTATCTACAATTCCTAGGAACATAAGTCATAAATGAAATCCTGCAGCGAACTTAATGAATCTTCAGCTGATTCTGAAAATATGAGAATGAGATGCTGAGAACCTATACAAGAGAAACATGAGAATATAAAGCAAACTACAAAGGAACCGTGGAGGATTTCAGAAGCTTCTTATAAATCAAAAGTCTGGCTCTTTTGACTAGATGACTATAATTTCTTTTTTCTACAAGACTTTAAAATCAATAAGCCAGTGTATTAAGATCAAACAAGGAAAACACTTTGCTCCATGTTTATCATGGCTTTCTGTACATGCTGGGCTATCAGCTTTGCACTGTAGAGAAATAAAAACTATGGCTATGTACCTGAAACAGAGAGCAGTTACTAGATCACATTGCTGTCTCACTATGCTACAAAGCAATAATGACATGTCTTTGCTCTGAATTATTCAGCTAATAATTACTTTTACTTTTAAAGAATTTTTTTTTTACCAAAAAAAGAGTGAAACTGGTGAAATCGTAACAAATGTGTGAAAACTGGAAGAAAATAATATGTGCCATGAATGTTTATTTTGGAAAAATCACAAAAAGTGTGAATGTTTCGTTTCCTTGAAATTTTTCTTTAAACAAAAATGGCAAAATTGTAGTAGGTGAGCTAGAGAAGCAACCTCAATGGATTCTAGTCTCTGGCTACAAGAGATAAACACCCTCAGTATGATCCATCATCCATCATCTTTGCTGGTTCGTTTATGTAAACAATCTTCTTTGGAGGGAGATTCCTACTAGAGGAAGAAAACTCACTAGTCAGTGTGTTGCTGAAACGACCGGATCCTGCATTTCTGTGGTAGATTTACCATTGCATGATAATGCCTGAGCTCAGTTCTAGAAAACCTCATCCTGGGCATCATCACTTGTATTGTTCCATAGCAGCATTGTTGGTGTGGTGTGAAGACAAAGGCAGTCTTTAGAATTAACAGACCATAGCCCATCAAGAGCATTGTGCCGTTCAATGCTTCTGTAAGTGGTTCCCTAGCTTAATTCTATTAATTTTTGATATATAGCCCCGTAATACTGAAATGGAAAAAAAAAAGTTTGCCCCACATTATATGTTTACTAAGGGGCAAAAAGAACCTCTTCCTTCTGTAGTGCACCAATTCAGCAGTGGGCAATATTCTAGCCTTGTTCCCTTTTCAGTGCTAGATTAGAGGAGTGGCTAACATACCCACTGGATTATCACAGACACAATGAGATGTGGTCCAGCCCCTATTCCCTTATGGGAGAGAGCTCCCACTGCCAATTTTTTAAAGTACCAGTGATATATGCTATAAGCATAATCTTTCCATAACTAGTGAAGTGTGCTCTGAGCCAGGACTGCCCTCTGACAATTTCTCATTGGCAGGCCTTTGGTGAGCTGGAGCAGGATATTGCCCTTGGTGTTACCTCTGGAGTTCCTAATTGATTGAGCTCATAACCACATTGCAAACTTTCTAGAATAATATTGTTTCCTTTTTATATTATACCATATATCTAAGATATAGGCTATTATGAATGTACTTTATGTATATAATATTGTAAAGTAAAGTGGGTCTGCAATGTTGTAAACCAAAATTATAGCCCATAAAGCAAAAAAAAAAAGTGTTTTAAAACCATGCCTGATTTTGATTTGACTGAATTATCCTCATATCCATTGAAAACATCTTTAAAATAACCCAGTGTCTATGTGACTAATGGTGAAGTCAGATGATCAAGAGCAGTCTCCTCTGTTGCTAAACTTAACCAACAAGACATAATATATGTCTCGTCAGAGTTTCTAACTTTTATACTGGTAGCATCATGAATTAATTTGTGTCCCTTTAGAGGAGCAGATAACATTATAGCTGAGATTTGTAAATCTCTTTCTTGCTCATCCCTCAGGGCATTTTGCGCTCATCTGACTCAGAGTGTCTAGAGTCTTCAGAGCACAGAGTGCAGTTGGTTGAACATTAGTCAGCTAATGTCACTCCTGGCTCTGTGAACTGTGTTTTAGCTCGAAATAAGTGCGAAAAAAGGAGACAGAGTGTGCTAACTTATACTTATCAGAACTGAAATGGTAAGAGGAATGTCTGTTGAAGGAGGATATGGAAATTTAGCATGCAGATGACAGACAAAAGATTTATTAAATTTCCAGGCTTACATAGCTAGTGATGTCTCTCTTTCCATGACAGATTCCCATTTGTTGTTCTGCTTGTTGCCCTTTTGATAGTAATTTTTTGCTTTATATCAGTCATTCTCAGGCCTTCTGCTAACAAATGCATGGGAAGAGCTATGCAGAATATTTTGTTTAGCATTTTCAAACTCATAGGCACTTTCTAGTGAGAAAGTATCTTACAATTAGGAGAATGCAGCTTTGGTCTTTATTTCTGCAAAAGGTAGCTCTTGGAGGGAAAAAAAAACCCTGATTTTTTATTAATCTCTCTCTCTCTCGCTCTCACTCACACACACTCTCTCTCTCTCACACACACACACACACACACACACACACACACACACACACACACACACACACACACACACTGCCTGCAGGGTTCAGGCTGAGTTAAAGAACAAACAGTTCTCATGACTATTTTGAACAATCTTGCCAAATTGATTTAGAGCGCCAGTGCTGTCTGGGAATTTTTCTCATTCGCACTGAACTTCATGAGAGAGAAACATGGAGTGGCAAGCTCATTATTATCATCCTGTCTATATCCAAAGGCATACAGGATGGCACAGGTGACAAGAGACAGAGTCTGTGGAACCGCATTTTAAAAATATCCCTCCCAGCACCATTCTAATATATGAATTTTACTAACAGAGTTCTCATAATCAGGTATGTTGAATTAATAGAAGAATGAGGTGATTTTTATATATTTCCCTAAAAATAAATGTTTTTGCTGCCTTAGTACTGAGCAGAAAAACACTATAACATTTGCCTTATATCAATCATGCCTGTTTGCTCTGAAAACAAGAACAATGCCATATGTATTTTAGCAAGGGAAACCTCACAACTATTTGATTTTATTTAAGATAAAGGAATCAGCTTGCCTGGTGCTCATTTCCTGTAATAAATGTGTGTTCTGAATAAAATAATACTACTGAGAATAAAATGAACTAATGAGAATAGGGAGGCTGGTGGAACATAAGAGCTACTATATCACATCAGAAAAGTGACTTGTCTAGTCCAGAATCTTTGTTTTGGAAGTAGCCAGAACTACTTGCACCAGTAAGGAACCACATAAGGATAATTATGGAATAACTTGCTGATAGGGAAAGTTTCTTCCCATCTCGTATGAGTAAATGGTTGGCTTATGTCTTGAAGCATGAGGGTGTATACCCCTTCCAAAAATATATTACACTGTCTAATGTAATGGTGGTAGTTCTCATGATCCACATAAGTGTCCAATCCTTTAAAATACTACTAAGCTCTTGACCTCCAGATTATCTTGTGGCAATGATTTCCATAGGTTAATTATGTATTTTGTATAAAAAGTATATCCTGTAAAAAAAATAAAACCATTATCTCTTTTCCTTGTTCTTGTATTAGGAACAAATGTAAATAGGAGTGCTACTCTATAATATTCAGATGTTTTCATGGAGCTATCTATAATGAGAACCAGGTCTATTTTCTGAGAAGCTGTAGTAAATATAGAAGCTAGTGTTGGGAATAGACAATTCAAAGTGTTTCTTTCAGTGTAAATTGTCTGTGTTTGTCACAGTTGAAGTTAAAGTGCCATCGTGCTACCCATTCACCTAGCTTGGTTTGGTTCCTCTAAAATTCCTCTTAGTCTTGTCTAGTTTTGACTAAACCTGCATAATTTTGTGTCCTCTGCAAGCTTTGCCACCTTAACATTGACTGGCTTTTTCCAAATAATAAATATATGAAAAGATGGTCCTAGTGCTGCATGCTGGGCACATCACTGTTAACTTTTTCCTATGCTGAAAATTGATTGTTTATTCCTGCTCTCTCTTTTCTCCACCATTCCGGGTTCTAATTCATGGCAGTTCTTTGCCTCCCACCCATGATTACTTTGTTTCCTAACAGTGTCTTGAAAGAGACCTTGTCAAAGACTTTTTGAATTTCCAGATGATTGATATTAATTAGTTCTCCTTTACCTACTCTTTTGCTGACATGCTGGAGGAGTTCTAATAGATTAGTGAGGCTTGATTTTCCTTTACAGAGCCATGCTGGTTTCTTCCTACCACATTATGTTGATATAGAAGTTTTATAATTCTATTTTTGGTTACCATTTCTATCCATTTTCCTCGCTTGCAGGACTGTGATTCCAAGGATCTCCTTCAGACTTTTTGTAAAGATAGGTACAACTTTTGCTACATCCACACTTCACTCACTTCAACCACTTCACTCACAACTTCCTTCAGAACTATTAGATGAATAATATCTGCTTCAGGTGACTTAGTGCTGCTCGATTTATTAATTTGTGTTAAGTATCAGAGGGGTAGCCGTGTTAGTCTGGATCTGTAAAAGCAGTGAAGAATCCTGTGGCACCTTATAGACTAACAGACGTTTTGGAGCATGAGCTTTCGTGGGTGAATACTCACTTCCTCAGATGCACCCACGAAAGCTCATGCTCCAAAACGGCTGTTAGTCTACAAGGTGCCACAGGATTCTTTGCTGCTTAATTTGTGTTGGCACTTTTTCTTTTGACACATCAGTCTCTGACAGTATTTCAACTAAGTTACTTAAAAGTGGAGGTGCATTCTGCATGAGATATCTCCTCGTTTTTGTCTCTGGAGAAGACTGATGCCAAGAAATCTTTTATTTATTCCTTTACTCCTTGCTGAACGTATCAATTCTCTTGGAGGTTTCCTGTTTCTGATATAATTAAATAGTTTATTTGTTCTTCATGCACGTTCTTAGTCTTCCTAATTCTTACTTTATATTTTATCTGCTGTAGTTTATGAGGCTTTCTATTAGTATTACTTAAGTTGGATTTCCCTTCTCAAAGTACACCAGTTTGGCTCAGATCTCCTTTCTGTACCTTGCCATTGAACTACTTTAGTTTTTTCCTCTTCTCTTTTTTATTTGAGGGTATGTGCATCTTCTGTGACTCTGTTATGATAGCATACATAGCCTGCATGTTGAGTTTAAAGATGTTAATATCCTTATTTTTGACTTTAAGGTCTTTTCGAAGAATTTCCTCTTTTTTTTTTTTAATTCTCTTGTCTAAAGCTCAGTGTCCCAGTGCCAACATTCAGTACAATTCCTCACCAGAAAATGCAAAATTAATTTCACTCTAAAATTAAACTGATTCATTGCAGAGGATGGACAATAGTGAATCTTCTAGCAACCGCAGATTTAAGGTCCAATATCTAATGATGCATTAGGGCCAAAAGTGGGAGCTTTAAAAATAGGTAAAATTTTCAGAATTCTAGTGGGAAAATCTTAAAGCTCTCAAGTTACCTGGACTGTCACAACATCTGTATGAGGTAGGCAAGTATTATTATTCTCATTAAACAAATGAGCAACAAAGCTATTCATTGACTTATTTAAAGTGCCTCAAAAAGACTGGCAGGAAAAGGACTGAGATCTGACTCCTCAGTTCTAATCTTACTTACTGAACCACGTGGGGGTAGGTGTATCTAAATGTATATATTTAACAGTGATATAGAAAAACAATTATTATTTCAAAAGTGCTCAGACAGTAAATTGAGCACTGGCAAAAAAAGTAAACAGTGATGGACTAATTTCCATAGAAAAGGACTCAGTACCCCACTAGTTCCTGGAAATATCTGAGGCCAGATTTGTGCAAACAGGGCCCTGCAGGTAAATCTCCTTTTGCCTGTCTGCAGTAAAAGGGAAACAAATAAACAATTTCATCTTCACCTTTTATATTCTTTTTTAAAAATAACTTAAAATGGATAAAAAGACTTTAAAATACCTGACTTTAACATTTCTGGATGATGCTCTTGATCCTGAATCTTGTTGCACATGGGCAGAATCTTTCACTCACATGGAGACTCACTGATTTCAAACAACTTCCCCCTATGGAAAGCAAGTTGCATGATCAGGCCCATTCAGTCAATAAGAATGATCTTTGTGGGTTTGTGAATATCATAAACAGCTGGCAACTAAGACATTTTGGTTATAAAGTGCAGAAACCTGCTTCCCTTGATTTTAGAAATGACCGAGCTAGCTTAGAATACTTCCTATCTGTCAGAATTTACTCAGGTACATTTTCTGGGAGAGGGGAATGAGGGCCAAAAAAGTTCAATTCACTTTGCTTTACATTTTCATAAAGCTTAGTACTTCCTGGATCTGGTTCTGACCCCAAATCAAATAACTAAAATAAAACATGAAAGGTAATCCTCACAGTATTTCCGTCTTTACCAGAAGCAGAAAAGCATTGAAAATAATATTGTCCTTTTCTGCGGAGATTTCCAGCTAAATTTAACAAATCAAAGAGGCACAAATATTTGGATAAGCACTCAGAGTTGTGACTGATTATCCAAAATGGACCAATACCATGTTGATTCACTTTGACAATACTTGATATTATGTTGATAGAAATAAAATACTGTGATGTATTTAGCTATGTAACTTTTAAACCTTTATTTTCTGTGTACTTCACCTTTTCTTATCTAAGGATTCTGCAGAGATAGACGTTTTCGTGTTCAGTTCTATGCAAGAATTAGAGGAAACACACACACAGATGCTGCTTTCTCAAGATGACTTTACTTCTTTCTTGGTTTGTTCTCGTAATCAAAAATAATAATTAAAAAAAGCATCGGTTTGCACTGCATTTATGAAGAAACAAATACCAAACTTATTTAATTTCTGCAGTTATTCATCTGCTTCTGGACTCTCCAGAGATAATGAACTTTAATGTAAACTTCTGATCTTTGTGCTACAGGATTATTAGCAGACAAAGTTAGATTTGACAGCTTAGCTTTCCTGGAAATGTTTAAATAGGCCATTGGCTTGAAGGGTAAACATTCTCATCTCTTCTGTTTATTTAGTTAAACTAGTAATCTCGTTAGCCTGTAACCTGTTTTGCTGACATTACATCTAAATCAGATAAACTAGGGATTATTTAGACCTGATCCTAATTGTAGCTCAGAAATTTGATATGAATTTGCAACAGTCTGTCATGCATAACTGATCTCTGCTACTGAATGTTCATTGATTATTAGAAGGACACATTCAAAATGTTGTTTCTGGGGTTTTGTTTTCTATTAGCAGTTGTGATTGCATCACAGTCTTGGATATTTCCTTCTAAGGCAATTGTCACTACTGGATAGATGATATTCAACTCGCAGTGATTGTGAGAGTCTCATTAAAATGGGAAATGTGTAGTGTCAGAGACCTTGGGTTATTGAAATAGTTATGGTATATATACGTGCAAATTACCTGAAGTGTAAATGGTGAATGCTAACCATTATACAAAATACACTACACATAAATTAAAGTTAAAATCCTTGAGCAAGAGAAGAGATGGAGGTAAATATCACTTAAATATCATGTGGTATATAATTCTGCCATATTTACAAATGAGAGGTTTGAATGAACTATCTGAAGTAAATAATAAAGTGCTAACTAATTCAATCCATTCTCTTTCATGGACCATACTAAAAACATCACAGTAAACAATTCTTCTTATATGATGTACTAGTAAAATTCAATGTCTCAGATGATTTCCTAGATTTCAAAAGGGTTTTTACTTTGTTTCTTTGTTAATGTATCCATCAAACATTAAGTCCACTTCTTCTGAGTTGCTGAGTGCTTTCAACTCCCATGCTGAGGGTGCCTGTACACCTCAGAATAGGGCTCCCTTTGAATAAATACTATTAATCTTACTTGTGAAATAGGTTGGCTGTTTTAGCAGGATACATCTTAAATTTTCTTAAAATCATGATGATGATGTTAATCAGGTAAAACGTAACAGGAAGAATGTTGAACTTTCAAATCTTATCCTGATTTATGCTCATACACACGATACATGTGTCAGTTTCTTCCAATGAGTAAATACAGTATAAACCCCAATGGATCTAACTGAGATCCCGTTTAAATTAATACAGCTCCAGTGAAGTAAGAGTGACTAACAAGAGCCCTTCGTTGTTTCTGAATTCTAGAAAAACACAGATCTGGATATCATTCAGGTGAGTGAAAAGGAGAGGGTAAATGTGGGTGGTTTCCTACTATTTTGTTGGTCTGTTGGAGCAAACTGTCTAGAAGGTGTAGGCAGAGCCATCCAGAGAGTTCCATGTCTGAGAGAGGCATCTAGAGCCATCCAGAAAGAGGCAAACATGTTCAAGGCTGATCTTCAAACCTTTCAGGACTCACCAATTACCATTTCTGATGTAACAATAAACATATTTAAATTTGCCCCTATAGTTCACCATATTGATCAATATGGCAAGTATCCTGAAAACATTTTCCAAGGTGACACCAGTCTCAAGCCCTCCTAGTCTTTTTACACCAGTGTCTATAAAACCTAAAATAAATGAGTATCTGAAAACACCTGCACTTACAGAGTAACAAATAATGCAACCTGCAGGGCTGGGTTTGAGACCTCCATAAATCAGAAGGTGTTGAGATCTGAGACTAAATTTTTAGCTGAAGTTGTCAAAACCTAGTCCCAGATTTGGACCTTAGCGTCCAAAATATGGGGGTTAGCATGAAAACCTCCAAGCTTAGTTACCAGCTTGGACCTGGTAAGCTGCCACTACCCAAAAAATTAGAGTGTTTTGGGGCACTCTGGTCCCCCCAAAAACCTTCCCTGGGGACCCCAAGACCCAAATCCCTTGAGTCTCACAACAAAGGGAAATAAACCTTTTCCCTTCCCCCCTCCAGGTGCTCCTGGAGAGATACACAGAAGCAACCTCCGTGAACCTAAGAAGAGGAAGTCCACCCTCTCTAATTCCAGTCCTTGAAACAAAAGCACTTCCCTCTTCACCCAGAGGGAATGCAAAGTCAGGCTAGTAAATCTAACACACACAGATTTTCCCCTGACTTCTTCCTCCCACCAATTCCCCGGTGAGCTGCAGACTCAATTCCCTGGAGTTCCTCACTAAAGAAAAACTCCAACAGGTCTTAAAAGAAAGCTTTATATAAAAAAGAAAGAAAAATACATACAAATGGTGTCTCTGTATTAAGGTGACAAATACAGGGTCAATTGCTTAAAAGAAATATGAATAAACAGCCTTATTCAAAAAGAATACAATTTAAAGCACTCCAGCAACTATAGACATGTAAATACAAAAGAACATATAAATCCCGATCTGATCTTTGGTACTTACAACTGGGAAACAGAAGATTAGAAAGCAGGAAATAGAAATCCCCTCATAGCTGAGAGAGCATACAGGCAGACAGAAGAACCAAGAACAAAGGACTCCCACACAAACTTCCCTCCACCTAGAGTTGAAAAAATCCTGTTTCCTGATTGGTCCTCTGGTCAGGTGCTTCAGGTTACTTTTTTTTCAGGTGAAAGAGACATTAACCCTTAGCTATCTGTTTATGACAGAAGTAAATCAGGAAAACTCCATTCACTTTTCTAGAGCCATGCTGAGGATCTGGCCCCTGGGTTTGGAGTGGCCCATTGTAGAGATATAGGAAGCCACAGTGTCTGTGGTTTGTCGTTACCAACATTATGTGTATTAATACAAATTGTTACTTGCCTGAAATCTTTAAAAGGTTCTAGGCCCAAGCACATTTCTGTTAGGTCTGAGACAGATGTTTTTCTACCGGCAAACAGATTTCTTCTTTATGCTTTATTTTGTATTAGACTTGTTTTGAGAGTATGATCAAAAATTGTCCTATGCTACAATTTTCAGCTGTAAAATATTTATGCATACCAGTTATTTATGGGCTGTTAATTGAAGCAGAACAATGTGCAATCCCTTTTTCTCCCAAAGTAAAATCATTAGTTATACTGTAAGCAACAAATTATCTGCACTTAAATCTAATAATGACATATAGGTTAATGATCAAAGATTTGACCATCTAATTTTATTCCCTGTGATTTTGGACACTTGGTTTCAAATACGACAAAATACAAGAAAAGGTACCAATAATTGGCTGTAAGGCAGAATGCAAAGGACTCATTAAACCTGATATATAGCTAAAGTTATCATTGCTTTAGAACAGAATGATCAGAATGGATTTCTGTTTTAATGGGAAAAGGTCTTTATTTCTTTAATTTTTCACAGGAACATTGAACAAGGATGGTCTTGCCATTTAACATGTAACAGACATTTGTTACATCCAAGTAAATAACAAATAGCAAGAACAACAATGAATTAGGACTCAGATTATTGTAAGGAATATAGGTCATATTTGGATTCAGGCCTGAGTGACTTTGGATGGCCAAATGTATAACAAATGTTAGTATTGCTAAGAGATGCTTAAAGCAGTTTGTTTGTATGTAGGCAAAGGGTCACCAGGATAATGTTTATCTATTTGTCCTAGCTGCTACCACACTTTTAGGCTATTTCTCTAAGTCATTATTAACTCGTTGTCATGAAAATGTGTGGAAATGAGCAAATTCACCTGCTTGAATAAACCATGAATTGTATTCAAACAATCAAGACATTTGAGTCTGGGATCTAAAACCGAAGTTTGGCTCACATTTCCTTATCACATGACAACATCTTGCTTCCTGTTGTCAAAAAAACCTGTTTGCGATTAGTAACGAATTGGGTTACAATACATGTAACACTGTAAACTGGAACCTTTAATGTAATTCCAAAATGAAGATATCAAGTCACTGGTCCCAGATGACCTATACCAACGTGCTAGAATCCTTAATTGGGAAAGAGTGTCCCTTAGCAAGGAGTAGAGGAATTTCTGATCCCTTCAAACGATGTCAACCATGTGGAAAAATGGGAAGAGTGGGACTGTTCTGCACCAACAAGATTGGTTGGAGCAGGATTGAAGCTGTGTCCTTCTCCATTTCCCTTGAGTGCCCACCTAGAGAAGGAAAAGTGAAGAATGCAAACACTGACTAAACCACATCTGAGATGTAATGCAGAGAGAGGCAAAGATCAAAGCCCCACTGTGTGTAAAGATGCAGATTATGTCTTTTCATCAACAAAGATATCTAAGCTAATATTAGTCACATGACTTAGATACTTTAAAGAGAAGAGGTGTGAAGATCCTTCCGTAGAGGAATTTGAGGATGCTCAAATTGCTCCACCAACCACTAGTGTGTGTGTGCGTGTGTATCCTTTTGTGTGCTTCTAATTGTTCCTCAGAGTAGACACTAACCCCTTAAGTCTGTCACTGAAACAGTGAGGTACCCCTGGGTTAAACCAGTTGTTCTAAAGCTGCTAGAAATTTAGAATTTTAGAAATCATTTTCTTGTTTGTGCCAGAATGTCAGAAAACTATAGGCTTTGTTTAAAGTAGGGAGGGAAATATATTAGACAAACTATGTTTAATATAATCTTTCTGAACTACAAAGATTAATGGGAGAGAGGTAATAAAAAGAAAGCTACTAGGAAATCATTTTAAGAATTGTACTTTCTTAAAAACAATGCAAAGTAACAGTTGTTGCTTTCAACAGATGAGTTAAATTTATCAAGTTAAAGGAAAAGGGATTCTTCTATCAACCTTTTTATAAAACTTTAATTATTGTTTTCTTAACTTACTCAGCATGATTTAATTACTAATTGTCATAACTGGCAAGCCAAATAAATTGAATCACTGACTTATTGGTTGTATTTCAGTAGCTATAGTAGCAGTTTGACCGTTGTAATATTTTTCATGTAAATTAAGTCAGGAGAACTAAATTCACCTAGATAGAAACATTTTTTGCTTAAACTTATCTTTTGAGTTACAATTGTCTGCTTAGTGTTTTAATAAGTTTATAAAACAAGAACTGGTTATTTCCCAATGCAGACAAAGTAGCCTACATATGAGAAAAAGGTAAAATCCTTAACAGTTGTTCTTTAGCCCATTCTATATTTCAATAACTTAAAATATAGCCCTTCGTACATTATGCAAGCATCAAATGTGGCTTCTCTGCGGTAAATTATCATATATTGTCTTTGATAAAAATGGGCTACTTACTGCATTTGATAGGAAGACAGAGGAAGGGTCATAAGGAAAACCTGGGTAAAATGTATGAAGTGTATAAAAATGCAGCTGGTTTTAATTACTCTTGAAAGAAAAAGGGAAAATATGTTTTCAGACTCAACCTAGGTTTGCGAACTCAAATAATGTTTCATAGAATCATAGATTATTAGGGTTGGAAGGGACCTCAGGAGATCATATAGTTCAACCCCCTGCTCAAAGCAGGACCAATCCCCAACTGACCCCCTGAAGGATTGAACTCACAACCCTGGGTTTAGCAGGCCAATGCTCAAACCACTAAACTAAAAATCTTGACCTCTCTGAGGCTTGTCTAGCCCTTGTTACAATGTATTTTTACTACAGGACATATCCAATGAATATTTGACTTACATATTTTTCAACATCAGTAGCTTTGCAGGGACTGGTTTCCAGTTGCCCCAAAATAAACAGATATAGCCATGTGTACTATAGCTGTGCAATCACTTTATTCTCCTCTCCCCACCCCCAAATAATTCTTTGACGGTAGTGGATCTTTGTTCACTTGACAGCTGTACTAAAATTGAAATGATTTGTGATTGCCAGAAAACTTTCAAATGTCTTAAATAATCAGAAGCAAAATGGAAAACAGAGTCTTGAAGTTATAAGCAATCCTGACAGATATAGTTGGATTTCTACTTACTTAAGATTTAAATCTACTGTCAGCTAGGACTCTTTCAGGCTTTGTTGGATAGTCATTCAGAATGCATCAGAGCAGCCTGTTCACAGACTATTCCCTTAAAGTATTAATGTCATAATAAAAATGTGTATTTTTATTATGACATTTAAATACGAATAACCACGTACGTCATATTATCAGGCCTATAATTCAAGAGATTTCTCAGGTGTGACTATTTTTGGCTTGAGCATTAACATGTGAAAGCTAAAGAATTGAAGCACTTCCACATAGACCGTAGACTGCAATTTATGGCATCTTGATAGCCCTTCATAGTGTAATACCCAGATTACCTTGACACTTCTCTGCCATGGTGAGGAGTGACTGATTTGCATGAAGATATCTTCAAATTTGTGAGTAAGTTACAGATTGTAAGGACATTGGTGCTATTGCTTTTTTATATTCCAAATGAACGTTTATTGTTTTGATGTCTTGGCACCTTAAAAAAAAATCCCAGATGGCTCCTCTAGTCTCTGAAAGTTTATTTCAAGGTAACTGTGTATTTGCTCCTCATCTTCTATTCTCATAGGTAGCTGTACTGGGTTAGATCCTCAGCCTGTGTAAATCAGTATTGCTTCTTTTACACCAGCGGGGGGCGGCCTGCTGGTTGCCATGAGGGCGGCAGTCAGGCTGCCTTCGGTTGCATGCCTGTGGGAGATCTGCCGGTCCAGCGGTTTCGGCAGTAATTTGATGGTGGGGCTAAAGGCGCAGGACTGGCGACCTCCTGCAGGCATGCTGCCGAATCTATGTTACCAGCGGACCTCTCACAGGCATGCTGCTGAAAGCTGTCTGACTGCCGTGCTTGGAGCGGCAAAATACATAGAGCCACCCCTAATGGAACTACACCAAATTACATCAGGTGAGGATCTGGAGCCTTGCAATTTTCCATCTTTTCCATACTGTGTCTCCATGCTACGAAAAACCAAACCAAACCAAAAGTTTCATGACCCTTCTGGTCCCGTGTAGCCATAAAAAACAGGAGGATAATTGTAATTTACATGGAAGTACCCCAGGTATAATATTTTGGTGCTTAGTCCATGCATTTATAATTTCAACTTTCTCTTTCTTCTATTATCTTTTATTTTTAAAAAATGGTATATTTCCTCAAAAATACAATATAGGTAGAAATATATATTAAGCAAAAAAGAAGGTAAGCTCAATGGCCGCAAAAGAAAAGAAAATGTTTGTCAGTTTTCTTTTGTACATTTTGCCAAATGTCTCTGATTTATCATATATTCTAAAGGATTCTGGGACCAGATCCTCTGGGACTGTAGGTTCATCTGCACCATTCTGGTTGTGCAAAACAGCACTAAAGATGGCTTATCTAGCCACATAAGGATCTTCCCTTGATTAGGTGAATCTTTAGTTGGTGTAGAGCTGCCATAGCAATTATTATTCCATTTATCTGCTGGTCACCAGCACGGCGAGCATGCTCTAGAAAAATGGGAGTGGGTAATGATTTCCTTACACACCAGTATTTCCAGTTGTAGAATGACCCTTATGGCTATGTTGCAGATGAAGTAAAATAGAGCAGATCTGAGGATCCTCTAATTTCTTCAGGAATCTGTTCCAGTGGGCACAGGACTGGGGAGGAGGTGAATACAAAAATGGTTTAAAGCTGCTTTTGAACACACACATCTTGAGCTGTGCTGGGCATATTAATTGTACCACATGATCAGGTGGTAAATCCTGCATCAAAACATGTCACTCTTTTAGTCATTAAGTGAAATTTGAAGTATTTAGTGCTTTATTCAAATAGGTGCCACTGTAAATGCCACCAGTTAAAGAAGTCTTCCCCAAAAGGGGTTGTTACACAATTAACACACAAAACATTTTATTTATATAACCTTTTTTACAAACACTTCCTCTTACAGACATTATCTTCCAGCTTTCCTTTGTGCAAAAAGAACAACATAAACATGGTATCAAACATATCTCCCACCATGTGACCCATGAATCAGTGTCTTTTAAAAGAACATGATATGATAATGTCTGCCTATAGACCACAAAAGCATCGGTTTGAGTCATGGTAAAGGACAGAATGCAGAAATGAGTCAAAGTCACCAGATGGGGGATTCTGTTAATCAGTTAAGTCCTCTGTAGTATATATATTACCACCATCTGGCAAATATAATAGGACCTTTTCCTGAAGGTGATATTTCACTTAGATGTACCAAGCAGAGAGCATCTTTTTAAAATGTTCCAGTATCCTTAACGGAAATGTGAATTTCAGGGGCTGTGCTTGGAGGTCCTTAACTGCTAGGAAAGGTCTGCGTAAAAAAATTATCATAAGGCAGTGCCTCAGCTGATGTAAATGAAATCAATGGAACTATGACAATTTACACTAAGCTGAGGATGTAGCCCCAAATGTCTCTGAGAAGCCTAAGACTTATGCCTAAAAAAGTTTTCTGTCTTCCCGTTTCTTGCTCCCTTCCCTATCACACACATACTTTTCTCCATTTATTTGGCCCATCTCCAGGTGAAACTTATCTAGAATTGCAGCTGAATCCAGCCAGTGATAAAAGTTGATGGAAATCCATCAGTCAGTGAGCATAGCAGAGAGAGTCTACCTACCTGGGCGTTATACCGTGAAGGTCTGAGAAGAAGCAGACAACCAATAAATTGCTGTCTCCACTAGAAGTTTAAAATGTTTCCTTTGTTTGTCTTTTATATGTTAATGTTTGATCCAGAACTGCCCAAGCTTAGGACAGTTTTTATTGAAAGACAAAATGAGTGACATGGAGAATCTCAAGAAACTGTCAAGATATATATCTGCTACAGGAAAGTATGTTATCCACTCATTAGTCTTTTATAGTGTGTTTTATCATAGGCAAGTACAGAAAAGTTTGAGAGCCATCACTTTTTCATATGTATTTTTCTAACAACCATCTGTGTAAATACCCTAGTTTTCTATTCTGCTGCTCCAGAATAGTAATTATGCTAACACGGTAAGAAACATACAGTAATTGTTGAATGTGTCATTAGCCATGAGCACGAGTGCCTTCACTTTAAATGAACTGTTTTGAAAGGATCTGCAATGAACTGAAGGTTGTAATCTGGTCCCGTGTCATTTTAAAAAAAATATTTTAGCCATTGTTTCTCTTCAGCATATGTCAACTAATGCCATTTATTAAATTATGTTATCTTAGCTCATGTTTCATAGTTAGGGCTGACAGAATTTAGAAAACAGCTGCTGTGTGTGTAAGAAGGATTTCTTTCTCCTTTTTATAGTATATAATTTCAAATAAAAAATGTTATGCATTATATTAATTATTTAATAAAATAATGTTCTCAAGCTGGCGGCCTCAGGAGCTAAAAGCTATCTTAAAATTGGGAAAGTGGAAGGAAAAATTAGATCAGTAGGGAGCACATCAGATGAAACCAGAGGGTGCTAAATAGTAAAAAAATAAAAAAGATCTGGCATAAATGATTGTCAGATGTTCATAACTGTGCTGGAACTCAGGAAAGACTATGTACACACTTAACACACTAGGTCCCCAGTCTCAGTTCAGGTCTCTAAATGCTACTGAAATTAATTCAAATAATAAGTGTATAGAAGACAAAGTTTCATGCAGGAATTTCAGACTTGTACATCATACATGAATGAACGGTCAGCTTTGAACTCGTCTGAGATTACTAGGATCACAAAAGCATAATAGAGATAGAAGAACCTGTTAGATTGTTCAACTATCCTTTTTGCACATACAGGATATGCTCCTACTACAGAGGACATCTAAGATATAAAACTCCACACTAGAAGGCTATGGAGAGTTGTTTGTTTGGTTCTTCCTTATGAGAAGTGCCATATAGAATTCAATAGTGATATAATCAATAGGATTCTCACATTTAAACCAGTCTACGGAATTTAATAAAAAAAAAATATAGCCATGCTGTAGTTTAGATAAAAAAAAATTCAGATGGCTCTTGAAAGTTTGTCTTCCCACTCTCATCACAATCACACAAACAGACAGACAAAGCTAGTGTGTAGGAAAAGTGCTCTGAAACTCAATTCCTGAATGCAGATTATGAGCTTCTATTTGCCCGGTAGGTCTTCCACTATTGTAATAAAACATAGCTGATGATAGTTGTGGGTAGAAGGCTGGTGATGGGGGAGAAATAAGTCATAATCAGGATGTACCACTGTATTTCAGAACTCAGAGCTGCTGGAATTCAGAATGGTGGAAAGCCCAAATATTTGTGTCCATAATTTCATTTCTTTTATCCAGAACAAGGATTGTTACTATATATTAAGGTTATTTTTGTGCTTAAAAAGTGACAGAAAAAACTCAAAAAAAGACAAAGAAGGCTGAGAAGTTAGAAGGAAATCCAACAGTGTTCAAGTGATTAGTTAGAGCATGGAAACAGTCTGTATTGTTTGAAGCCAGTTATTTTAAGAGACCAAAAGAGAAACAGGTGTTCTCAGGATGTCACACAGCAGGATCTAGTGAGATATCAGTGATAACTGGGGAGTATCCAGAAGTCAATATTAGGGGTATGATTACTGTCTACATTTTTGTCAGACTTTGCAGGAACACCTGGGGCAGTGGTTATGGATGGCCAAGGCCAATCTTAAGGGCATGGAGTCACAGATAGATAGACCTCCTGGAAAAGAATAAAGCAGTGTCTAGTCTTCAGGAAATTGTGACCATAGGGAATGCTGGAAGAGAA
This sequence comes from Gopherus flavomarginatus, assembly GCF_025201925.1. NCBI lineage: Eukaryota > Metazoa > Chordata > Testudines > Testudinidae > Gopherus > Gopherus flavomarginatus. The sequence goes on from NC_066626.1 coordinate 27,469,625, forward strand.
AAAATCATTACTAACACACATGGAAAATGACTGGCGCGAGAACAAATTGCCCTTGATACTTGCAAATTTTGACTCCTTCGACCTAAGGCCAAAATCCTTGGCGTACGTAATGATAAGATTATAAACTGAGACATAGACTGCTTGGAATATCAACTGTGAAATACTGTGCAATCTGCTTGGGATAATTAGAGATAGGAGGAACTGAGATTTCAGTAAATAAGTATCAGGTTTTTAATATAAGAATTATGAGATTAAAAAAAACATTAAATCAATTAAAACCTTTCCTTCCCCCTTGAATATATATATAATGTGACGTGTAGCTGTAAATATTCTAATGATGTAATGTCAATGGATCATCTACAAGATGGAAATCCTCCCTTTTTTAATTTTGAGGTTTAACAGTACACATTCTTCATTTTTCTGGATGTCTAATCATGTCAGTCACCCACTAACAAGAAATGGATTGCCGAGGTAATACATGGATATGTGGTCATGGTTTCAATTTTGTAAACATATTCAACCAAATGACAGGAGGCTACACAACTGTGCAATCCAGGTGAGAAAAACTGATTTCTGTCTCAGTATAATTCATATTGCTGAATTAATGACCTGCCATTTGTGACTGGAGAATCTAGAGAGCTTCTGACTCTTCCTAACAAGAACTTGAAACATAAGGAGGCTATGACTGATAGGGATATTTTATAAAGTTGGAAATAGTGATTTTCATGCAAAGAAATTACCCCTTCCTATTTTGTACCTTTCCTTGTGGATGGAGGATCTGACAATTCAAATCAAGTCGGGTATGCCTGGTCAATGCAAATATATATAAGTGCAGGTTGGTGGTGATGACTGAAATAGAGGGATCTCTATGAACTTGGTCGCAAAACTACAGATACTGATGAGAATTGTGGGATACGGTCATCTGAGTAGACTTCTAACGTGCTCATCAACTTCTGGATTCCCAGTATTCGTGTACTTCTGATAGTCTGTGATTCCAGACTCCGATCAATGGTATTTTATAAAAGAAAATCATGCTGTTCTTGAAAATTACTTTCTTGGCGGACTCCACAATGAGTGTCAGAATTCTGATGCCATTACAGAATTCTGATGTCATTTATGCAATTTACATGTATAAATCACATGCAACTGCTGAAGGCAATGGAGTTACATTAGCATAAGAGGAATCAGACTCAGGCACCCTTGCTTTTAGAACTATACCTGTGTGGCAAGTGTGTGACTGTGCCTGCACACACACACAGAAGTGATCCTCACCATGCCTAGTTGTACAAATGTTCTGTCTACAGAGTGCTGAAACTTTCCACTATATATGTGCACTTTACTGGGAATGTTTTCCCCAAGATCTTTTAAATATTGTTCCATGCAGATTTCCAAGCTGATGGGACTTGTGAATGTCACTTCCTGTTTTATATTGAACTAAGCATGAAAGCAGTTTCCCCAGATGAATGAAAATACCAGATTCCCATCTTAAGTGCACGGATTTTGTGTTATACACCAGGACTCGAACTGTTCTAGAGTGATGTGAGATAGTATAAAAACATACAATAAGGTGAAATAGGTTTCACCCATCTATCTGCAGAGTAGTGGAAGAATTTAAATTTCTGACAAACATCTTGCCCACCTCACTGTTGTATATGAAACTGTAGGAATAGCCAACATGTACAACATCATATGGAATATTGTTTTCAGAAGGTACAAACACTCGATACATCTCAAAAGCATCTGGCTTTGGTGTATGTTTCACTGAACCTGCTCAGATCCATTGTTTTTAATTTGTCTTTTTCATCATTTTTCTTTGCTTGTCATTTTCCTGCTGATGAGACACTAATCACATCTTTCCTTTTTTACAACGCTTCCAAGTTTGGCCTTCTTGACACACTGCATTAGGGCTGTAGGCATGCATATCCTATATTTATTGTGCTATTTAGTATGTTATGTTTCCTGGAGGCAGCGTTTCACATTGTATATTAACATTCAGTGGTGGCTGTTTATCAGATCTTGCGTTAACAAAATGCTAGATAAACATTACTAGATCTAAATGTTCTCATTACATTAATGATCACATAGTCTGTAATGGAATATCTGTATTGAGAGATTATGTAAATATAGCAGGCAAGGTTGTTGATGGTTTGGCCATAGTTGATGGTTTGTTCATGGACAAAGCTTATCTCCCGCCAAATGAAAAGCCACCCTACATGTCATTGACATTGCTGCCCTTAGAAATGAATGGGCCTGATGCCGCTCAACAGGAGATCCTTTAACCAAGATGCAGCTGAGAAATGAATGACCAAGGTATAGACATTGAAATTCCTTAAGGACCACATTAAAGAAAGAGGTGAAAATGAGATGTGAATCACCCGGAAGGGGGAAAAAATCCAGGCATGCACACATACCCTGCTATTTCTCAAGGTGGATTGGCTCAATAAAAAGTCTGACCTTTTTTCTCTACCTTATTTTATTTTTCAGTACTAAAAATATTGCCAGTGCCTGAGGTGTAAGTCAGAGTAAACCTCCATTATCACTCCAGAGACTTAGCACTTTGCTCATTATCTCCTTAGGATTTGACTGAGTGACCTTGTTTGGTGGGAAGGCACAGATGGAATCTGTCAGTAAATCTTGTTAATGTAACAAGTGTTCCTACTGTTAGATGAGTTTTGCACCTTATTTGAGCATTTATTTCTCTCATAAATGAACATCCGTCCCCTCCTTCCAATGTCAGCCTCTTTGCCCCATGCCACCCGGGGGAAGGGATAACTCAGTGGTTTGAGCATTGGCCTCCTAAACCCACAGTTATGAGTTCAATCCTTGAGGGGGCCATTTAGGGATCTGGGAACTGGTCATGCTTTGAGCAGGGGGTTGGACTAGATGACCTCCTGAGATCCCTTCCAACCCTGACATTCTACCCAGATACTTCAGCATTTATTTTTACTGTGAATTATCAAAAAGACATCTTGCTGTGCATGTAGGCTACTCTGTATCTTAAAAGCAGCCATGAGGCTGACTTCTGAAGGAACTGCAGTTCACTTTAAAAAAGAGAAGGGTTTGCTGGCAAACACTAATTTTCTTCTGCTGTGAACCTTTCTCGTGAGTCTCAAGCCATTGTGGCAATAGATGAATTTAAACTCTTTCCATTTTGTTGAGTGACATAGGTAATATCTTGTAGGAAAGTCAATTAGAGGTGGTGTGTATGTTTGGGGAGCTTAATTATAGGAAGTAACCAGCATTTTGGTAATGAAAGAAAATGAGAGGTAGATTTATGTGTGTAGTTCTACTCTGAAAAGTGATAACGTATGCATGACATCTGCTTAACTAAACTGATCTATTTTTTCTTGATGAAGTTCTCTCCAGTGCAAGGTGCTAGCTAACACAGGATTATTGTTCAGTTCAATCCTGCTTTGACCCTTGAGCTGGCCCTCTGCAGCTGGGTGAATTTCATCCTATGCATATTAGAATCATATCTGCTTAGTGTTAGTCATTTCCATTAGCACAACAGAACAAAACTACGACAGACTGAGCCAAGGATTCCATTGGTATTTGTTTTACAGCATCCATAGAATGGTTTAGTAAGTTATTGGAGCCAATGGCCTTGCACAGGACATAATTTGAAAGTAACGGGTTACACAGTTATAAATGAAGACCTGTTTAGATTTACAGAACCTTTATCACTAGTTATATGCACAAAATGAAAAGAATCCAGACTGACTCTCAGGGTACGTCCACACAGGGATAAAAGATCCCTGGCATGGCCACAGCTGGCCTGGGTCAAATGGCTCACGTTTGCTGGGCTTGGGCTGAGGGGCTAAAAATCACTTTGTAGACATTTGGGCTTGGGCTGGAGCCCATGGTCTGGGATTCTGTACCTTCACGGGTCCCAAAGCTCAAGTTCCACCCCAACCCTGAACATTAAACAGTGGTTTTTCAGCCCCACGAGCCCAAATAAGATGATCCAGGCCATCTGAGGGTTTTTAATCCCATGCAGACATAGCCTCAGAGCCCCAGGTGATTCAGCAGGGCTTGGCCAATAGGAGTGTAATACTTCCCTTTTCATGGTCAGCCAGCTGCAGAAGTGGCTGTGCAGTTCCAAACCTCCTCCCCAGGCTTTGGTTGAAAGTAGGAAGGGATGGCTCTTCATGCCCCTTCCCTGCCCAGACGCACACAGATTGAGGGGGGAAATATTTGTAGTATTGTTCTGCCTAGCAGGTTTTTTTGTTTTTCTTTGTTTTAATACATTAATCTAATTCTTGAAGCTGCCTGTATTTGATCTTGTACGTACTTCGTACACCTTCTCTTACTACTTGATCCTACAGGGATTACATAAAACATTAACTTTGGGACATCATAATCATTTTCATCAAAAAAGATCATAGCAGGCAGAGGGATATAACCTTGTTGGAGGTTCAAATAAAAAGAAAAGCTGAACTGGGATAGAGAATACGTTCTTATATAAGAACACAAAAGTCTGAATCAAAAAAGGGCCTACAGAAAATAACTGATTAGGTATGACCAGAATATCATAATTGAAATCATACTGCTGCAGCCTCACATGGTTGTGTTACAGTTCATGTCCATGCCCAACACAGTTACAACTGTGTTCAGAAACTATCGTCAAATAAGTATAGGTAAGTAATTGACTACATTTATGGTTCAATATTAAAAATATTTGAGAGACCAAATAGCCAAGCTTTGTTAGTGTATTTGTCAAAGATAAAATAATATAAACTCAAAAAGGAGAGCTATGTACCACCCTTTCCAGGAAGTACCTCACATCATTCACCTTGCATAGAAGGTCTGCTTCAAAAATATGCATTTAAGACTACCTGCATTTATAATAGACCTGTTTACAAGCTAGTAATCCCCTTATATGTCACCCAAGACTCAAGCTACCAATTCAGACTAATTCCTTATACAGTTCTTCTGTCCTGTACCTTTCTTCTTATTATTATTATTTATTATTGTGTATACTACATTACAGATGTCAATGGGATTTGGAGGAACCTGGTAACTGCACCAGGACATACTATTCATACATCTTGTTTCTGAGTGGTTTTGTGTTTATTTGTGCCAAGAGCTGAGTTCAACTATTAGAAAGTGTTATGGCATATACCTTAGTTTAGAGTGAGTGAACAAGAATGGATAGCATTCTGGGAAAAGCATAATACAATCCACAATTATACAATTTAGCATAACTCCCAAATCTTCATATATGATATAATGTGTAATACCTTCTAGTGTGACCCGGGTCAAACAGTGGTAACAATAACTTGTCTGAAAGGTAACTGTATGTGAAGGCAGCAAAGAGTCCTGTGGCACGTTATAGACTAACAGACGTATTGAAGCATGAGCTTTCATGAGTGAATACTCATTTCAGTCCACTGCATGTGAAGAGCTCTCATGGTTGTAAGTTGCCGTTAGTGGTGATTTTCTTTAAAATGAAAAATTGCACAATTATGAGTGGGCCTAGGCCCTTAGAAGTCTTGGAAATCTGGACTGAAAGTCTGGACTTAGCTTATTCCTATTGGCTTAGGCCTGTTCACTTTGTTGCAGTGCCTCTGTACTGAAATGATCAGTATTTTCCAGATGTCCTGCCATATAATACTATTATAGGTGAACCACACCTGCAGAGGTGAAATACCAATTCTTTTCTACAATGATGCATTTTTATAGTTAACTGAGATAACCAAGTAGAGCATAAGATTGCTTCTGCATCACTGCATACATGCTTCCCAGAGATACATCTGGTTCTTGGAAAACACTGTTCACTTCAACAGAGAGCCCCTGCAACAAAGCCTGAGGCAGCAGGAAGAAGTGGAGCCTGAAATCCAGATAGTTCTCATTTTATCAAAGCAGCAGAATTACCTCCCCTGCCTCCCATAGGTATTTCATATACCTATTGCCATTGCTAACTGCTTTTTTAACCTTCAGATTTTGGTGAGGGGTTATTGACTCTCATTGTATTCAGATGTACCAGAATTTGTCTCTCTCCAAGTTACATATCTGTACCACTAACTTATTTTACTGAGAAGTCAACCTTGTTGCCTTTAAATATTAAAAGAGATTTGGCTGCAAGTGAGATTGCACACTCTTTAAGCAGGGACTGTATCTTTCTGTGCATGTGGACAGTGTGTAGACTATGTATGTTTTTGTACAGCTTTGGACTAGGAGAGTGAAGTCCTGACTCTTTTGAAGTCAATGGAAGTTTTGTCAATGACTTTAGTGGGACCAGGATTTCTCCTGGAATATTTACTTGTTTTGTGAAATAGTTTACTTTAAAATTAAATACAAGAACAATACTAATACTATTCACTTATTGTATATGTACTGGGGAGTCAGGGATGCTAGGTTCTACTCCTGAAATGTAGTGTGAACTTGTTTGCCATTGATTCACTCTGTGAAGTGTTTCTCAGTTTCTTCCATCCATAGGATGGGGATAATAATAATGACCTATCTCACCACACTATTGTGTGAGTCAATTAATGTTTATAAAGCATTTTCAGATCTTCCCCAAAAAGCATTATCTACTGCACAGAAAGTGAAAGGGTATTACCATTGGTTCATTATTAGATTTATAATGTGAGTTATTGCTACGCACCACAACCACCAGTATGTAAGCAAGTTTTCAAAGCATAATCCATATAACAGTACATGCGATGGTCAGATTCCAGTCTCATTTACACTGGCATAAAGCCAAAGTAACATCACTGGAATCTGTAGATTTATACTAGGCCTGCTTGAAATTTTTTTGTCGAAATTGTTTTTCAGCTGAAAATTAGGTTTGACAAAATGATTTTTTTCTGGTTTGCATGGAAAATTCTTTTGGTCTGGGGTTTTTCAGATGAAAACTTTTTGTTAAGTATTTGTCAAAAATGTGAAAATTTCCACTGAACATTTCAATGAAGAAAAAAATAATTTCGGACCAGCTCTAATTTATAGTGCTGTACCTGAGGTCAGAATCTGAACCTATGTGTCTGAGATTCAAACCATAATGTATCTGAAGATGACCAAAAAGTAAGGTTGCATGACCCTCCTCCTTATTCTCTAAAATATATTTAAAATTGCATATTTCAGATATAGCCAAAGTGAGGATTATGTTTTGGTCTATAATACGAAGCGACTTTGTTCACATGGTTAAACTGTTTTTTCCCCTCATTATGAATGTGTGAATTTACATTGAAGTATTAAAGTTTATAAAATCTTTTTACATACCCAAAGATAAACAAAATAATTACACTAGGAATACGGAGCACAATACTGATTGGCATCAACCCTAATGTCATCGTGGATGTCATAGCATGGATGATCGCATCAATCAATATAAAGTAATTTCCAGTCACGGGAAACAATTGCACATTGGTTTATTTTGATCCATTTACAGATAGGATTCTGCAACCTTCTGTGGATTTACCGCTGCCATGCAGTCAGGTTATATGACCTCTAGAAATGCTCTCTGAGTGTTGTTGGTACAAAGTGACATTCAGAACAAAGCAAATGCTTAGCCATGTGTGCTTCAGCTAGGAAAATGAAAATGTAACTATAAAATATGAAAGAGAAGAGACAACATGAAGATGTGTGTCCATTAGAGCCTTAGCAATACGAGTACAGTTTTTATATTGATGTAAAAAAAAACCCAAACATAAAAACCTATCAATAAACAAGGTGAATAGAATCACTCTTCAATGTAAAAAACTTCCTTTATTAAACAAGACAGAACAGAACAAATCAAAACAGATGTGCTCTATAGTATATGTAGCAAGATTCAAGGAGGACTTCTTTGTTGTTACAAAAGAAGCACCCATTTTCAAATGCTAGACCCCTAGAAGGGATCAAAGGTCATAATGGAGTGCGAGAGGCCCAACTCAATCTTCTTGGCACTTAACTTGTGACTTCAGGCATTATATCCTACTAATAGTCATCTTCTCAGTTCACAGGGAAAGAGGTTGCTTAGTTTATTGCTATAACCCTCTGTTTCTGTTAATGCATCAGAGAACAAGTGTTGCTATATTAATAGCACCATATATAGCAGCATTTTAGGAGAGAAAGTGAACAATATTTTTTTACCTGTTGAAAGTAGAAAGAAAATATGGGTAGGTCACAGTAATTACCCAAATTGAAATTTTCTATATTACTGGGATTTATACTCCTACTCTTATAAAAAACTGCTTTAGTGAACTCATATGCTATGATATCTGTTTTATGTCTCGTGGGGGAAGGGGGGAAGCATTTATTGAAACAAATGTCAAGTTTGCATATTTATTGTATACCAACTAAAAAGAAAGTTACTGACCCACTACTCACTTCCTACTACATTTTGCAAAATATGGAGAAAAAAGTTATATGATAAATTGTGGAAAATATTTTTTTTCTATTCTTCAACAATTTTTTTTTATATATAGTTATTTTTTTTTTAGTTTTCTGGCTAGTTCTACTTCTTACAACACCTGAGTTTTCCCTAAGGGTTTCATATGTAAGTTTAAGAAGGCCTAATTTTACTGATAAGCATTGGAATACACAGAAAAATATGTTGGATAAAACATCGTTAAAAGGAAAGGGAGTCCATGATCACTTCTTTTCTCAAGACTAAAAATGTCCATTTTCTTTAACCATTCCTTATAGAGGAGGTTTACTAAGCCTCTTATCATTTTGTTGCTCTCCTCTGGACTTTCTCCAATTTATCCATATGTTCCTTACAGTGTGGTGCCCAGAATTAGACACAATTCTCCAGCCAAAGCCTCACCAATGCCAAGTAGAGCAGGACATTACACTCCTGTTATTACACCCTTGAATTATATAAACCATTTCCACAACTGCATCACGTTGCTGACTTTTATTCAATTTGTTGTTCACTATAATGCCCAGACCCTTTTCTGCAGTACTCCCACCTAACCAGTTATTCCCCAGTTTTCAGTTGTGCATTTGATTGTGCACTTTGCAATTGTCTTACCAATTGTCAATTTCATCTTATTGATTTTACACCAGTTCTCCAATTTGTCAAGGTTGTTGTGAATTCTAACCCTGTCCTGCAAAGTTCTTGTATCCTCTCCCAACTTAATGTCACCTGCAAATTTTATAAGCATACTCTCCATTCCATTATCCAGATCATTAATTAAAATATTGAATAGTACTGGACCCAGGAATGACCTCAAGGGTGTAACAACCAGATACACATTCCCAGTTTGATGGTGAACCATTGTTAACTACCCTTTCAACTAGCTGGGCACCCACCTTATAGTAATTTAAACTAGACCACATTTCTGCTTATGAGGATGTCACATGGAACTACATCTACATTCTCCCTATCCACTAGGTCAGTATCCTGTCAAAGAGGGAAATTAGTTGGTTTGGCACAATTTTGTTCTTGATAGATCCATGCTGGCTATTTTTTATAACCCTACTGTATTGTTGGAATTTACAAATTGATTGTTTAGTAATTTGTTCCAGTATCTTTCTAGGTATCAAAGTTAGGCTGACTGGTCTATCATTCATTTTATCCTCTTTGTTGCCCTTTTTAAAGATAGGTACAAAGTTTGCTCTTCTTCAGTTCTCTGGGACCTCACCCATCCTCCATGAGTTCTCAGAGATAATTGCTAGTGGTTCTGAGATTACTTCAGCTAGTTCCTTAAGTACCATAAAATGAATGTCATCAATCCCTGCTGACTTGTATACATCTGACTTATATAAATATTCTTTACCTTGTTCTTTCCCTATTTTGGCTTATGTTCCTTTCCTCTTGTTGTTAATATTAATTGTGTTGAGTATCTCATCACTATTAACCTATTTAGAAGCCAAATAGGCATTAACATCTCAGCTTTCTTGATATCACCAGTTATTAACTCTCTTTCTCCACTAAGTAGTGGATCTATGTTTTCCTTTGTCTTTCTATTACTCCTAATGTATTTAAAGAACATCTTATTCTCTTTTATGTCCCTTGCTAGGTATAACTCATTTTGTGCCTTCGCCTTTCTGATTTTGTCCCTACGTGCTTCTGTTTCTGCTATTCTTTTGTATCCTCTTTAGAAATTATTTCCACTATTTGTAGGATTCATTTTTCATTAAAGGATTCCTGATTGAGCCAAATTGGTCTCTTACTATTTTTCCAATTTTTCCTTTGCACCGGGATAATTTACAGTTGTACTTTTAATATTGTCTCTAAGAATCTGTCAGCTCTCCCAAACTCCTTTTCCCCTTAGATTTTCTGCTCATGGGATCTTACCTACTAATTCTTTGAGTTTGTTAAAGTCTGCTTTTTTGAAGTCCACTGTGGATATTCCAGTGCTCTCACTACTTCCTTAGAATCATGAAACATGTCATTTCATGATGTGTGCTTGCTAGTAGCACACAATGCAATATAGACTGTCTAACAGAGAGGTGGGCAAACTACAGCCTGCAGGCCACATCTGGCTCGTGGTACCCTCCTGCCTGGCCCCTGAGCTCCTGGCCCAGAAGGCTAGTCTCTAGCCCCTCCCTTGCTGTTCCCCCTCCCCCACAGCCTCAGTGCCCCATGGCACCTGCGCAATGCTCTGGGTGGCCAGGCAGTGCAACTGCAGAGTCCAGCCTGAACCGGTGCTCTGTGCTGCACGGTGGTGTGGCTAGCCACGCCGCCAGCCACCAGTGTTCCAGGCAGCGCAGTAAGGGGGCAGGGAGCCAGGGGGTGTGGATAGAGGGCAGGGGAGTTTGGGTGGGATGGTGGTCGGGGGTGTGTTTGGATAGAGGTTGGGGTGGCCAGAGGATGGGGAACGAGGGGAATGAATGGATGTAGGGGTCCTGGGGAGAAGTCAGGAAGGAGAAGGGGGATTGGATGGGGCAGTGGGGGGCAATCAGGGGCAAGAGTTCCGGGGGCGGTCAGGGAGAAGGGGTGGTTGGATGGGGTAGGGGTTGGGGGGGGCATTCAGTAATGAGAGGAGGGATTGGGTGGGGGTTCCAGGGGTGGGCAGGGGACAGAGAACGGGGTGTATGTACATGGGACAGGGGTCCTGGGGGAGGGCATCAGGAAACAGGAGTGGGTTGGATGGGGCAGGAGTCCCAGGGGGGCCGTCAGGGGGCAAGAAGCAGATAGGGGGCAGGGGAGAGACACACCTGGCTGTTTGGGGAGCCACAGCCTCCCCTAACTGTCCCTCCGTACAATTTCTGAATCCCGATGCTACCCTCAGGCCAAAAAGTTTGCCCGCCCCTGGTCTAACAGCTGGAAGCTGTCCCTAACCTATTTTCTGTAGATGGCATGAACATTCAGTGTTGTCACTGTACAGTGCAACTGTCCAGGTTTCAGTAAATCACTGTTTGTCAGGTCTTGATAAAATACTGAAATGGTTGCATCTCAGAAACCCTCATTTTATACCCAGGAACAGAAACTTCAGGTCTATAAAAGCATCTGTTATTACCTGTTTAACGAGGGAACAAATAAGATACCACAGAATAATGGTGAAGTAATTTGCACTGTGGACCAAATTCAGAACCCAAAGATCATACCAATCAGATGTTCTGGGTATTTTTGTTTGGGGTGAAGGTAAGGAATTCCATCTAGGCTGTGAAACTGCTCAGTAAAGGCTACTTCAACTGCGTGGCTAACATAAGCTTTCAATGCCTGCCTTGATATGTCCCCACTGTAATGGAAGGACTAGTCAAAATAGTAATTTTAAAAAGTATATATTTCTAAGCTCCCTCACCCTCCAAAAATGTCAGTGCAGTTATAATGCTGCAGGTATAGCTATGAAACAAATATTTCAGTTTTTCAAAAGTTTTCTTTTTTTTAAAAAAAATACATTTCATTTTGATTTTTCATTATTTTAACATTTCAGGCCCTGAGAAAGGCAGAACCACTAAGAAATGCAATGCAGCCAGTGAAAGACAGTATTTCCCTTTAGCAGAAATTGAACAGGTATTATGAGAAGAGCCCACCTTGACTATGTCATCATGAGAATTAAGTAAGGGAGATTATTTTGATGATGGAGTCTCCTATTGAGCTCAACAGAGGATCTACAGACACTTCATGTGAGTCCTGAGATGAAACCAAAGACCAATTTTGGATCTGAAGTACCATCCACAGGTGCAACAGGTGGAGATAATAGTAGATGAATGTGTGCTACTTTTAGCTTTATGCCTCACACATCTCTCCTTGACTGGAGCATTCTATAAGCTCTCAAAATCTTTCGGGCCGAGGTAACAGAGCTGCTGCCATTGGATTTTGTCATGGCTAAGAGGTTTCAGATGTTGAGGGCAACTGTGCAAGACTGAAGGTTAGCCTTGAGAGTGTCATCATAACAGTTTTTTGGTTTACCAATAAATTCTCCTTAAAAGATGGCCTTAAGGATTCTGCTGTGAGATCACATGACTTCATCATCTCAGCTGGGATCTTACTATGAAAGCTTCAATGCCTGTTATGTTGCAGCATTCAAATACCTTGGTGGTTGGAACCAAAATCTTGCTATTTAATTCCCATTATCCACTGTAGACATCGAAGGTGGAATTGGTCCAAGTATTTTATGTAGTGTTGATAAGTAGTCCATGTATCACAGAAAGTGTGGTGATGATGACAGAATGGTAAACATCAATTTTTGTTTGCAGTCTGCCACCATGCTGAAGTTTTCCAAAAGCGTTGCTGACTGGACTAATGCACTTTGTAATGTTATTGTCAATTATTGCATCTCGTAAGACAGCATTGCCTAGGTAGCAACATTTGTCAACAACCATGAGAGATACATTGTCAATTGACACAAATGGAGTAATTGCAAGGCTTTCTGGTTGAGGCTGGACCCTGACTTCTGTCTTCTTTAGGCTGATCATTAAACCTAAATGTTTTGCTGCATGCACAAAGCTGTCAGTGAGCAACTGAATGTCCCTGAGGTTAAGGGCCAATAAAGCGCAAACATCAGCAAACAGTTATTTACGAATAATTGTCTTTATAACTTTTGTCTTCGCATGCAGGTGATGCAGATTCAAGGCACCTCCATCCACATGCAGGTAATGCATATCCGAGACACCTCCCTCTCTATGGTACTGCATATAAATGAGACAATCAATGTATTTGAATGCATTGATTAGAGCAGTTGCAGACATGATGTTAAATAATGTTAGAGCAAGAAAACAGCCTTATTTTACTCCACTGGTGACAAAAGAGGGAGCTGAAAGGAAGCCTTGGCCAAGGACACAAACCTTCATTCCTACATGAAAAAAATGTAATAATGTTGAAGAAATTTATCAGGCAACCAAATTTGCTGAGGACTGTCCACCGGCCATCTCAACTTCCAGAGATAAAAGCCTTTTTAAGCTCAACATGAACTACATATAGGTCTTGACTCTACTCCTGACATTTGTCCTTTATTTGCCCGAGTGCAAAGATCATGTCTGAAGTAACATACCTGGGATGGAAAATAAATTGGCTTTCAGGCAATATCTTCTCTGCAAGTTGATCAGTTAGCAGGCTGAGCAGGACTTGAGTGAGCATCTTTCCTTTTGTAAAGATGAATAATGTTGGCACCTTTAAGTTCCTGTGGCACAGCTCTAGTTCTCCAAACCTCAAGTAGAGGCTAATGACCTTCCTGATCACCTCTTGGTGCTCGCCTGTGAATATCTCAGCTGGAATACCATCTGGACCCACTATTTTGCCTTTTGACATTTGCCTGACAACTTTCCTTAGTTCTCAGATAGTGGAACTGATAGTTGGAAGTTGTTCAGGATTATCAAGTTCTGAAGCTGACGTGGTATATGAGCAGTTCAGAATCTTATTGAAGTGTTCAGCCCATCTTTTCAGTATTTGTCCAGGATTGGTCAGTACCAGTGTCTCATCTGCATTCCAGATACGAGTGGTACCATTAAATTGTATGCTGTATGCAGACTTCAACTCATCCAAAACAAAAATATTTGGAGTCTTCTTGGTCTGCTGCTGATTGAAGCTGCTCAGTTTTATTTTTCCATTCTCACACTGCCTCTGTGCAGGTTTGTGCCCCCAGCAGCATCTTCTGCCTGTTCCCATCACTTCTCTCTCATCGCCATAGGACTTTCTAAGAACAGAAAGAGTGAAGAGATAGAAATGAATAAGGACTTTAAACCTGCACAAGGAGTTGTTTAAAGTGGTATTAGGCTCTGCTTGACTAGTCAAACTCTTTCTTCCTTGTTGAACATTTTGTCCATTGGGTGCAGAAGGCTGCACTGGCTGGTCTGATTAAAAAAAAAATAAGATGCACCACTCTGTGAGGTACAGGTGAAACAATCAAGACAATTGCATGCAGAACATATTGAAGGCCAGAGTGACCATAGCCCAGCATCTGGGCTGTACAACAGTGTTGACGCTTGCTTGCTAACACCACTGCTGACTGAAATAGAAGCAGCTTCTCTACTGAAGTCTGTGGGCCATGACTGGCTAGCAGGCTGGACAGCCCTGGTTTGAATGTAGAGTATGGCTCCTCCTCGACAAGCTGCCTTCTGGGGCTAAGATGTCTGGTATACCCCAACAATGGACAGCTTTTTTCTTTTTTTATTCCATTATTGGTGCAAGGGAGATTGTTTTAATGAGGCTTTTATTGTATAGGAAACTTATTCTTTGTTTGTATTATGAATATAAGTAAATGATGCTTTAATAAAACTACACCTTTATCTAGAAAATCTTTGTTGGTGTCTTTTGTGTGTGCCTTGGAGCAAAAATACTATAGAATGAAAGCTTGGATAATTTTTATTCTGAATGATAGCAAGCCATGTTATCATAGAGAATCTAACATCAATAGCTCAAAATATAAATCCATAGTAATGAATGCAGTTAGTCAATTACTATTTATTGATTTAATTCCCATTTTGTACATTTTCCTTTCTTTGTTCTCTGTAATTTGGCCAAAGGTGGCAAAAATATCTCTCAGACCTCATAAAACTCATGCTGGGTGATTCTTTTATTCACTTTGTGAATTACATCCACAGGCTGAGAGATGGGCATTTCATTAGCCATTTATTATAGTATTGGAAATAAAGGAGGGTTAAATCCTTTTTAATTTATCGGCATGAACATTTTGGTCACATTTGATTACTTGTATATTAATTTTATTCATCCCTATGCAGCTGCATTGAGCTTCCCAGATTCTAAAGAACTGATGTATTGCTCCAATCTTTGATACATTGTCAACAGCTACTAAATATTTTGTCCAAAATCACTGTACTGAGAGAGCATCAGACCCTTATTTTAACTACTCCTCATTTTTAGAGCTGCTATAAAACCACCAGCTTTCATTTCATGAGAAGTTTTTGCATATTTTAGTGATGAAAATTGCAAAATTCTACCCTTGTTTAAAATAATGAAGTGTTCTGAATTTGACTCAGAAGTTGATCATTTCCATGGCAACGTTAGCTTTCCACATGAAATAACACTTCTTCTCCCCTGCAAAAACTGCCTTTTAAAAAACTCTTTTGCTTGGATTATTTAGGTTAAGCTTGTGTATTTTAGATGGGTTATACTGTAATCTTTGCCTGATTTTAATTATCTGGGACTTTGGTTCCAATGAGAGTGGTGATAGATGTCAGTGAGAATTCTGAGTATGAACTCAGGGCAAGTTAAGACTCTGATTGTGTGCACTATTGAAACAGTCTTACATTTATTTGCTGAATTAATTTCTCCTAATTATCTCTCCCACAGTTTTATTAAATACTACAGTATGGACATCATTCTGTTTCCTGAGAATACATTTTTGACACCACAGGTGCTTGTCCTTTCATAGTTGTTTCTATAGGACAAAGGTTTTGATCATAACAGGAATATCTAAGAAAGTAAATAATTTCTGAAGCCACATTTTTCCTAGGATAGCCAGGGTTGGTTGCAGGTAAAGGGTGAAGCAAACATGACAGGTTTAAATAAATCCCAGATAGTAATAGTGTTCATGCATTTCAGGAAAGTCTTCTTTTAAATAAAAATAAATTAAATGGCAAAATAGAGATCCAGAATCGCAGGTGTAGATACCACTGACCTTGCTATCTCATCAGCTTATGGCACATATGCCAAATGTGCGCTATAATCAGTGTTAAAGGGGTGAATGTATTTCTCCTTAACTCCATCAATGTATATGTGATGTGATGGCATTCTGCCAAAAAACCAGGATTTGAAAGATGACAAGCTGGTGTTTCATTATCACTTGCCATTTGGTTACCTACAGACATTTTTTTACCCAATTGTCTCATTTCGGGTTAGGGATCCTGCCTCTTACCATGAGTTTGTCAATTCTGAATTATACTGACTGTTAGACTATCATGACACCTACTAAGGAGTCTTTTTAAAGCAGTTTGATATTTACATAAATTGCACTAACCACCTTCCCACTGAATCCAGATCCTCCTTCTCCACCCCATCCTCTTAAACAGAAAAAGTTTCCCTATCATAGGGTTTTTGTGCCTCACAAACACCCTTAAACATGAAAATCTCTCTGTAGGGTGGTAGCTTATGTCCCCAGCCCAGGAGGGATTAAACACCATGCCCATAGACTGTTCAGACCCTTCCTTCAGAGCGCCATTTATTTGGTAGCACCAATAATCTTCAGTAAAGTAAAACAGTTCAACATAAATTCAACAGCTATTTTTTCCTGAGCTAGGTCTTCCCCAGTCCTCCAGCTGACCATCTGCCTGGGAATCCCACTGCTATATGCTTTGCCACAGAACCAAACTCACTTCATATAACGCTCCCTCTGAAACTGAGACCTTTCAACCTTAGAGCAGATGCTCATCAGGCAGTCACCTAACCCCTGCCCAGCTGGGTCTGCTAATCCCCTCTACTAGGTGCAAACACCTTTTCTTAAAGGGTATCTGTCTCAGAACAGGGATGGCTGACCCCAAGCTCCCTTAGTGGAGCGGACCATTTTGTTACACTCTCCTGTGTCAAAATTGGGATTCATATGGTTAGATGGAAATGGGAAAGGTATTAAATGTCCTGCCTAGAGAATAATCATGTGCTAGCAGGAAGTTAGACAGGCTGGTCTAATATTGTAGAAGTGTGTTACCTATCTCATTTCTAAGCTAGATGGTGTATTGATGTTAGAGCACATATAGGACCTGATTCAGCAAAGCACTTGACTATGGGCATAATGTCAAGCGTGTGAGTAAACCTATCCTTAATCAGCAAACTATACGCTTGAATCCTAGTGAAGTTAATGAGAGAAAAGTTATCAGGTGCTTAAGTGTTTTCTGAATTGGGGCCATGATAGGGCACCCAGTATATTCTAGAGAGCTTTCTCTAGGTCAGTTTTAAATGACTCAAACAATTTGACTTTCACTGTTTTCCTTGGGAGATTATTTAATAGTCACTGACATGATCTTCCCCCCTCTGGTATTTAGCTTTTTTTGATCAGTTATATTGAGTTGCTTGTGGCTCCTACCCCAGCTCCTACTCCCCCCCATCCCCCCTCCCGCTGGCTCAGGCCTGGTTTACACTACAGAGTTAGGTTGAAGGAAGCTGCCTTATGTCGATCTTTTTAATGTATGTGTCTATACTACTGGGTCCTTTATGTCAACCTAAGTCGCCTCTGATGTCAACTTCTGTAATCCACCTCTGCGAGAGGCGTAGTGCTTAGTTCATTTTCATGGGCTGAGTGAGAGGTACTGCAGATGCAGTGTTGTGTAATTCAACTTAATTGGCCTTCAGGTGGTGTCCCACAATGCTTATCTGTGACCGCTCTGGAGATCAGTCTCAACTCTGCTGCACTGCATCCAGGTACACAGGAAACAGCCCCTCCCCTGCTAAAGCCCTGGGAACTTTTGATTTCCCATTTCCTGTTTGATCAGCATCGGGAGCATGCCAGCTTGAGCACAGCTGATCATGGAGACTACACGCCCCAAACGTGCTCCAGCCTCGTCTGCACAGGAGATGGTGGATCTCATTGCTGTGTGGGGAAAGAGTCTGTGTAGGCAGAGCGCCGATCCAGCAGAAGAAATGCTGACATCGATGCAAAAGATTGCTCCTGGAATGAGGGAGAAGGGCTACACGAGGGACACACAGCAGTGCCGTGTGAAAATAAAAGAATTTCGCCAAGCGTATCAGAAGAAAAGGGATGCGAACAATCCTGGTGCTGAACCCCACACATGCTGGTTCTACAACAAGCTGCATGTGACCCTACCACAAGCAACAAGAATTAATTTTTTTTCACACACAGAAATTCTTGCAGAAACAAGACAAAGCTTATTTTTCAATAAAACCTTATATTATCTGCTGTAGGCATTAGAAAAATTCACGCCCAGCTGATTAACAGGGTCAATTCTATGTTGTAGTTTAATCCCTTGTTTCTAGGTGGTCCGGTGCCAAGATGGGGATGTGTGTGTTATCTAGCCTCCCACTGCAACCCCATCATGGCAAAACCACCCACTATGTCCTGCACATTTACCAAACTCACTACCCTTCATCACATTAGTTGATTAATGGACCTGCACACTTGGAGCACAGTGGCTCCCACGGTTGATTTACCTTCCGCAAATTGATTCCCCACTCACCAGTAACTGTCTGGCAGCTCTCATTTTTGTGTTGCTGAACTTCAAGGCAGGCAAAAGCTCTGCACATAGTTCCTGGAAGGCAGCCTATCACATTTGAAAGTTCTGCAGCCACTGCTCTCATCCCATACCTGCAAAACGATGTGGTCTCACCAGTCAGTGCTTGTTTCATGGGACCAGAAATGATGCTCAACAGAGTGCAGCTGCTCTGTGACTGCTAGCAGCAACTGTGAATTGTTTTTTTCAATGGCTTGCAGCAGGGCTGCTTGCAGGCCATCGCTATGTTCCACGCTGCACACCCTATTTTGGCTCTGGAAATACTGCAGGATAAGGCATAAGGTGTTTGAGATGCTCACAGCAAGAGTGCACAGCTGAGAAGGCACCAGGTTTCTGGGGTTATGGCATACACATGGCAGTTTTAAGGTGCAAAAACCACTGAGTTGTTTGCTGTTGATATGAGGGAGGGAGCAAAGTGCATCATGTGGTGCCAACGCAATGTTCCCATTCTCCCCTGTGACAATGTTTTGGTCCCATGAGGCATTGCACAAACTTACCAAAACACATTGCCGCAAGTTGCACTTTGGGATAGCTACCCACAATGCACAGCTTTGGGCATCGATGAAAGTGCTGCTAGTGAGAACGCACTCCATCGAGACAATGAGCATGGTGTGGCCACGCACAATCAACTTCATTAATTCAGGGGCTCAAGGTCAATTTAGATAAAGTTGACTTAATTTTATAGTGTAGACAAGCCCTTAGACAATTGTAAGTATTCTATAGTCCTTCTGGGTCATTCACCCTTCAAATGCCTGAGGAGAATTGTATCCTCCTGCAGTTGTTATTTAGCTAAGTAAGGCATATATTAATGTTTACTCAGAAATCAATCCCTCCAGATTCTTCTGGGAGTTTTGTAGGTAGAGTAATATAGGGAAATCAGGTGTATCTCTGCAGCGGATTCTGTGGCCAGCAGATCCTATGTCCCTTTTGTATGGAATCAATGTTACATAATAATATTTGGAGCAAAGGTTTATTTTACTTTTTTAAGATGTTTCACACACACACACACACACACACACACACAGAAAAAAAATCTACGCAATATTTATATTTGCCTGAGTTTGTGATGAACATAAGAAGCAAACTGGCATTAAACTCTCACAATTGACAACTCAATCAAACATGCTTTCACACATGAAACATTATTTCTCAGCACCACTGGGTTTCAAATAACATTCTAATGGTCTCTGCACATAATATGATATGACACCCTCTGTGGTATAGAATATTACTAGTCAGTCAATCTGTAGAAGAAATACAGCTAGGGCTAGTATGATCTACTACAGAAATTAGACAAAAATGTGACATCTTTCTTTCTAGGTCTGAATCCCCATCCCCATAGGATCTGAATGCCTCACCAGCATTTAAAAATAGAAATAGCAATTTCTCTCTCCTCTCTGAGCCTGTAAGTGAAATAGCTTGATTACTGAGTAGGTGTGGTGGTTTGTTTGTTTGTTGTTTTTTCTTTGATCATTATATGTGTGAGTGAGAGAAAGACTGGGTGTGGTTTTGAGTGTACAGAAATTACTGGGAGAATGCTAAATGCTAAACTGAAGAAATAAGTCCTGCCAGTAGTTCTGAAAGTGGTAAGTTCCACGGTCATTCTTCTCACTGTGGGAGTGAGCTCAAAGTTTAGGACCCAGCCCCTCTGGGTACATCTACACTGTGATAAAAAGCCCACAGCACTGAGTCTCAGGTCAGCTGACTCGGGCTGCAGGTCTAAAACTTGAAGTGCAGACATTTGGGCTTGGGCAGGAGCTCAGGCTCTGAAACCCTCCTCCCTTGCTGAGTCTCAGATGCCAAAGTCCAGCCTAAGCATGAATATCTACACTGCAGTTTTATAGCCCTGCAGCCTGAGCCCTGTGAGCCCAAGTCAGCTGACCCCCAACTTTCTAATTGCACAAAACCGAACTTCCTTGCCCTGTCCGTTCTCCGAGGCTCCACTCCACCCACTCCATCCTCCGTTCCTCTGTCACTCGCTCTCCCGCATCCACTCGCTCATTTGCTGTGGAGGGTCCCTTTTCGACTGGGGGTTCCGGTTGACAACCGGACACCTGGCAACCCTAGACCTGTGCCAGCCATGGCTGTGCAGCAGGTCTTTTATTGCAGTGTAGGCTCACCTTATGAGAGTTCTGTCATCTGTACTCACAAGCCTCTTCCTTTTGGTCACTAGTGGTACACCTCACTCCCGTCTGTTCTCTGCCTGTGGCAGACAATAGTTTAGTATCTCTGAGGGCTATAATACTTTGGTCTAACTCTGGTGTTGAGCTTGGTGTGGAGGTGGCTTGATAGGGTGTAGTGACCTGTGATATACTGGAGGTCAGACTAGATGATTTGACGGTACCTTCTGGCATTAAACTCTAAGCTGCACAGTTGTCATGGGATGTTGTGATCAGTGAAGAAGAGGTGACTACACAAGTAACAAGGGACAGCCCAGGGGGACACACACTTTGGCCTGGACACTGTATTCAGTGGGGCACCATTGCAGAGAGTGGAACACTAACATGAAGTGTTCATGGCAACCTGCGTTGCTAAGCAGTCAGGCTGCTGTATTTTGTGTCATTTGGAGCTTTGATAGGGCGAGTGGTTACATTCCTAGATATAAAGAATTGCAGTAACCAACCCTGGTGTATTATGTAATCACCATTGTCACAGCATCTCTTTCAAATAAATAAAAATTCTTGAGAGCAGAAAATGTTAATCAGAGCCCTTTTGTGCAATAGCAATCTGGAGGGGATTTTCAAAAGCACTCAGAATTGGTCTCCCTCTGTTCCCATTTAAGTAAAGGGAGTTTTACCACTGGTTTCAATGAGAGCAAATTTAGGTCAGCTCAGAGTGCTGTTGAAAATCCCACCCTTTGTTTCCACTGTTAGCATGATCTCAGATACGTGACCTTCCTGATTCATAAATGCGGTCAGATTTAGGGAGCAAATGAGAGGAGGTTTATGAACTGCACCTGGACAAACAAGAGCAAATTGCTGAAAGCTTATGTATAGGAGGAAGAAGGTGCAGTTCCCTCCTCACCCAGCTCTTTAGCACAGAAGCCAGGCATTGTTTTAGTCTATTTTTCCTGAGTGTTAATATGATTAAATAACTAAGAACCTGATCCAGCAAAGCATTTACCCATATCTTGCTTTAAGTACATGAGTAGTTCCCTCCATTTCGACAGGACAACTCAGATGCTTAAGTGCATTTGCTGGATTGAGTCCCAACACACCTAGTGGCATATTGTGGCCTGATTTCCTATTTTGGGGATATGGTTATTCCTTTGTGCATATGTTCTCCCAAGGGGAGCATGTACTGCTCCTTCTAATGGAGCAATAAGTTGCACAAAACCATGAATTCCTCCACTTCCCATTAACCATCTACACGCCAATTACTCGGGGTAATTTTGCAGAGCAAGTCCAGCTCCTTCCCCTGTTGTGTTGCTCAGTATGTTAAGGACAGGATTTTTTGAGCATTTACTTTTTTTCCCTCACATAGAAATTCTTTCAGAAACAGGACAAAGCTTATTTTTCAATAAAACCTTATATTAACTGCTGTAGGCATTAGAAAAGGTCACACAGAGCTGATTAACAGAATAATTTCAATTCTATGTTGTAATTTAATCCATTGTTCCTAGCACGGTTGTGTAACTCCAGTTGTTAAGGTTGCCACTTCTCGTCCTTTTCCCTCGACTGGCACATATTTCCCTGCTTTCAGAATATAAGAATATAAATGACTGTCCTTTCTACCAGGATAGGATTTTCTTATTAATGGAGAAGGTGCTTGTTAATAACCTGAATACTGAATTTTCAATAAGCTAGAGCCTGCCAATCAGTTGGCTGGAAGACCAGCAGATCAGGCAGCCTGATTGTCACATCTCTAGATGCCTTAAAAGCAGTCTTTCTCATTTCAATTAATGAGGACTAGACACACAATTCACCACTTTCATAGGACATTAATGCCTTCAAATTGACCTCATCTCTCTGGGACTCCATTTTTAAAATGCGTCTATTATGCAGCTCTCAAGGTGTAACCTTCCTTTAGGAGGAAAAAAAAAAGTGGGAAAGAAATGGATTAGTTTTCATTGTCAAAAAGTAAACACAGGAAGTTCTTTAAGATGATACAGCACAAAGAAACAGACATGATCATGATAATGGCAATAATAATTGGTACAGAAGGAAAGACATTATAGCATAATAGCTGCATAACTGTAGCTATGGAACTGCACATTAATAGTGAGATTTTAAAATGAGTTGTTCTTTTATCTCTTTGTGTGGATTCAGTTTGCTCATATTCCAGGAGGCTAAGACTACACTGGATACAGAATATTTTCTCTTCTTTTGATCAATTCAGATTTGTCCATGATGAATGTTCTGTGTTTTATCTGGGACTGCATTGGCGTGACCTTCCTTTGATTCCATCCAATGGCAGTCTTTGGCCTTTCAGTAACTGAATCCTGATCCTGACCCCATTACAAATACATATTAACAGTCATTATACTCTGGACATTAAAATCCTTAAATGTAACAGTTAAACAAAGAATGAATGTGTGAAATTAGGAGTATACAAATAGTCACAATATTTTTGTGTTATTTTTACTGAAGTAAAAGATTAAACAATGACAAAAAAAAGTTGTTTAAGCGGTTTTGTCATCAGCAAGGTAAAGTATCATTTGATCAGACTATTAAACTAAAACTCTGTAGAGAGAAGGATACATTGAGGGAAAGGTTCTCCTCTTACTTTACTCAATGGAATTACTCCTTATTCCCAAATGTGAATTGGGACCTATGTTCTTTACAGTTTAGAAAATAATGATAAACACTTCCTATCTTTTAAATAATACCATCTGTGTAACAGTTCATGCATAGACTAACCATATACACTATCAAAGAGTCTTGTGGCACCTTATAGACTAACAGACATATTGGAGCATGAGCTTGAGCTTTCGTGGGTGATAGCTCATACATCCGACAAAGTGGGTATTCACCCACAAAAGCTCATGCTCCAATACGTCTGTTAGTCTATAAGGTGCCACAGGACTCTTTTCTGCTTTTACAGATCCCGATTAACACGGCTACCCCTCGAATACATATACAGTATGTTTACCCTGTATGAACAATGTCCTCTATTTCCCACTTACACTACTCTTATGTTTAAACATATTAATTTGCAATGACAGAGAATCCAACCATTTCACACTGCTTTTGGCCCTCCCTCTGACCTTTTTTACACTAGTTTTTCATCATTGTGCTACTACTGATGCATCTCCACAATAGGGGTAGCACTAGAATAGGCAGGGCACGGGTGTTTTCACCACTGTGTCATCTAGACATTTCTGATAGAGTCAGACAACATGGTGACAAAACACCTGTGCTGTGTCTACTCTAGGGCTTCCCCTAGTGGAGCTACACTGATGGTATTGGAGAAGTGGCAGATTTCTCAAAAAAATGCCAGTGTAGACATGGCCTGTGTGGCTGGAGTGAAACCCAGTTATACCTGGGTTACAAAACCCTGTGTTTGCCACAGTCCTGTGGGCTGATTCTGCTCCCACTACAGTCAATGGGAACTTTGAATTGACTTCAGTGGGAGCATAAGCCTTCAGGTCACCAACTCTGATGGATAACTGTGTCTGAGCATAGTTATCTTTAAAAGTCTTTGTACACATCTTGGCTACTGCTTTAATTAATTCCTGAAATCATTTAGGCCAACTGGCTTCCCATATTATAATCAGACTGCTGATTCCCAGAAAGTCATCTTCCTTTTTTATTTGTCCTCATAGGCTGTTTTCATGTTTTCCATTGTCTTTCATGCTTCACAGAGGGGTGGTTTTGAATACAGCCATTAACCCACAGGCTTCACTCAAAATTGGTGTTTCTCTGTGAAGCATGAAGAGCAGCAGGGAAGAGCAAAGTACCTATAGTACCTGGGGAAAATCTGGCATCTGGAGAGCAGCCAAATCCCACTGAAAACTATTGTTAAATATTGGAGTAAGTGCTAAAGACAGATAGAGACTGAAAAGGAAGGGAAGGGGAGAGGGAATGCTGCATGAGACTGAAGGTTGAAGAGTGGCTGTAAAAACAAAGCTAAAGGATTCATTTTGCTTTTAAGTGGCTAAAATGCCCCACATTTACCAAGAGAGAGAGGAGGCTAAAGAGACATATTGCTACAGCCAGGGAATTGGTAGTTGGACCTCATGGGTGGAGCTAGACTCAGAAGCCAGGAACCAGGGCCAAGTGTCAGAGCCAGAATCAGAAGCCAGGAACTAAAGCAAGGCAAAGGAGCAGCTGCTTGAGGATCCACCTAATTGCACAGTCAACTTCTTGGTGTCTTCTCCAGGCTAAAGTATTGTGCCTGGACCAACTAGGGACTCTGGGAGCACTTCCAGTCAGAACGTCTATGAGTTGTACATCCTAGGGGGGCTTGGCTCACAAGGCTCACAGCCTGTCAATTGCTTCTCTGACAGATGCAGCAGTTGCTCGGGGATTAGCACATCCTGGTCTAGCTCTGTGGATCCTGGTATCTAGCTATTTTAAGGTTCTCTCTTCACTGTAATGAAAGGTGTGTTTCTACACTGGGGTAGCGAACTCAACATGGCTAGTGAAATAAGCCACTAAAGTTTTTACTTCAATGTATCTAGTTGAGGAAGACCCCAGACAGGAGATACTGGGTTGGCTTTGACTAATTACATCAAGGTAAAAGTTTCCTGTGCCTTGTCTCCACTACAATTTTATGTTTAGACAGCTATTTCAATCAACAAAACACACCTTTTTTGCAACAAACACAAAGCTTCTAACTGCAAAAACATGTTGCCTAGGGCTAGATACTGAGTGATGCCTTGTTCTAAACTGCATGACTCAGATGCACATTGCAGATAAGTCAAATTGTTCTGGAAATATTCCGATGGCATGAGGGACAGGGACCATGCCCTGCTGCACCCACACACTTGTAAATACATTGCAGAGAGCCACTAGTATCTCCCCAATCTGCTTCCAGACTGAGGGTCTGGAGGCGTGAGTTACATTACTGACCCAGGTGAGTGTGACCATGGGGATAAAGGAGCTTGAGCTTATTCTCACTAGTATATTCAGATTGTTTTTAGTATTTTAATTTTTTCATGTCGTGATTTCTTTTTCCTTTCCTTGTTTTGTGTTCTACCCTGCAGCTGCGATAATGGCTTCCTTCTCTCTGATGTTTCACTCTAGGATATTCAGGATGGTTCTGGGCTTCTCCATGAAGCCCAGTCAATTCCTTCATCTCACCCCTCCAAACCTAATGCAGTGGGACCCATGAAAAATGAGTCCCACCTCAAGAGGGGATGAAAAGGGAAGATGTGGGAAAGTGAATGGCAACTGACTAGTAAAAGGAATTTATCAAGACTGCTGTGGACTCCCCAATAAAGTGAGCACATTGTGTGAGTGTCTCCATAGAGAACCTATTGATTAATAATTTATTTTTCTTGGTGTTTTTCAAATGAATCCTAATGTAATTATTCCACTTGTGAATTTGATCCTTTCTGTCTTGTAGAGAGCAGTCATTAATGATGACAGAAGTTAGTACAGGTTACAGCTGTGGTGTTCGTCTGGTAGCAGAGTTAGGGCCCACATATTTTAATGAGTTGCTTAGTAGTAGTACTGCTGACTTCCTGTGGGAGGTTGTTAGCAATTAAAACAGCAAAATCTTCCCTGGTGCATCATGGGGATGGAAGGGAGACTGTGATGTATCATGGTAGAAGAAATCTGACCAGTCATCCTAGCCTATGGAGGAGAATGGGAGCATGAGGCAACTGAATTACAATTCCCATGAGGCACCACAGTGGTATTTCTAAATCAAAATATTTACATTTTCAATTTTTAGTAGGAAACTTGAAATTTTCCATGGAAAAAAATGTCCTTTTAAAAAACAAAACAAAACAAGCTTTACAACCAGACCACAGCAAAACAGCATTAGCTACAAGTCTATGTAAGAAGACACAATTAATATACATAACAATACTCATCAAAATCAACCAATTCATTAACAGAGAGGATCAATTACTCAATGAAGCCATCCAGGAAAACAATACTTATGGCTGACACATCCATTATTAAGTATTAAGCAGAGGTAGTAGCAACCTAAGGAAGGTGAATGCTAAGGGAGCAGGAGCACAAGAGAGACGGTTCACAGGTAATAACCATCCAGAAGACTCATTCACAGCCGGCAGCCACCCAAGAGATATAAAAAAAGCTCTGTTCATCCAAATGAAGAGGTTCTGAGAACATTTTGATCATAAGTATTTTATTTCTGAGGAGGTCTTAGTAGTGTCTTGTTATCTGAAGGGTTTAGGGCCATGTCACACTCTTTGAGTAAAAATACACAGAAAGGGGAAAATATGAAAACCCAGTTTCTGCTTGTAGAAATAGGATGTATAAATTGCTTCTAGGAATGGATTAGTAGTGTTGCAGAAAAGTGTGTGAGGGTGAATATTCATAATCTTGCAGAGCCCGAGGACAGAAAGAAAAGCCAGAGCCAATCACACAGGTGAAGTATTACCTGCCCCATCTAAGTCCCTTTGGACTGTATTGTGGGGCTTGGTGGTCTGAAGTTCGGCTAGTGGAAGCAAATTGTCACACTATCATGTGCTCAGGAGGAACTCTGAGTACCCTTAAGGGGATGCAGTAAGTGTTAGGGGAGGGGACGTGGTCATAACTCTTCTCGAACCAAACCTGCTTCTGAGGTAGCTTGTGCCCCATGGGGTGCTACAGCATTAGAAAGTAGTCCCTGTTTGCTTAGGGGATTGTGACTAGACACTTCACAGTGGGCAAAGGGATAGGAAAATTTTCTTGTACCTTGTAAATTCACAGATGGGTCAGCAACAATCTGTCCTTCATTAGCAAACAGGTGTGGTTTGTGTGGTGTTCTTTTCTCTCCCCTACTATTTTAACTCCAATTCACCAGTCCCGAAGAGTTTTCATTTTCCTCCTTAAGATGTTTTTATGTCAGCCTAGAAAATATACCACATCTCCTGCATACTGTTACTTCCATCCCATACTCTCCTTTCCCCTTTCAAAAGGTTTTCTTAGCACCGAGTATTTAATAATCTGGGTATTTTTTTCTGTTTTAAAGTACATTTTCAATCTACCCAACTCTGATCTCCATCCCACCCAATTCACCACTCAGATTTCTTGGCTTGTTTTCTGGATGGGCCTTGGAATCTTGTTTTCTGTGATTTTTTTCTCTCTTTTTTTTTAACAGTACCTCCCCTCTCTGTAATAGGAGGGTAACTATATTGTGTATCAAAGTTCCTGTCTACCCTGCTAATGCCCAAACCAAATAAAGCATTTAATGCGATTGATTTTGTTTATTTCTTTTTTGAAATTTCTTTTGTTATATTATTATCACAGTTTCTAGGCTAACTGCACCTCTGACCCCTCCTGGTCTTTTCAAGAACAGCAATTCTCAGATGCCAGATGTTGGGTCATCACCTGTCTTGGGGTGGAATCACATACAAAATCAGGGTTTAATGTGCTGCTTCTTCCTGTTACTATAACTGAGTTTATTTGGATAATATTTTGAGGAAAACTTTTAAAATAAGAATATTTTATTCTCTGCTCTGTAGCAAGGCCCCAGATTGTGAAAGCCTAAAGTATGGGAGTAAATTCCACCATTCCTTTTGAGCTCACTGGAAATTCTAGAGGAAGGAAGTTTATTCACACTGTGTACAACTCAGAAAAAAACAGGAAAGTCACTTCCTGTAGGAAAAACACTCTCTGAGAACAGAAGTGTGAACTTCTGTAGCTCCCTCAGTTTAGCTAGAACTTAGTTCATTATCATCATTACATTATATATGGCACATTGCTGATGTGGCTAAAGGAAAGAGAATCCTCTTACTAACTTACCTTGTTAACCAAGTGCATGTTGTAACCCCTACCTTCCTGGGAGAATAATCCTTTGGTCCCATGATAATGCCCTTGTCTTGATTCTGGGGACCTACAAATGCAAAGTAATACTCCCCATCTTTTATTTTTTGATAAAGCAAGTTTCTGGCTCTTTGTGTTATAGAGAGAGACCAGAAAATAGAAACTCATCTGTAGCGAGGCGGTGGGATACCCCACAGCCCCGCTGAGGGACAAACCTCCCTCAACTCCGCTGGGGGCAGAGTCGCCGGGTCCTGCTCCTGCCCCTCAGAGGTCACAGCGCAGACCCGGAAGTATAAAAGCTGACCGGCAGAGCTTAGTAGGAGCCCAGCCACCGCCGGGACCAGATATCTGCGGCCACTGCCGGCTGGAGCTCACAACCGGCCAGCCGAGCCTGCCCCGCACCTGCTACCCCGAGGAGGACTGGCCGAGCCTGCCTCACGCTCGCTACCCCAAGGATGACTGGCCAAGCCTGCCTCACACCCGCTACCCTGAGGAGAACTGGCTGAGCCTGCCCCGCGCCAGCTACCCCGAGGAAGGGCCTAGCCTGCCTCTGGCCAGCTACCCTGAGGAGCCGCTGAGCCCACCCTCGCACACTTACCCAGAGGAGCTGATGGTGGTTGAAACTGCTGGTGACACTATGAGGACTCAGGTACCCGACGAGGGGGAAAGTGGAAGTAGCCCGGGGGCAGCCAACCCGTCTGGCTGCAGCACTGCCAGAGCCAATGTCAGTGTGTTGCAGCCAGGATCCCCACTGACAGCAGCAAGTTTCTGCTGCTGCTAGGGCCCCGGGCTGGGACGCAGTGGAGTGGGAGGGCCTGCATACCTCCTGCCACCCCTCCTGGGGCGGCAGACTCCCCCTTTCCCTGGCCTGAGGAAGTCGAAACCTAGTATTGCTTCTCAGTGCTGCCTGAGGGTCTGAGCATACTGACTCAGCGTTTGTTGCCCCATCCTGACCTAGAGCTGGGCTTAAGACTATTGCTGCTCAGCCCTGCCTGAGGGTCTGAGCATATTGACTCAGTGTTTGTTGCCCCGCCCTGCCCTAGGGCCAGGCTTAAGGCTATTGGTAGCGAGGGAGTGGGATACCCCACAGCCCCGCTGAGGGACAAACCGCGGCCGAGCCGCGCTACATCATCATTAGGGTTGAGAGTTCATCATTGAGATTTTTCCTCAACAGATCACACAAGCTATTCATGATTTACCATATACTCTAAACAAACAGAGCATGACACTGAAAGCAAAAGGTTCCTGTATTCTATTCCTGGCTTTTTCACCCACCCTCCGTGGCCATAGTAAAGCCACAAAGTATTAATCAGAAGTTACAAACATGGTTGCATAACTCTAGGAACTTTAGACCATATTTAAGCAAATGAAGATACAAGGAGCCGTAGGTGCTCAGCACCTCTGGTAATTAGGCCATTTGCTTAAGTGCACAAATATGGAATTAAGTGTTTCTCTCTGGTCACCCAACTTTGGAAATATTGGTCTAAATCCTATGTTTTTTCCCCTTTATCTCTAAAATGTTGCCAATATTCACCTACTTCTTAGAACTGTTCTGAGGATTATTTGTTTAATGTTTGTGAAGTGCTAGAATTCACCAGAGCACACATAGGACAATGCAGTTCCTCCAGATCTTTGGCTTATTTTTTGGTAAATGTTAGCAACTATACATGGACCCCAATAGAAGCAAATTGGCTCCATTTTATCTGCAAGAGGAGATGGGGAGTGGCCCATAAACATACCTCCCCTATCTACATAAAATGATTGTTATGTTCAGGGACATCTCAAATTATCAGCTCAGAACCAGAAAGCAAACCTGTGCATACTAGTAGGAACACTGTGAGATGGTCACTTTGGGTGGGGGAAGGTTCTACCTGATATGCTAGTTCAAAAAAATGCTAAGCCTGACTGAGCACCAGTGGCTGCTTCTGACTGTGCAACTTTCAATAGCAGGGGGCTCTGGGTGGGCATGAGCGCTTGACAGGAAACTTGTGTGACCTTTCTCCTCCTACAGACCACATAGAGAATGTGTGACAAAGCTGTGCCTCGGACAGACTGGAGAGACCCACCTAATGCCTGAACACCTCACATTTTGTTAAGAGAGTGTCTTCTCTTTTATTGCTGCTTCTGTGGTTGGAGCCAGTCTAAAGCAGTTAACCATTGCTGCCACTGCCCCCTGATGGCATCTGCCCTCAGTCACTACCACCGAAAGCCTGGATGGGATGCTAGCCCATTCCTTCAGACTGGAAGCTGCTTCAAGGACCCTCAGACACTGCCCATTGGAATACTGCCCATGTGTCTTTGCTTCATGCATCAGCCTGGTTGCCTCTCCTGCCTTATCACTGGAAGTAAGGAAACTGAATAACAAGGAAGATATAAATGAAATGAGTCTCCAAGGGGCTGAGGATGTGCTTAAACCTTTCTGCCCCCTCCTTCTGGTGCATCTCTAACAGCAGTTTTCCTCCAAGTAAAAAGTCAAGCAAACAACTCTGGATGCTGTCAAAGCTCCCTTTATGAATCAGTGAGCAGCAGATGTTGAAAGCTGTGTGCATCTAAATGCAACACCTACTGCTGAACCTGGATTTCTGAGCTGTGGCATTACATATTCATATAAAAGGATCAACTGAGTAGGTAACTAGCATCAACGGCCACTCTCAGGGTGAAATCAAAGGCATGGTATCAGCAGGTAACGGTATTATTGCAATCTGGCTAAAAGCTCCTCAGCCACAGCAAAATTTAAAGTTGCTCAGATGAGCCAGAAGTTATCCAAACTGTAAAATGATACCAGTTCTTTCGCATTTCCCCCCTGACACTATTAGACAAACATTCTGGAGAGTACCGCTTTTCAGCATGCCAAGAACTAGGAAGTAACACCTGGGTAGTGTAGCCCCAGATCACAAACAAAATGCTGACTCAATGGAATGTATTTTATTAAAGATTTTTATTTCCTGCTTTGCACCAAGGCTTCTATCCACTTTCCCTGTTTGTAGAGTAATGAGCCCTCCTGGCATATAGCCTGGGCGGATTTTCAGGATGTTTTTATGTCTATTTTCACAAGTTTTTTGTTGCATTTGTTTTAATCGGCATTGAAATCTAATCTGCCCAGTCCAGTGAACAACCAATATTTGCTGAATAGAAAGTATTTTATATTAACCAACGCAATGTGTCACTACCACTCTGGAAACAGCATTGGCTCAAACAAATGATACTGTTAATCTTTAGAAAAAAATAATCCCTCTTGATCAAAGTGAACGACAATACAGGCAAAATATGCTCACTGTCTCAGTATTGTTGTTAGCTCAGTACCACTTTTTTCCTCAACATATTCTTGTATTTCTTTTAATCCTTAAAGTTTCTGAACCAAGAGCCATTCCTAATCCATGCTTTGATCTGAATTTCTGAGATAGGGACTACTGACTTTCCTTTAAGTTCACATGCCCTTGGAGGAGAATCTCTGTTACAGATCATCTGTCCGTAGAGACTATCATTACAGCCATATTGGGTTGCTGATAAGTCAAAGCTTTCATTGTCCAGGGTTATCAGTTTTTCATTATTCTGAAGTAAATACACTCAACTGTAAAATAAAGTTAAGAATGAAAAAAAGACGCTTTGAAAAAGAAAAGAGGCTGCTCTGTTTGATTCTGAACAGCTGCTGCAGAATGCTAAAGTGATATTTGTGTATTATAGGAACATAAGACCAAATCACTAGCTGATGTAAATTGATGTAGCTTCACTGAAGATAAGTAGACTTAAGCCATCCTCTTCTTCCTACCAACCTGTGCTTACCCTAAAAAATAATAGGGGTAAGTACTACTGACAAGATATGATTAAATTATACACCATGAACAATATATACCTACTGAATTTAGCCTCTGTTTCCTGGTCCCATTTAAGTTAAAGGCAAAATTCCCATCAACTCCCATCGATTTCACCCACTGACTTTATATGAATCTATGTCTGTAATCTAGTAAATAGCATTATCTCAGGGCTTGCCTACAATTATATGCTAAATCAGCATTGCTGTGATCGATACAGTGACATCGATTTAGCAGGTCTGGTGAAGATACGATAAGTCAACGGCAGAGTGTTTTCCCATTGACTTCAGTACTCCACCTCCCTGAGAGGCAGAAGGAAGGTATGTCAGCAGGAGATCATCACTGTATTAGATCAATTTAAGCTACATCACTCATGAGTGTGATTTTTTCACACCCCCTGAGCAACGTAATTTACATCGACTTAAGCGGCGGTATAGACGAGGCCTGAGTAGCACTCAGCACATAAATAGTCTCATTGAAGTTAGTAGTGGTACAGAGGCAACTGCTAATTAAATTATCTAGAAACACCAAGCAGACTTTGCTGTGTCAAGACACTGTCCCCCATTGAAATCAAAGGGACTACTCAGAGGCTTAAGTTACTCATAAATTGTTTCATGGATTAAACCTTTATCACTTATTTAAAATTATTCAGTGGATACTTAGCGGAAATATGTTTTATCTTTTGAATAGCAAATTTGAATATTCAGGTAAATGAGTACAGCAAAATATCAAACTATTTAACTAGTCACCTAAATCATATACATGAAATCCTGAAATTTCTCATGCCACATTTCAGCCTAAGATAGGGTTTTTCTAAGAAGTTTGGCAAAAATCAGAAAAGAAGTATTAAAGCTCTAGGGCAATGGTGGGAAACCTGCATCCTGCAGGCTGCATGCAACCATCAGGGTAATCTGATTGCAGGCCTCGAGACATTTTGCTGATGTTGATTGTCCAGAGGCATGGCCCCCCGTAGCTTCCAGCGGCCATGGTTTGCTGTTCCTGGCCAATAGGAGCTGCAGGAAGTGGTGGCCAGCACATCCCTGCAGCCAGTCGCTTCCTGCAGCTCCCATTGGCCAGGATCGGCTAACCGCAGCCACTGGGAGCTGAAGGGGGTCATACCTGTGGACGGTCAACATCAGCAAAATGTCTTGAGGCCTGCAATCAGTATACCCTAATGGGCCACAGGTTGCCCACCACTGCTCTAGGGTCTGATTTTCCACTGAATCGTACAGTCATTTGGACTTGTGAAATGTAAGTGTTGAAGGCATCAAACTCATAATCATTGGCTTACACTAGTGATAGCATTGCAGAATCTTCATTTTCAGTAACTAACCTTTGGAACAATCTTAAAATCTAGATTAGTTGCTTTTGTATGGCCTGTGCTATACAGGAAGTGAGACTAGATGATCCCAATGGTCCCTTCTGGCCTTAGAATCTATGGATCTTCATCGGATTTATGGAGAATCTGTCTATATCTCTATAAATCATGTGTGTGGGGTATGTCTGAATACACGCACATGCAGATACATACAAAAATATAATAGGCCAAAATTCTTTGCCTGTATTAAAAGCTCAGGGGCAGATCTTCAGCTACTGTAAACTGGTGTAGCAAAATTAAGCAGAATGTATAGAATTTGGAACATTTTGTCTTGTTTACTCTGTTTTGCACATTGGTAAAAACATAAAATGTATCACATTTGTCTCTTGAGTGGTGTATTTCAGCTTTTATTATCACAGTTAATGCAGAAACATACCAATAATTTCAGAATATCAGCACCTATCTTTCATGGTCTAACACAGTGGTTCTCAATGAGAGGTACGTGTACCCCTCAGGGTGTACAGCAGTTTTCAACTCATGTAAATATTTGCCTATTTTTACAACAGGCTATGTAAAAAGCACTGGCGGAGTTAGTACACACTAAAATTTCATACAGACAGTGGCTTGTTTTATACTAGTCTATATACTGTACACTGAAATTTAAGTACAATATTTATATTCCAATTGATTTATTTTATAATAATATGGTAAAAATGAGAAAGTAAGCAATTTTTCAGTAATAGCGTTTTGTGAAACTTTTATATTTTTATGGCTGATTTTGTAAGCAAGTAGTTTTTAAGCGAGGTGAAACTTGGGGGTACGCAAGACAAATCAGACTCCTGAAAGGGGTACAGTAGTCTGGAAAGGTTGAGAGCCATGGATCTAATATATCTTCAAATCTGTCATAATAAATAAAAGAATGAGCATCTCCTGCAGGTGTTCCCAACACAAAGAGTAAAGTTTTCCCAAAAGGTCTGCTTGGTTTTGTTCTTCTGACACAAGATATTGGACATAACATAAGGATCTGTTTTTCAGCCAGATGTCTCTCATATAGCAGGTCCAGTTTGTACCCCTCCAAACTTGTGACTGCATTTTTGGACTCATCATTCAATTGTGGTTTTAAATCAAGTAGTTATAGGGGCAACTTTGTGGCTGGAGTTACACTGCAACTCAAATATTCCCCTCTCTGTGGGAATGAACTCTGAATTCTGAGTGCATTCCAATGATTTTCTTCAGTTTGATTTACTGATTCCATTAGAGGCAGATTATATTGCAATTCCATTAATTTATTTGACTAGTTTCTTTTAACAGGTTTTTATTGTGCTGCCTAATTACATTGTTGAAGTCACAAAGGATAATGCTAAGATCACTTGGGGCACCAATTAAAGTTTTGTGAAAGGCTGAAATATGACAATGGTCATGGGAAAAGATTACTGAATAGAAGACTGGAAATTAATCTAATTTATCTGAACTGTTTTGAATGCTCCTATGGACGATGCACCTATGTACTTCACTGACTCGTCATTCGCAAATATACTGTTTGGGGATAGGGGCATGCTACTGTCATGCTTGCTTATATTATTTTGGACATGATTATTTAGCTAGCATGACAGTAGTATGCACCCTAACCTATATATGTATGAACATTACATACATTAATGTTAATACATTGGTCGAAATTCATCCCTAGATTAACTCAACTCCTCAAAGCCAAAGGACCGTTCTCAGGGGTAAATTTGTCCCATTACATTCAGATAGTATTATAGCATCCAAACTTGAAACCTGACATGCTGCGCCTATCTTAAAGACACTTTCATTATTGTCTAGTTGTTTTTTTTACATTCCTTTAAAAATTCTGCTGCTTCTAAATAATATATTCTTTAATCTCTTGATTCAACCTTTAAAAAATGAAACTATTTGACTGCTAAAAACAAAGCACAAATCATCCCTTCTGCTTCCATGAACAGAAAAGAGTAATAGATCTGAGATTATGGAGGCTAGAGGAGTGATTTTTCCACAACACTGTGTCCTCATCCCCGTCCTCTCCCTCCTGACCACAGGTTAGGTGGGTTTTGGGACAGGGACAAGGCAGGATGAGTAGAAGATGTTTAAGGTCAAGCTTGACGAAGCCCTGGCTGGGATGATTTAGTTGGGGATTGGTCCTGCTTTGAGCAAGGGTTTGGACTAGATGATTTCCTGAGGTCCCTTCCTAATAGTCTATGATTCTTCCCTCCTCCCACCACCCAAAAAATGAGTGTATGCATAGAATCATAGGACTGGAAGGGGCCTCAAGAGGTCTTCTATTCCTGTCTCCTGCACTCAGTATTATCTAGACCATCCCTGACAGGTGTTTGTCTAAACTTCTCTTAAAAATCTCCAATAATGGAGATTCCACAACCTCCCTGGGCAATTTATTCCAGTGCTTAACCACCCTGACAGTTAGGAAGTTTTTCCTAATCCCCAACCTATATCACCTTTTCTGCAATTTAAGCCAATTGCTTGTTGTCCAATCCTCAGAGGTTAAGAAGAACAATTTTTCTCCCTCCACCTTGTAACAATCTTTTATATACCTGAAAATTGTTATCATATCCCTTCTCAATCTTCTCTTCTCCAGACTAAAGAAACTGAGTTTTTTTCAATCTTCCCTCATAGGTCATGTTTTCTAGACCTTTAATAATTTTTGTTACTCTTCTCTGGACTTTCTCCAATTTGTCCACATCTTCCCTGATATGTGCCATCCAGAACTGGACACAATACTCCAGTTGAGGCCTAATCAGCGTGGAGTCAAGCATAAGAATTTCTTCTCATGTCTTGTTCACAACACTCCTGATAATACATCCCAGAAAAATGTTTTTTTTGGGGGGGAGGGTTTTGGCAACAGTGTTACACTGTTGACTCATATTTAGCTTGTGATCCACTATGACCCCCAGATCCCTTTCTGCTTTACTCCTTTCCAGGCAGTCATTTTTCATCTTGTATGTGCGCAACTGATTGCTCCTTCCTAAGTGGAGTATTTTACATTTGTCCTTTTTTGAATTTCAGCCTATTTACTTCAGACCATTTCTCCAATTTGTCCATATAATTTTGAATTTTAATCTCATCCTCCAAAGCTTGCAAATTCCCCCATATTGGTATCATTCATGAACTTTATAAGTGTACTCTCTATGCCATTATCTAAATCACTGATGAAGATATTGAACAGAGCCAGACCCAGAACTGATCCCAGAGGGATCCCACTTGATATGCCCTTCCAAATTGACTGTGAACCACTGATAACTACTCTTTAGGCATGGTTTTCCAACCAGTTATGCACCCACCTAGCTCCATCTAGGATGTATTTCCCTAGTTTATGATATGATCATGCGAGACAGTATCAAAAGCCTCACTAATCAAAATATACCATATCTACCATTTCCCCCCATCTACAAGTTTTGTTACCTTGTCCAAGAAATCTATTAGGTTGGTTTGACATACTTACTATGTCAGTTCTGAGTCTGGTTCTGTTCAATATGTTCATTATCAAGATAGCAAATGGACATTAATTTTAACAGCTTATTTCCAGTTAATTAAAATTACTATATATGTATAAATTGAATTAAGATTAACTCTAATCCATCACAAGATGTAGCATGCAAAATTTCTGGAAGGTTGGTGTCACCGAGCCTCAGTGGGTCACAGTCGAGGGTGCCAGATTCTGGGCAAACTGCTGAGAAATAGGGCAGATGTACCCTAAACTGGTGGTTATTCTATTATTAGATATACCAAGCCAGAAACAAAAGTAAACATCTGTCTCATCACCCTGGTTAACAGGAAGTCCAAAATGCCGTCTCCTTAGGCATCTCAGTTCCTGTTCCACCACCCAGACAGTAGACTTTATGGTAAGTGGTTATTGAAAACCAATATCATCAAACAACGTGTTCTTCTGATCTCAAAAGATTAGCCATATACCCAGGTCAATATATAACTCAGATTTCAGCCAATAATCACACTGTTGCCAGTCCCTTAGTATTTAATATCTAAGGCTTATTTGTAAGAGAAAAGACATAGAAAAGAGTTAAAATTTTTAATAGTTCATATATAAACAATCATAGCAAAGTTCTTAAATCAGGTTTGTAGCAGTAATGGAATAAACAGCTAATCTGCAAATCTTTCTCTGAAAATTATCTAAACAGGGTCATTTATCCCAGACAAGGGGTCATCAATCCTTGTTTAGAGATTCCTTGTTAAGAGATTCCTTGTTAGAGATCCAGTCCAGAGAAATGAAGCAGGAATGAAGACCAAACGGAGATGTTTCCAAGGTCTTTTACAGGGGTCGGCAGCCTCTGGCACGCAGCTCACCAGGGTAAGCACCTTGGCAGGCTGGGCCAGTTTGTTTACCTGCCGCGTTGGCAGTTTCGGACGATCGCGGCTCTCACTGGCCTCGGTTTGCCACTCCAGGCCAATGGGGGCAGTGGGAAGCCACAGCCAGCACATCCCTTGGCCCATGCTGCTTCCTGCCGCTCCCATTGGCCTGGGACAGCGAACCGCGGACAGTGGGAGCCACGATCGACCGAACCTGCTGACACAGCAGGTAAACAAACTGGCTCAGCCCACCAGGGTGCGTACCCTGGTGAGCTGCGTGCCAGAGGTTGCTGACCCCTGGTATTTTATAGCCTTTCCTATGTGGATAAAATTTTACTGTTCCAAACAAAGCCCCAAGCACAGTTTGTGGAAAAGTACAGGCACAAGATGGAGTTCAGGGGCACACAAGCAAGTCACATGTCCCTACATGCTTTGATGATTTACAGGAGAAGCCATTATCCATATTCCGGCTAAAACATCCACAGGAAGGCTCATGGAGCAGGGACAAGCCTCTTCTATGGCCCACTGTGGGAGTTAAGTGTTCTTCAATGGGCCATCACAACTTGAATAGTTCATTCACAAGGTACTCACCAGACTGGGTGTAAATTACCTTGTGGGTATTATCCCTGGAGCAAACACATTTGAAATATAGATCTATATAGCCAATATTCATAACTTCAGATACAGTGATGCATGCATATAAACAGGATAATCATACTTAGTAACACATTACTTTTTTCATTGACACCTTACATGGTATACATTGTACATGATTTGTTGCAATTGTCTAACAGTGGCAATATTAATTATATAAATGATCATGTTTCAGTCATACAGCATCACAGTAGGCTTAATTGTCATGACTTTCAGAAAGGATTGAAAATTGGGCTTATAGTGATGAGCTAGCTTTAACTTCAGTTATGAGGCTACTACTGCTCCTTCATAATACATGGAATTTTTTTTATTGCCAAAGCCACAGATAAGGTTATAATAGTCCCTTCACCAGTATTCACCCTCCTTCCCCACCAGACATCCTATAGTAATAGCACCTGGAGGCCCAGGATACTATCCTTCATCATGTGACAGGAATTCTGGAACCTTGAACTATGCCAGATGACTGAAGTCAGGAAATGAAGATCAATCTCTTATCAGAACTCCCGTGTAACCAATCAGTATATTCCTCCCCTGCAGACATGATGCACGGGGGGGGGCCACATGGGGTCAAATCCCCCCTCCCCAGATTGGCTTTCTGGAGGCAGTAAGGGAGAAGGGCTCTGACCTTCTCTCTCTGTACCTTTCCCCCAGCATGTTCGGCCACTCTCCCTGGACTGAGCTGCTTCTGTCTGTGAAAGCCTGGTTGAGAGGCAGCGATGGCTTGATCCCTGCCTCAGCTCAGCTGCTGAGGAAGGGTGGGGAGCACGGTGGGCTCGAGCTCACTGAGCACCTGTCCCTGGCAGCTGAGGTGGCAGTGGGCCATCCCCTACCTGGTCCCTGCTGCCGGGGACAGGAGCTGAGCGAGCCTGAGCCCACCTCCCATCCTGGCGCGCTTGGCCCCTGTCCCCAGCCACTGATCCCAGGCAGGGAGTGGGCTGCCACTGTCTTCCAGCCAGGCTCTCTCAGGAAGAAGTGGCTCCATCCTGTTCCCTGCCCAGCTGCCAGGAATGGTGGTCAAACATGTGGTGGAGAGGTGCATTGGCAAAAGGACAGAGCCTCCCCAACCCCTCCACAGGTAACATGGCACAGGGAGAGTGTGGCAGCCCCGAGCTGGGCGCAGAGCAGAGGGTGGGTCACTGGGCAGAGGAGACACTTGGGGCAGCCATGTGCGCTCCCCTTTAGATTGTGCCCCCCAGTGTGGGGAGGCACCAGTTGTCTATGCTCCCCTGATTCTGTAGTTCATTCTGTCCCTCATCATTTCCAGGGACAACCTCGGACGGACTGTTACAACTATGACAGTGACAAGATAATGGACTCAGATTTTTTAAAAGGGACAGCTATCTTGCATTTTCTAATATTGATGCAGTTACATTTCCTACTGTGCTAAACATTTATTAGTACATCCATTGTTTACTACATTTGCCTTTGTAAAGCTACAGACCATGGGACAAACTGTTTCCTTGTAAAATTTTTTTGACTGTGTCTGTTAAGAAGAATAAGTGAAAGATGTTGTCCAGGAATTGATATTTCCAATTCTGATATTTCCAATTCCAAACTACTTGACGTGCTGAGGAGTGATTTTGAAGAAGCAGTGCCATTTGTTCTTGTGGAAGAAGTGCCTTCTGTGAAGTAGTCTGCATATATAATTTATCTTCTATAAACTATGATTCCCCTTTATTTAGTCAGTGTCTCAGTCTTAAGAAAACCTCAAAGACCTTGACTGAGGAGCCAGGAAAGTTGCAATGATGTAATATCTGGTCTGAAAGTATCCTCTTTAGTTCCTTTCTAAAATGTAAACAGTCAACCATTATGTAAGAAAAAAGCTGCTGCAGTGGCCATGATCCATTTTTCAGTCTGTGTCACTTAATTTAACTAAAAATTGATTCAGAAGACCCAGGTGCTGTTGGAGATATCACATAATAGTGTTATCTCTTTCACTGGATTCATGGCTTGAGCCTGATGACCTTTCTTGTGTGAGTAGTCTCACTGAGTCAGTGGAACTACTCATGCAAGTGGTGCAGAAGGTAGGGTGAAAGTCATTGTCTCAGGCGAAACATGGTATTTCTTCTTGCAACTCAGATATGGGGAAAGAAGACACCCATCTGTTAGTGGGAAGAAACCTAAAAAAGAGGCAGAAGAAACCTTTCCCCCAGCAGTGGATTAGAGATCTGGGTTGGATTTCCAACTATCCTAATGACCTGCTGTGTGATCTTGGGCCTTCTAAGCACCACTGTAACGCAAATATATAATACAGCAGGGGTCAGCAACCTTTCAGAAGTGGTGTGCTAAGTCTTCATTTATTCACTCTAATTTAAGGTTGCACATGCTAGTAATATATTTTAACATATTTAGAAGGTCTCTTTCTAAAAGTCTATAATATATAACTAAACTATTGTATGTAATGTAAATAAGGTTTTAAAAATGTTTAAGAAGCTTCATTTAAAATTAAATTAAAATGCAGATCTTATCAGTTTAGTGTGATCCTTCCCCTTGCTTTTCCTTGCTGAGTTTTCCAGTGTCTGGCACGTATTTGGATACTTTAAGCTGCACACAGGCTTCTGAGTGATCAGTTGTTAACCGGCTCCGAGAGGGACAGAGGACAGATTTCATGTGTGAAAATACCTGTTCACACAGGTATGTGGATCCAAATGCTGAAAATATTGCAAAAGGAATTTTCTTCAAACAGTTAAATTTCACTGGCAGAGACGTCCAGCTGGTCAGAAAAGAGGCCCCATGATCTCTCTCGGTTGCTTCAAGTGCACTCCACAGATCTCCAAACTTTGTTGCCCACAATTCTGAGCTTTTTAACTGAATGAGCTGCATTTCGAAATCTTCAACACCCATCCACTGAAATAAAGTTGCTTTCATTTAACTTTTCAGGTTTAATTAGAAAAGCAAGCATTGAGTCAAATCACTGGAAATCTTGAAATCCGTCAGAAAATTCTGATTCCAGTTCTTGCATGTACATTCTAATCTCAATGTCAAATGCAGGGCACTGTTCCACATGGCGTGATAGTGATATAAGAAGCAAATCAGGACTTAAAAATATCCCTGCACAGTGGCGCTGGGACAATTTTTAAGGTGGGGTTGTCATAAACAGATAGCTAAGGGTTAATGTCTCTTTCACCTGAAGCACCTGACCGGAGGACCAATCAGGAAACCGGATTTTTTCAACTCTGGGTGGAGGGAAGTTTGTGTCTGAGTCTTTTGTCTGTCTGCCTGCTTTCTCTGAGCTTTGGAGAAGTAGTTTCTACTTTCTAGTCTTCTGTTTCTAAGTGTAAGAACAAAGAGATCAGATAGTAAGTTATATGGTTTCTTTTCTTTGGTATTTGCATGAATATAAGTGCTGGAGTGCTTTGATTTGTATTCTTTTTGAATAAGGCTGTTTATTCAATATTCTTTTAAGCAATCGACCCTGTATTGTATCATCTTAATACAGAGAGACCATTTGTATGTATTTTTCTTTCTTTTTATATAAAGCTTTCTTTTAAGACCTGTTGGAGTTTTTCTTTACTTCAGGGAAATTGAGTCTGTACTCACCAGGGAATTGGTGGGAGGAAGAAATCAGGGGGGGAGATCTGTGTGTGTTGGATTTGCTAGCCTGATTTTGCATTCCCTCTGGGGGAATAGGAAAGTACTTTTTGTTTCCAGGATTGAGAACAGAGAGGGGAAGTCACTCTGTGTAGTTTCACAGAGCTTGTGTCTGTGTATCTCTCCAGGAGCACCTGGAGGGGGGAAGGGAAAAAGGATTATTTCCCTTTGTTGTGAGACTCAAGGGATTTGGGTCTTGGGGTCCCCAGGGAAGGTTTTTCAGAGGGACCAGAGTGCCCCAAAACACTCTAATTTTTTGGGTGGTGGCAGCAAGTACCAGGTCCAAGCTGGTAACTAAGCTTGGAGGTTTTCATGCTAACCCCCATATTTTGGACGCTAAGGTCCAAATCTGGGACTAAGGTTATGACAGGGGTGCTGAGCTTCACCCCCTCTTGCCCCAGGTTGACGCCAAGCGGCCACAGCTAGGGGCGGGTGCAGAGTCCCGAGCCGATGGCCAGGACCCCAGGCCAGCAGCAGAGCCCCTGGACCGGTGGCCGGGACCCGGGGCTTGCAGCGGGCTAAGCGGGGCAGGCGGACAGAACCCCAGCTGGCAGAGGACTGGTGGCCAGTACCCCAGGCCAGCAACAAAGCCCCCGGGACCAGTGGCCAGGACCCAGGCAGTGTGAGTGCTGCTGAAAATCAGCTCGCCTGCCACCTTTGGTATCAGGGCCGGCTCCAGGGGTTTTGCCCCCCCAAGCAGCCAAAAAAAAAAAAAAAAGCCACGATCACGATCTGCCTCAATTCAGCGGGAGGTCCTTTGCTCCAAGCAGGAGTGAGAGACCCTCTGCCGAATTGCCGCCACATACCTGAAAGTACCGCCCCGCTCCGGAGTTGCTGCCACAAGCACCTGCTTGATAGGCTGGTGCATGGAGCCGGGCCTGTTTGGCATGCGTGCCATAGGTTGCCTACTCCTGTAATACAACATTAATCTCATCACTGATGTTTTCATTTTTTTTTATTTGTATAAGGTTTCTACTCATTTAAGATTTTTTTATCCTACTCTTCTTTATTCTTTCCAACAGTTAAAATAATCAGAATAGCTAAGATTATTAACTAGCGGTAAAGCATCAAAAAGAAGTTGTGTCACATGTAAAGCAAAGATAGACTAGCATAATACAAAGAACAAAATCAATAGAATAAATCATACAACTGAAGTGAGAGAGATCTTGGCACATAAACAAACATATTTTAAGGAATAAGGTGCAAATGGTGTCAACTATAGTTAACATGCAGTGTTTGTCTTTACAGTACATTAGGATCAATAGCTATTTTCTAAACCGGATTCATACACTGCCTTTTTTCATGTGGCAGTACTAACTGGAATTCCAAATTGTAGCCACATCTCGGATCAATTTCCTTCACTTCAGATTGTTCTCCATCTATTTTCTGTAACTCAAACAGTAGTTTGAAAGCCCAGAGATACCTATCAGTGGCAAAGTGTTCTGTGTACACAGTATCACACCTGTATTCCATCTTCCAGGAAGACTATCAGATCAAGAGAAAGTACAAAGTAAAGCACAGGTGTAAATAGCACCTTACCATCACCACTTAATACTAAGCGAGAATAATTCTTTGAATAACATTGATTGTCCCTATAGAAGTAGCTTTGCTTTTGTGGAACTTTTTTTCTTTACATTTCCAATACTGCCTCAAAACCAACCAACTGAATAAAAGGCATCTCTCTCTATATGTATATGTATTCTATTACCAACTATTGTGTAATTTCAATAACTATTTAATAAGCCTTTGTAAAGCATGTTTCTTTTCAAATTGCCCCTTCCACTTTATCTAAGTAGCTAAATCTGCATTTTTATAAAAAAATGGTTGAAAAATTTCACCCAATCCCACTCATAAT
Organism: Gopherus flavomarginatus; assembly: GCF_025201925.1. Taxonomy (NCBI): domain Eukaryota; kingdom Metazoa; phylum Chordata; order Testudines; family Testudinidae; genus Gopherus; species Gopherus flavomarginatus. Next base: position 27,513,590 of record NC_066626.1, read on the forward strand.
TTAGATTTTAGATAATATGTAATAGGAGACTAAATTGAAAAAATGGGGCAAAACATGGAAATCATTGTTTGCATAAATTAGAAGCCACAGTTGTCTCAGGTATATTGTATAACATTGCCAATACACATCATTTATGCTGTGCTTACGTAATTTAGCACACCTGTACTGAAGACAAGAGAGCTACATCAATTCATATCTTCTATCGTGCATGTGACACTATTGCAATTTATATTTTTATACAATTTTCTTTTATTGTTTCTTTCTCAGTAACTTTGGCCTTCCTTAGTATTCTTGTTCCCTTCTGTTATTCAGATTATTATTCCTTTTCATAGATTAGAGATCAGGAAGTTACACTGAATTATGTCGTCAGTAAAGCTCTCAATTATTGAAGAAAGATAGCACCTCTCTTTCTCTAGTTATCAGTCACCAGATGCCCTTACAACTATTTGTTTCTGTAATGCTTTTATGTATATTATTGTCACTCTGATTGACAGTAACAAAGATAAAACAACAAAGCAAAGATAAACAACAGAGGACAGAAACTAAAGCAGATAACACAAATACCACTGGGAGCTCAAATGGGCTATAGAGCGGCAGTGGGAATGATAAATATGATAACTTGCATATCAATGAGTCCCAAACAACACTTAGTAGTTGTTCATGCTTACATTTATCTACTTGATTGAGGTAATTTGCATAATTTGAAGGTAATTTCCTTTTGAAAGCCATGATAAAGTACTCTGATTGCAGCATGCATGGCTTCATGAACACGCTGGTGTTGGGAAGTTGAGAGATAAATAAGACAATGATGTAACATTTTCAAAGCCATGTTAAAAAAAAATAAAGTTCATTTATGTCTATAAGTGGTCTTCTTTTACAATTCGTTTGAAGCCTGCAATATGCCCAGGAATCCATATTCATTGAATATTGATAACTCAGTCAAGTCACATTAAATTAATCACATTAATCCCTCCTTTGAATAAGATTTGCAACTGAAGTCTTGACCAGGAGAGATTATTAAATATTCCATGACAAGTTGAGCAAGAATTATGGATTTTTTATTGTAGGAGATGCTTCCAAACTGCTTTTGCATATATAAAGGCTTTTAAAAAAGCTTGTATATGAAGAAAAGGCCCCATTATTCACTGAATGTACATGAATCTTTGTGGGCTTGCAGTTCAGTTTGAAGAAAATCACTCTGGGCATGGTCCAAACTTCAGTGAAGTCAATAGCAGTTTTTTCACTGATTTCAGAGTATTGGTTCAGGCCCTTAGAAACCATAAGGAAAAAGATAGAAATCAGAAAGCAACTATAAGCACTACATTTTTTAATCTTCTTATAGGCCCAGTCAGGCTCTTATGGAAGCCAGTGGGAGTGTTGCTATTGACTGTAATAGGAGTAGTTTCAGGCTCCATCTCATGACACTCCCATTCATCCTGATCAGATTTTACCCTCTCTATTAACTGCTGAGCCTGGGAACGGTTAAGCTTGAGTGCCCTATAAATATATTTCCATTCGTCTTTCATGAAGAGCTATCCACTTTATTGTAGTTTTTGAAAAGAAGAGACAAAAATTTAACGTTTTTTTGTGGGAAAAGTAAACTCGTATTTATAACAATTGAGACGACCTGACACCAGACACTCAGTTTTTCAAGGATTGCATCTACTGTTCCTAATTCTTCAGAATTCAGCAAACAACAGCTATTGAAATCTTAGTTTAGGACTGGTTGAATTTCACAAATGTAAGGACATTTGCAGGGCTGGTCAGACATGGATATAGCACTTTGCATCACTAGCTTACCAATTCAAATCCAGCCCATATTATCTTGATGGTTCTACAATATCCTGTATGAAATAAAATGAATTGATAATCTAACTCCAGTCCGTAGTGGACACTTTCCCATATCATTTAAACAAACAAATAACAAAAACACTATCTCAGTAGACACCGATATCCCTATTGATGCTCTATTTGGACAGGGTAGAGGCACACTGGCAGGTTGGTAGAGGAAAGTTTATGTTGCAGTCCATCGTCCACGCTGTGCCCCTGCTGTAGAAAAACAGTGGCCAATAATCTTCCACACTGTCACTCTGACTCATTTAACAGGACTTTCAATGGGAAAGCCTAACTTGTTTGGGTACTTTTGAAAAAAAAATAGGGATAAGATGGCACTGCAGAGTCTGATCTTGATTTCATTTGCACCAGCAAGTTCCAGTGGACAGGGCTCAGAATTGGAAGTCTTGACTTTTGGGTTGTATTCCTTGTTCTGCCACTGATTTCTTATGTGACCTGTGGTAAGTCACTTCATGTCTATCATAGCATCAATGGAATTGCATAAACTGGAAATCAGCTGAATTTTGGATGACAAATTTAGCAGCATATGTATCCACTGAAGACATATGGCTGAATTATACTCCATAGTTTTACATAGGAGATCAGATTCTACAATGATAGGCACAGAAAGAGAACCTGAATAGAATAGACACTGATTTGTTGCCCCCTTGTGTGAAAGAGGTTAAAATGCCTCAGTATCACCAATTATGGATCCCTCAGAAACCCGAGTAGGGAGTCTGAGGGTCACTTATTATTTACTACTGGTTTTACAGTGGCAACTGTAGACCTCAATCAATATCAGAAACCCACTGTTCTTGGTGTTATACAAACACAAACAAGGGCCCCTGCCCTGCTGGCTCCAAGACTGGTGAGGTACTGAGCAGGTGAGCTGCCAGGAAACCAGGGAGGTTTTCATCAAAACCCCACCTGGGGTCCATCGAAAGTTCAATCGATATTGAAGCATTCCTGCAAAACGTTTTGGTTTCAATGAACAGGGAAATCCCAATAAAAAATATTTTGTTGGGATTTTCCAACCAGCTGTAGTAAGCAAAGATTTTCTGACTTTTCACCCAATGGTTTTCAGCCTGCTGTTGTTCTTGTTGTTTTTTTAATCTGAGCATTATCACTGAAGGGTCTTATGGTGGACCCCCAATGCATAGCTTGAGTGGCTGGACCACTACTGGTAATATCAGTGAAGGCTGCAGGGGAAACTATTTCTCAGGATGCCCTATCAGAAACAGAGCCATTAAACAGTTGCAGTTACAGTCTTCAGCTACAATTGTCTGTGACTGGCATGAACCCTTTCCCACCTCCCTTGAGGAGAGATTGGCTATGGTTAGCCACATGGTTATATGGAGTTCTCCAATCACACGCACCCTTTTCTGCAGCAGAACCACAGTGATTTCATTAGGTGAGGGCCTCAATGGTCACTGGGGAGTGGGTCAGAATTTGGCACCCCCTACATGTTTTATAAATTATGAAGATATATATAAAGGGCTTGATTCTCCTGTCCTAGGAGAATGATGGAAATTTATGTGGAGTCAGGCACTTAACTGGAACACATATTGTAATTTAATTACCTGAAGGCTGGTTTAAAATATTATTTTTGAGGTTTATCAGTGTATCTGGTAATCATTTGATATATATAATTAACAGCATATAAATTGGGTCTTCTTATTGTTCAGCATTCATCACATTATGTTTATACACTGCTGTCCTTGACTATTGCTTTCATGTTCATTTTTGCCTTCAGTTGTATTTACCTAAATGTAAAATATATTTTGCTGCCACTCCTCTTTTTAATCAACATCAGTGACTGTTTTATTTTTATTAATGTTGCTTTTATAATTTTAGTGTGCTTGTTAGAATTACTTTCACTGATTTGCATGTTCTTTGGATGAGGCTGTTTAGAAATCCAGTGATTTACCTTAGAGTATACATTTTTTATTCCTTTTCGAGTATATATTTTTGTGCCCATTGTTAAGGCATATCGGTATCATACAATCTAGTCTGTTAACACAGGTGCAACTAAGGACATATATTGTCCCAGGGCTTAATTTTGATGAGTACATGGTCCTGCCAACACCAAAGAGTTTAAATACCCTGTGCTATTAACAGAATAATATGTTAGGTTGGTAAATTTAATCACTTTGGGGATAAGTTACAGTACCACAGCATCATGTGAGATTCAAATATAGGCAGAAGTGTTTTAAAAAAAAAATCATTGAGGGTACTTATCAATTGCCTCTTTTCAACCACTATAGTCCTTCAAGCCCTATTGTTTTTCCATTTGTAGCAATGGCCACTTCTTTGCCTGGCTGTCCTGAACAGTTTTTGTCCTTGGAGCCCACAAGAAGCCTGGCAGACTAGTCATCTGTGTCACTGGCAATGTAGCTTCTGATTCTCTGTCCTCTAATTGTATCCCACACAGCTGTTTGAGCTCTTTTCTTTGACTCCAAATATTCATCCGAGAGTGTATACAGTCCACTTGCATGAACTCAAGTGTTTTGCTCTGTATGGATAGGTTGTGGAGAGATTAGGGAGGTGACATTCACACCATAATCCAGGAGTAAGGTGTACTACTGCTGCAGCCGATTGGCTGGAAGATCAGCCACATCTTCTCTGCATCAATTGTGCAGGTTGTTGTCTCAATGGATTTGTATATATACAAATCCACAATCCCTGGTCCACTCTGCAACTCAATTTTTCTTCACTGACCCCACCTAGGCCAGTGTAGACACCAGATCTGCAGCCAACAGCAGACAGCTGCCACAGCCCTTGTGTGGGCTTAATGGTTGTGGATAGCCATGTACTACCAGTAAAAACCTTAGTGATGGGCATAGTTCAGATTTCAAATTAGCACTTGCAACTTGGATCCACATCTCTTTGGTCTGCAAAAGTGGACTCCAAATTTTGTGAGAAAAGGTTTGAGGGAGCGGAGGGCAAGGTTTCTAATACTTCCTTTATCTGATTTCGTTGGAAATACCACAAAGACAGCTTTTCTCATATATTTTGGCACATGCGCTTTTGCATCTGATCAGAATGGAAAGGAAGAAAAGTTAAAAAAAAAATAACTTTTTCAACCCTAAGAAAGGTTAGAAGGTTAGAATTCACTTTGACAGCCAGGCAAAAGTTCAGGTTGGTTCTTATTTTATACAATCAGTTCAAATGTTCCTGTTATGTTTACCTAGACTTACAACTACAGACTCATTCACCTGGACAACTGCTCCCAACCATGCAAAAAATCCTCAAACATCAAAACTCATAGATGGTTTTTATAAACAATGAAAGCAACAGAATCATGATAAATTCACAGCCTCGACTATTAGGGTTGTTATTTCTGTTTTATGGTGTACACTTACAAATAATTCTTCTGCTTTATGCTGTGCAGAAATCTTGTATTCCAGTGCTCTCACCTGCTTGGAGGTAGAATTTTTTGAAAGTATATTCAAAATACCTCAGAGGCTTTCAAGAAAGGATAGCAGTGATTTTGATAATTTCAATTTATTTATTTATTTTATGAAACTCTCCAGCTCTCATGAGCATGCTAGGCACATATTGGAGAGCTGAAAGGCAATGTTGTCCTGTTTATTTCTCATCAGTGATTGAATACAAGTTTTTTCATGTAAGATACCATACATTTTTCTCTTACAAAGAAATAGGCTGTGTAACCATACTCTTTATATTTAAATTGCTATTATTATTTATTATAGCAATAATAATAGTCACCTGTAGTTAAATCAAATGTAGTCCACCAAGTTTAAACTTAAGCCTAAAATGTAGTGATTGCCATTTAGAAAAAGCCACTTTTTTGTTAAGTGAGGTGATTGAAAATGTGGTGTTTTTCTCCATTGGGTCAATACTGAACAAAATCTCTAATACAGAGCTAGGGAGCTCTGGGCTGTTGTCATTCAGTGAGACATAAAACTGAAAGTACTGATTCCTGCCAATTATTTGTATTGAAGTAGCACCGAGAGGTTACAATCAGGGATCAAAGTTCCACAGTGCTAGGCACTGTATTTATATGCAATGAACAGGAAAGTCCTTGCCCCAAAGAGTTTACAATCTAAGTGACTATTAAGTCTTCTCATGGGCATTAAAAGATCCATTAACATTTATTTCAAGAGCAGAGCTGTTTAAACCATGCATGCCAGCCAAATTCCAGCTTGGGCAACATTGTATGGACTGGACATAAGATTAAAGAAAATATAAATCACTCATGTTTGCTCGCTGCTGTTACTGGTGCAGATTGGCTGCTGTATTCTAATCCCAGGGATTCCTTCATTTCAGAGGAATTAATGACCCCTATATACATTGCAGCCCTTTAAAGCACTGCTGAGTTCTTTGGGATTAATTTTAAATTATTGTGGCCCTGATCCAGCAAAACACTGAAATATGTGTACAATCTTAAGTGTCAGAATAATCCATTAACTTCAAAGGGATATCTCACATATTTAAAAATAAGAACCCATTGAAGTGCTTTACCGGACTGATGTTAATTTAATGTAAATTCTACATATTATTGTTATAAAGGGGGCCAAAATGCATTGTAAAGAGCTAGTGATTATGAGTAAGAGTATACTTAATTAAAAAAGATTATGATTTTCAAAAAGCAGCTTCATTATTTTCTCCTAAATTCCTAGATCTTCTTTATCTTAAAATAATTATAAACTCAAAGGATCTTCCCCATGCATCATGCTTTAGCAGGATAAAAGTGTCTCTGTTGCTAAACAATCTGCATGTCACTGTGGATTTGTGTACTCACAGTCTTTCTTTTTCTTCTGTGTTTAGTGTGGGGGATTCCACATACACAACACTCTTTCCTAATTCTCTTGGTCACAGTCCAAATATTAGGTAGGCAAAACAGATTACCTGGGCAGGTTGCTTTGCAGCCCACGGATTGCTCTCCTAAATCTGAAGTACTTGTTTTTCCTCTTTTCTCTGTTAGCACTTCATTGAACTGAAAAAAGGAATGGTGTTATATTTTAGCTGGGCTAAGCAATGACCAAGTACGGGATAATGTAGTCTATCAATATTTACATTGTGCAAACACCAAGGCCCTAATCCAATAAATTCTTCTGTGCAGGTGACCACAAATGTCTAGCGTACATTTCCACAGATACAGGGCATGTTGGCGGCAGGTAGTGAGCAAGAAAAGAGCACGGATCTATTCCACATATCTTCCACTCAAAGACCATATGCCAATGATGTAACTTAGAGCTGCCCAGCACAAGTGGCATCAGGACCAGGACTAGCTATGAGACTCAGGGAGTCTCAAGCATCAATGTGATGAGTCTGTTGGGGAGAATACATTATACAGTCTGCACTCTTCAGTGCCAAAAGCATGTCGACAAACTGAAGTACATTCAGAGGACAGCAATGAAATTATTAAAAGGCTAGAGGGATGGGTTTAGAAGAAAAGACTAAAAGAAGCACCTTGTATTTACCAGGACCAAACAAAATGGAGTAGGGAATATGATGATTACCTCTCAGCATTTGAAGAGTTGAAATAGAAAGATGTGGGACACACTAAACAATTCTAGTCCCAAGTCTTTGACTAGGAATCAAGGGATAAAAATGAACAAGAGATCATTTGGGCTGGATACCAGGACATTTTATGACAGAAAAGTGCATTCTATTGTAGAAGGTAGTGAAGGGAGCAATCCCACACTAAAGCAGGGATAGATAAGAAGGTAAATAGATCATTTTCAATGACTAATGACATACCAGAGCCTGAGCTTGAAACTTAGATTGAGTATTTCCTAGTTAGTTAGCCAGGTTGTGAACGAGAGGGAAAGATTTCATGGGAAAATGCAAGTCCTCCAAAACCCAGCTGAATTCCAGAGTACTGCAAATCTTAAAATCCCACAGCTGTCTACAGCATAGCTAACAGGAAATACATTTTTACAGATTGTAGGGCATGTAGAGTGTAAACTGTTGTCTCCTGTAGGCAAAATCCTTCCTGCAATTCTGTTCAATGACTGAACTAGTAAGTGCAGAACTGCTTTTCCCATTGGTTTACTCTTGTGGGAACTCCAGTCACAAAAACCACACAAATGCAGGGAAAAATCCTATAAAGCATTAACTAGACATTGAGGATTCTCCTCAGTAAGGGAACTAGGCTTCCAATGATTCAAGCTAGATTTCTCTGCAATGTATTCTATCCCCTTCTCTGGCCACAAGCCTGCAGCCATACCATTTCACCTGTGGCTGTATCCTGTCAGATCTCATACATTAGGAAAAGACAAGCTAGGTCATTATTTAAATATGAAAACAAAAATCATTGAGTCATTGATCTATAAGAGGTGCCATCCTTTGGAAGAAGCAAAAAAACAGATTCTTCAGTCAATAAAAATCCCATGGCAACTTGTGAAATTAGGAGGTATTAGTGTCCTGGCCAACTTTCACTGTAGGTAATTATAGTTTACCTGCCTAAACTCTCTGCTGTTGCAATTTGATACACTGTCATTAATTTCCCATGGTTTCTTTTCAGTGGTGGGTGACGTAATTCCTGAATGTAAAGCCTATAGAGATCTTTGGAATTATAAGTGTATTTTACTATTATGGTAGTAAGTTTTTAGTTCTTGTTAGTTTCTTGTGCAATGCACATAACACATAAAAGTTGCTGACACAAAAGCTTTGCCTACTGTTTTATCCAGGGAGGAAGCTTAAAAACACAAAAGAACTTCTGAAACCAACTACTGACTGGAGAATGTTAAGGACACCCACCCATAGTATTTCATGAAAGTTTTTGTTCTGCCTCTTAGTCCTTCTGACCCCTATTAAAATATACATAAGTCTTACAAGTCCTATAGAGGTTTTCTCTGTCCTGCTTTCCTTTCTCTCTGCCTTGCAGATATTTATGGAATTTTATTTTAAATGTTGGTTTATGTACTAGAACTTACCTTCACCTTCTTTTCTCCTGTGTTTTTCTGAAAAAATGAGCCTCTAGCTGCCTCAACATCAGGGAAATTGATGGTTTAAAGCAGAGCTTGGGCACTGTGGAGAATCTCTCAGTCAGGGTGACACATAGGAGAAAGAAGGATGGTCTTGTGCTTAAGGCTCCACAACTGGGAACTTAGATATATTGTGTCATTTCTTGACTTTTCTACAGACTTCCTGAGTTACAAAGGGCATGTCATCTCTCTTTGCCTTAGGTCCCCATCTGTAAAGTGGGGATAATCAGTCTTCCTTTCCCCATCCTTTGTATATTTAGATTTCAAGTTTTTTGGGGAAGGGACCATATCTTACTATGTCTGAACAGTGCCTAACACAATGGGACCCCAAGCTCAGCTAGGATCTCTAGGTAGTATTTTAATAAGACGGACAAGATGACAAGAGAGTGATCTCCTTCTCCTTGGTGGCTCCTGAACTTGGAGATTGTTCTTATCTGTCAGTGACAAGGTTTCACTTCTTTCTTTATTTTATCCTAGATCAATAATGATTGCTACCCTAACGAGTGCCAAATATTGCTAATGAGTAGTAATGCACGCTCAGAAAGACTGATTTGTAACACTGCTAAGCAATTCATTGCAATTCTATTTTCAGCATCATTATTACTTCTTCAATTATAACTAACGTCAATGGAGTGTATCCAGAGCTCTGTAGAAGGCCCAGCCCCAATTATTTCTCCAGGTATGGCTGAAGTCTATATTCATAAATATTGGTGAGCTAAATTTACCCTTGTAGAGTCTTATCACAGTTTAGAAGTTTTGAAAAATCTGGAGCAGCTTTTATGTGGCATTCAGATTTATTTATATTTTTTGTATCTCTTCAAGCCTTATTAAACATCAGTGATTTAACAAGTGTCTTTTAAAATGACGTACATAGGCAAGGGACATTCCGTACCATACGGTGATTGCTTACTTTAAAGGGAAAACACAGCTAGAACAATAAATGGTGATTGTGTTTGAATGGAACAATGCTTCTACCTAACAGCAGCAAAATGTAATCAAAGGGATCATTTGCTTATGAGAGATTTAGGGCCATATCCTCAGCAGGTGTAAATTAGTATAGCCCAATTAAAATCAATGAAGCTCTGCTGATTTCCACTAGCTAATAACCTGCAATGGGTGGGGGGGGGGGAAGTCCAGAACTACTTCGTTAATATCTTTTGCTTTGTTGAGCTAACATTCTGGGATTTTTATGATGAGGACATATGTGCAGAAGAATAAAGCATTTTAATGAGTTGTAAATTGTGAATGTGGACAGAACAACTATGAAACTTTTTTTTTCTTAGAGCTGATAAAAAAATTTGAAACATTTAAGCTTATTTCTACAGTACCTCCAAAAGCAATTTTAAGAGCATAAGTATTATTTCTGACACCATATGCCAGGAGATTTTGGTAGGAACATAAATTTTGCAGACTTTACCATTGTGTGTGATTTTATTTACAGTTAAACAAAGTGAAAGAAAGGCAGTCAGATTTGATTGCTGAATGTACTGTACATGTATGATGGACAACACAGCCAACTAACCTGCAGTGCGATATCTGAAAAGATATGGATAGGTAATGCCAATATTGTTTATTTATTTAACTAATTCCAAATAATCTGAGTACAATCCATAAGAAACAGCATTTATGAATAGACAGAAGCAAAAGGTCTAGCTAGTCCATTCCTTTACCCCACAGTAATGCATACCCAGATCAGATATTTCATTTTAAGTCCATAATACATATTTTTTCCCCTTAAGCCTGTTTATGTCATGTGCTTACAAATGGGAATGGGGGGGAGTGGTCCATTTGATCACAAATGGGAAGGGAGATCATCCATAAGACAATTTTAGCAATCAATCCTGTAAGATGCAACTCTTCACTGCACATATAGTAAGTAGAGCTGGTCGAATTTTTTTTGACAAATAGTTTTCCATCGAAAAATACAGTTTTGTCTAAATCAAAACTTTTTGGGGGGAATGTGTCAACTTGGATGAGACTTTTCATGGGGAAAAAAATGAATCATTTCAACTTTCTTGTTTTGTTTATACTTTATTATTTCAACTCATTTTCTTTTGCCTTTTATTATAAACTATTAATTTTAATATTATATATGTAAATGTAATGGAGTGTACCAACCCCACACTGGACCAACAGGGCCTGACCAATCATTGTGGACCCAGGAGACCACACGCCCTCACCCCTGCTTCAGGTAAAAGGGACAGATAAAAGGATGCAGCCCAGCTCTGACTGGCTGAGGAGGAGGAGGAAGGACATGTGCTGCAGGCTCTGGCAGAGGCGCCTGTGACTTTCCTAGCAGTGGGAACTGTGGATCCAAACTATGCTGGAGATAACCAGCCAACCACAGAGTCTGACTGAGATGCTGAGCTGCTGCCATCCAAGGAGATGAGCCTTGTGGTAGGAAGTGACCTAGGGAATGTATTAGAAACTGATGTTTGAATCATTAACTGGGAATTTCCCAGCTTCAAATAGCCCTGGGTTGGAAATTGGTGGAGTAGGGTGGACCCAGGTTCTCCTATGCCCCCCCTCAACACTTGCCACTAGGTGTTGCTACTAGGGGGCTCCAACCACAGACTGATAGTTTTTTGCTGCTCTGCCCAGAGGGTCAAAGCCCCAACTGCCCCAGCCAGGAGGCTCAGGACACATAGACAGAGTTTACCAGGCCCTGCCAGGGGCTCTGTGTCTCGCTGCATTGCAATTGCCTGATCCAACAAGGAGTCCTGAGGATCATGTGATGGGTTGTACCAATCCAGCCCTGGGCCAATTGGGGCAGCCCAGCTTGACACACTGGGCCCCCCATGAGAGTAAGTATACTTAACATTTATTTTATAGATTATATTTAATATTTTACTATAAAAGTCAAAATTAAATTAATTGAAAAGGTAAAGTGCCTTATCAAAATGACACACTTATACCTCATGGAATCAAAATATTTACATTAGCAAAGTGATATGATACAACATTATTGAAATGAAACATTTTGATGCATTGAATACTTGAGACACATTACTGAAGTCTAAGCAAATCACATCCACTAAGCTAATTTCATCTATGTTCTTTTATGTCTAAAAAAATAAATAATTTTGTTTCACATAATCTGTTCTTAATGAACCCATGATGGGAAGTACCTATGACTTTCATTTTCATCTAAGTGACATAACATTTCACCCCTGGTTAATGGTTGCACAATTTTTTCCAGTCAGACTTACCAGTGGATAGTGACTGGCCTCTCATTTAAAAAAAAGAAAAACAAAAAAAACTCACCAAATTTGTTTTCTATTCAGTCCTTAGGTACCACCATACATACTGTGTGACATACACAGTAAACATGCCAGTTCTTTAGGTTAGATTCCTAAATCCTGAGGGTTTTTACATTGTTTTATTTTTGAATGAAATTCCTTTTTGTACATAAATCTACATGTGTAAGTTCAACTTTCATGATAAAGAGATTGCATTTTAGTCCTTGTAGGAGGTGAATTGAAAAATACTATTTCTTTTGTTTTACAGCACAAATATTTGTAATAAAAATGAATATAACATCAGTACTGTACACTTTGTATTTTGTGTTGTAATTGAAATCAATATATTTGAAAATGTAGAAAACGTCCAAAGCTATTTAAATAAATGGTATTCTGTTACTGTTTAACAGTGCAATTAATCATGATTAATATTTTTAATCACGTGATCATGATTTTTTTAATCACTTGACAGCCCTAAAAATTATTCAAGATAGTTAAGTCCAAAGCAGACTGTGAAGAGTTACAAAGCAATCTCTTAAAACTGGGTGACTGGATGGTAGACAACTCAAGACAATTACAATATGGTGCCTGTATTGAATACAACCAGTGGGAAAGAGTCTGTACTAGTCCCTTCTTGCTTCCATGGCATAAATGACTTTAAGCCACTATTGCACCTACAAAAGTTTGGGCTCTGCCAGGGCTTGCCCTAATTTACAAGCACAGCTGGCAGTCTGCTTTAGTTCCCCACATACCCTCATGCACTGCTCTGCCACGAGAAGAGCCAGAGTGTAGCATTATCTGGCCACATCCCTGCTGCCCATTGTATGCCTCTCTTCCTCAGCAGCATGTCCTCTAGGACATGAGTTGAGTAGGCTGCAATCAGGGCCAGCCAAAGTTTCGGCAGGGAGCCCCTTTATACGAAAACTATTCCTCTGGGAGTGGGGCAAATTTCAGCCTATTTGAAGTGCACAGAAATGGAGAATCTGACTCAATAACTTAGTTTCCAATATACAAACACTTCTTCACTGACACATTTGAGTTTTCCATCATGGCAATATTCTCCCCCAAAATAGATGCTAATCATATTTGTCTAGACACTATTGCCTGCCTCTGGGCTCTTGTGGGAGGGAAATAAAAAAAATGGCTCAAATAAGATATATGCTCAATTGCATTCATAACATCTCAATATTTTTTCAACTCACCTTGTTGCTGATAGCAGTGTTTCTACTACTGCTGTGAGGCATCACTGTTACTATTATTGTTGCCTTAGTCTTTTATACTCTGGGATATGATCCAGAAAAAAAAACAAAACACATTTTGTTTTATGAAATGTACTAGGTCAGCCTGCACAAAGAAGCTGTGAGAACAAGGAGAATGCTAACATGCACTATACTTTTTTTCCCCCCCCCACAAGCAATTTTGGTAACTGTGTGCCTGAAAATATTTTCTTTGTCATATGATTCATTAATTCTGGAGTCAGTCAATGCATCCAGCTTCCTGGAAACTTATGCCAGAAAGCTGCAGTTTGGGTCCCTAGATTTAGTTACCTATTAGGGCTGGGAGTGGTGTTGAGATTACTCTATTGTCTAACAAAATTTTCCATTCATAAAAAATTCGGGTGCACTTCAGCTGACAAAGGAATATCACTTCACAGATAGTACATTTTATTTGTTGGAATAACAAAATCAGATATCTAGAAAGATTTTTTAAAAATATATTCTATGCAGGCGGAGTAGGATATTGTTACTTCATGAAACTACTGATTATATGTTCTAGGTAACTGATAGTGACTTTGTAATGTGACGCTATTGTTTTTTGCCCATGTTTCTCATACCACGCCATTACCTTTTCCCACAGACTCTTCCAGCAAACTTCCAAATTCAAATCTCATTTTAATCACTACAACAACACAAGACACCACCATTTCTAGGTAACTACCTGCCATGAAAGACATTCCATTCATCACAAAATGTATTAATTACATTCTTTATCCACTTGTACTAGTAGATTTTTTTCTCTAAGTAGTCAATTTTTATTGTTCCCTTCAATAGTTTCATTTCCTAGTTTTTCCTATTAGCAGTATAATTATTTACTAGATTCCATGTTCTCTTCCTCAGAGGCAATATGCATTTGCAAATCCTAGACTACTCTTCTTTGAAACACAGTGAAATATTAATTGTGACAGAAGTAGATAGGGATATGGGCTGAGGCAATCAGCAGTTCTCTGAATAATCACACCTGAAAATTATTTAGTTCTTTCTAGTAGTAAAACAAGTCTTTGGACCAAATTCTCTTCTTAATTAAATGGTGTAAATTAGGAGTAATTTTATCTGCACCAGTGGAGTTTCATTGTTGTGGAACCAAGGCAAATGAGATCAGGAACAGGCCCTTTTTATTTTGCAAAGTTGTGTAATGGATAAGAATAGATAAAGACAGGGTGACTTGTGTTATTTATATACTTTTTGGCTGTGCATGCTATGACATAGAGGGAGAATGGGGATACACAGCGCTCCAGGCAGAGGGGGGAGGACATGCGGGGGTGCAATCTGTCCCTGAAATAAAAAGGGATCAGAGGGTGGCACACAGTCAGATTGTGGACAGGATGCATTTCTCTCAGGCCCCCTGGTTCATGCAAGAGCACAGCCTACAGAAGCAACAAAGTGTGCAAACCTCTCATTAATTAGACGACAGTCAGTGCTGACACTATCCTGTACTTCAATGTGTATTTTGGTGGGATATACCCCAAAGACATTGGCAAATTTGGCCACGCAGCAGTAGTGACAATGGTAGGAGTAGTAGGAACAACACCTTGCTCATCTACTTCAGTTTCAGCAAATAGAAGAGCTGCAGAGCTGAAGAAAGTGGAACCCACAGTAGCGTATATGGCCGTCTGTAGAAATGTAGTTTTTTTTTGTATTCTACCCTTATTGTATATTAATTGTCCATCTGTACCCCAGGCTGAGGAAGGATTTACAGTAGCTGTTATGGAAACAGGTCATTTTTCTCACTCATTTTTAAAAAAAAAATGGTATCTGAAAATGTCTGCAGTTCTTTGCCCCTTGTAAGGGCAAACTGCAACTGTTAATGTATGTTTTACACAGGCACTAAAAAATTGGGTTCTGAAAAAACAATGGGGCTCTTCATTTCGAGGAATAGCCCCTAATGAATTTTTTGTATACTCAGGTATGTAACCATGCAACAAGTGTTTAAATCTCTTTAAAAGTAAGCGAAAAACAGCATATTTTGTTTAGTGATGCATCATGCCTTCTCAAATTGGCCAGACTATTTGTGACATAATCTAAAAGTCTGCCCCATAGCCTGCTCTCTGTTGGGGTAGCCATCACTCCTCAGACAGCTTGGTAAGAAGGGCTGGGAATAACCTTACATGACAGTGATCCTGGACTGTTGAAACATTGCTCTGGAGCCACCCTGGCAATAGCCCCAGAATCTGGAGAGCATTCCTTGGCAAAAGCTCAGTTTCTCTTTGAGAGAAAAAACACAAAAACAAAACTAAAGTGCTCTACAGTGACAATGGACTGCCTGCTTTGAAAGCTCATCACTTGACTTCAGTGCTTTGCAAATAAAGTAATGAAAATCACATGAAAACCACCAAATCACCACTAAAATAAAAGATCTAATGCAGATTTATTTTCAGTGACCAAAATCTCTTTCTTGATTAATGTTGCATGTCAAAGTCATCAGAGAATTGTTATTGCTAGTACTAGTACAACGTTGGAATTGTACTATACCAAGAGACTGATCCTAAATATTCAGCTTCAGTGTGATTGCTGATGTATGCAGATCAGGTTAAAAGTGTATCTGTAGTCTCCATTTTGATTCTTCAGGGAAAAATAAATTACCATATTAAATTATGATAGATGCTTTTCTTTGTTCTTGCCCAGATAGCCCAAAGTAATTCAAATGTCAATTAATTCTACTAATAAAGTAACAACAATTGAGTGACATGTTTTAGTTGTTTCAGTCTTATACATGGAACTCACACAATGGCTTTACATTTACATCTGGAAGACAAGAACTATTTCTTCAACAATATGCTAAAGCATATCAGATTTGCTGCATATCATTCGGCTCAGAATAGGGATTCAAAAAGGTATGTGATGGCTTTTAAGAGAGCTCTAGAGAAGTGTTCTACGAAGGGTAGATTGTGGAAGCAGGATAGTACAAATGTATTGCTGTCATATTAGACTAGTCCTCAGTCTACCAGCACGAAGATGTCTGGGGAGATGTTTTTGAAAAGATAGTTCTATATGAGAGTTTCATTAGGAGCAGATAACTTTACAGAATTGGGTAAAGGGCAAATTAAATAGCAAGAAAAAGGTGAAAGAGCTAGGAGGTGACTTTCTAAGAGACCAAATGTTGGAGAATAGTTTACAAGGAAGAAAACATTATACTCATAAAAAAAGCTCAAAACTGTTATTTATGCTAGATAAAAGTTGGGAGAAAGTCTGGATTGGAGGAGTATAACTGATAAACTGATCAATAGGGAAGGATACAATCTCTGCAATTATACAAGACTGTGTGTTGGAACCAATTGTATTTAATATCTATACATATTATTTTGAAACTAATATGAGTTATTGAATGTCAAAATGCAGTGAGGACACAGACTGGAAGGCTAGAAGAAATATTATAGAGGATCTAGATAGCTTGAGGAAAGAAGCAAAACTGTGACAAATGGAATTTAATATCTCAGAATGACACTTAATGGAGTAGAACTACAGGAAACAAATGAAGAAAGAGACCTAAGGGTACCAGTAAGTGACACCAATAAGGAGGAGGCTAAGTATGAGACCAGAATTAGGCATGCATATAAAAGACTAAGTTGTAAATGGAGAGATTATATTTTAATTAATAGTTATTCCATCATGTACATTACTAGCGAGGCATTAATTACTTTTATTATTATTAGATTTTCATTCAAATGTTTATTGGAGTACAGACTTGGTTGTCAAGGTAAGTAGTTGAAACTAGAGTATCAAACAGATTTTAATATGGAATGGATGAGCACGTGGCTTCTCTCAGCATTTCTTTCCATGGTCATTTCCTAAAGGAAGATTAGATAGAAGGGTTTTTTGTTGTTGTTTTTAAGTGTTTGGATCAATATCCTACCTGTTGCAAATAAAGTATAAATAGACAAACATCAATCTCAGACTAGAAAATTACATCTATATTAATAGCACTTACTATATAGGGTGGTGACATTTAGGTGATACATTTCAAAGTTACATGATAAAATGCATTTATCATGCACCTTTGACTGCTTCACTTGCACTCTGCTCAATGGTCCATCTCCCCCAGGAACTTCTTCCAACATTCCATACCTCTCAGAAGCTTCAAAAGTTGCCATTTTCTAAAAACAAAAAACAGCCAAATAAATGTTTCCTCCTTTTTCCCAAATATGGTATTTCTTCCCAAAGCACACAGCCAGAGAGACAAGATGGCAAATATGTAGTCTAGCATCTTGTGACAATGATTAGAAATGGGAGGTTTATGTCTTTAGAAAGCCCTGAATCCCCACTAGCCTTGAAGGGATTAGTTTTTGGACCTTAAAACTAAAAGATTAATATGACTATCAAAACAATTTCAGCTAATTTGTGTAAGTTTCTAAAATGCATTAGTTCTGATTTTGCTCATTCTGCAGTTACCGTCTAAACTGGACTGGTCAAATAACTTAACCTCAAACTAATTAATGTAGTTCAGTCTTTTGGGGGATAATATGTGAACAGAAAAGAAATTAAATTTGTCCAGTGTCCAGAAAGAGTTGCTTCAGCTCAGCTCAAGTCAATCTGAAATATTTGGATAGTTCCCTTTGAAAAGAGCTGCATTTATACCAAGTCCCTCCACTTCTCCCTCATGGTTACCCTAAATCGTGAAGGGGAAAAGAACAAGAAGAAAAACCAAGAAGAATTTATTTTGGAAATGTTGAGTTTTATTGTACAGTGCCTATTCTATATTCAATACAGTGATGCTTCTTGAATGCACTCTTATATTCTTCTCTATTTTATGGGCTCTCTGCACTAGTGAATTTGATATGTTCTCTCTCTACTGATCTTTTCTGTGTAAGTTGTGTTTCTTCAACAATAAAATATAATTTTAAAAAATCCCCTAAAATTTGAATTATCTGCTTAGTAGTCAAGAGAAAATTAAAGAAACGTTGCCAGAATTTCTTTTAATTTCTTTCATAACAACTTGAACAGTTTATAAAGTTGATTTTCTTCTTAGCTATATTTTATATGTGGTCCCTGGCATTTAGGGCAAGAAAGAACTTCTGCAGCTCTGCTTTGAGCAGTGAAAGAGATTTAAGGATGAAAGCATGTTGTAAGAATGCAAAACTAGGATGGGAGTGACAGCCTTTTATTTTGCTGTTATCCCCTTGCACAAATTGCAGGTACTATGTTTTCAATGTAATCTCCATGGGTCTCTTTTAAAGACAAAGAAATAGAAGAAAAGGATGACTCCTTCTAGAATCAAAAGGGAGAAAAAAAAAAATCAATATCAAGCTCTTATGCAGCCTTTTGAAAAGACAAGTTTGCATTTAAATGCTACTGATAGCCATTTCTTTAAAATTAGTTTTGAAAGAAACCATTAATTTCCTGGAGGAGGGTTAATATGGTTTAAATGTTTCAGTGGCAGAATTCTAAGAAGCTTTTACTTAGGCCTGGTATGCACTACAGACTTCTGCCAGCATAGTGACATCAGCCATTACAATGTGTGGATGCTGTTATACCGGCACAATTCCACTTTTTGGCAAGGTTTGCCTTGTTTAGGGAGGCTGGAATAAGCTATACTGTCAAAAGCACAGATTCTGGCTGCATCCACATAAGAGCACTTTGACCATATAGCTATATTGGCATTCTATACCAGCAAAGTCCTACTAGTGTAAACCTGACCTTAGGCTAACATGATTTAATGTAACTTTGATTTAAGTCTTCCAAGTACAATAAGGTGAATACAGCAAAACATGTTCCACATGCATGCAAATCGGAAGTGTGATTGCAGCATGGGTAAACACACCTGCTAGATTTATCTCTGGTAGCACAGCTAAAAATAACTCTGCATTATGGCTTCCACCCCTTGCACTTAACTGAAACCACTTTTGCCAAAGTCTCTATTGATCTTGTCTTAGTCAAAGCTCAGAATCAGTACTCCATCTTCCTCCTCATTGACTTCAAGGCATCAGCCATGCTCTTTTCCTTGAAATTTTGTCCTCCCTTGGCTTATGTGATTTTTTTCCTCTCCAGTTTCTCCTCCTATCTTTCAAGTCACTCCTTTAGCATGTTCTCTGGAGGTGCCTTTTTATCTCCTCTTCACTCCAGACCTGTCTCCTTCTGTCCATACTAAATCATGGCCTGTCTGTCTGAAATCTCCTTGTGGATGTCTATCAGCTCAAACTTAACATGGTTAAAACAGGGCTCCTAATCTTCCTCCACAAGCTTTTCCCTCTACTTTCTTTCTCAATCACTGTGGACAATTCCACCATCTTGTCCAGCACTAAGACACATAACCTGGGCACCATGTGTGATCTGAACTTGTTGCTAAGCCTTACTTCCAATCTATGTCTAGATTTTGCAAATTCTCTCTGCACAACATCTCTAAGATATGGCCTTTTTCTATCCATCCCACAGCTAAAACTCTTGTCCTAGTTGTCATCATCTCTTGATTATGCCAACATCTTTTTCTCTCCTATCAACAAATGCTGTCTTGCCCTGCTCACATCCATTCAGAATGATGCTGTAAAGATAACTTTTTTAGTCTGTCACTTTGACCAGATCACTTCTCTCTTTGCTCCCTCTTCCACTGCCCTCTTCTCTATAGCATCAAACACAAGTGGCCTGTCTACACTTCCAGTGCTTTTCATGGGCTATCCTACCTAACATCTCTCATTCACTATCAAGATGCCTCTGATTAGCCCATGATGCCAACCTACACCAAGCATTTGTTAAATTTTCAAATATGCTTTTCTCCATGCTGCTCCACAGAGTTGAGAGTTTGCTTCCCATAAACATCTACAAAGCTACCTCATTATCCTTCTCAAAACCGTCCTTAAAACTTGTCCATGATACCTACAAAAAACTTGACAAAAGCTAGGCCACCAACGTGCTAAGATCACTACTTATCATGATGACCAGTATTGTCTTGTTGTTTCCCTGTTAACCCACATCTGTCTCTACCCATCTGTTGTCTCTAGCTATATACTTAGATCGTAAACTGTCTGGGGCAGGGACAATAATTTTGTTCTGGGGTGTACAATGCCCAGCATAAGGGTCCTGGTTCATGATGGGGGCTCCCAAGTGCTATAATAATACAAATAGCTACTAAATACTATTTGAACATTAATGCTATCTTCACAAGGAAAACCCTGTTTGTCACCAAATAGCTCAAAAAAATAAAATAAAAAAGCAAAATGAGATGTCAAAAACAAGAAGCACAAGTTCCTAACAATAATTCTCTAATCCCCTCTCCAATCTTTTCAAATGCATGCAACCTCTCTGATCCTTAATTTTAGTCTTACATATATACCCAACAACAAAGAATGTATTGCTGTAAACACAGACAGTTTAGGAGCACAGTTTAGGTGTATCAGAGGTAGAATACATTTTATGTTTGGGTTCTATTGTCATTGCCAGAATACCTATTCAGCTAATGGTTATGCCACATTAGAATGAATAAAGTCACCTCTCAATGTCAGCAGCAGAGCACAAATCTGAATCTTGAAAGTACAGTAGCCTCTATATGTAGGTGTGTGCACTCATGTGCACACATATAATTGAGTGCAACAGCGACATAACTCAGCTCCTTAACTCATCATAAGAGTCTGAATCAGCAACAAAAGGCTTTGAGTTCATGTCAAGCAACAACAAGCGTCACTTCTAAGACTTCATGTTGTGCTGCTGTCAGAAATGGCAGAAGAAAATATGCAAGTCCCAGAACCAAACAGTAGATGTTAAGCAGCTGTGTGATCCATCACTTTCAAATTCTTTTCCAGTTAGGCTCCATCATAAGCTTAGTCCCTTTGATTTATGACCCCACAATAAAATTCCCACAAAGAGTCTGACCTGAGTCGAGAGGGGGTCCTCACTAAAGAATTTGTTTTTTTACATGACCACTAAGAAATCATAGCTAATGAGTGTCTCACCTTTTCACTGAAAAGTCCACAATACCTAGTTTAGAAACTCTATTTTCAGTCTTGGTTCACCCTGAATATCTAGCTCTAAGACTGATTAGCACAGCCAGTGCTGTGTAGTATCACCATGCAGTCCTGGCCTGGACTTCACATTCATAGAATAAATAGATGCTAGTGTTTAAAGGAACCACTTGTGTCATGGGGCTAATGCTACCTGCAGAACAAGTTGGACACTTTGTTTACCCTTTAGAAGAAATTCTCTTTTTATATCTTGGGAAATGGCAGAAAAAAAAAGTCATGGCTTCTTTGTGAGTGAGAATTAACACTCAAGAATGAAAGTAGAGGTACTCAGCTACCGCCACCTTTAAACTGTATCATGTACAGACATATAAAGAATGTTTTCACATGCATTTACTAAGGGTCCTGTGCTGCCATCTCCAGTTCAAAATGAAGGGAAGCAAAAGCATAATAATTGTCTGAAATGAGTCAGAAAATCAAGGAAGGAGGGAATAAGAGGGGAGACTATGAGGCATACAGCCCCTTGTCCTGAACCACTAGTAGTTCTGTCTGCATGAATACCGCACCTTGGTGTCTTTGCACAATATTAGAGAGCGTAATGGCAGGGTAGAGTGGGACAGAGCCAGAAAACAGTGACTGTGGATGTCGTGTTTGCTTCAGAACGTGCAGATTATATAGCTCAAAACTACTTTGAAATTAATACCACTAAAATCTTGCTTCTGTACCCCAGGGGGAAGCAGTATAGAGTGAGGACAGACACTGACAGAATTAGCATTGACAGGCAGACCAGGAAGCCAAATAGTCAATGACAGTGCATAATTGGGCAGACATTGCATGTAATTAGGGTTGGAACTTGGGTTTGCCATGGTAGTACAATCCTCTCTGCAAACACACTTGCAACTAATTCCTCCCGTGGAAGGGAAACATGTTGAGTTTCAGCATAACTTCTCAAGGTATTCGATGGAAGGGGAAAATATCCGGTTATGGACAAAGGCATCATTTTACTATATGTTTGGCCTTAGCCTTGCAATTAACATAGTCCCAAACATGACAGCTGCTCTGTACATGCACACACCTGGCCCCCTGTTCAACCTCATATGAAGTTTTGGACGGAGGAAGGAGTCTGACCATATGCGACAGCTTGCAGGATCAGTGTCTAGTTTAGTCACATAGCTATTGCTAAAGATATTTAGGGAAACCTGTGCACTGTGCATAGTATTTCATCATATTGTTTTGCTTTTAAAAAGAAAAGGAAAACCAAACATTTTTTCCTAATGAATAAATATGCCTCCTATCTGGAAATACAGTAGAAAAATGCCATGCAAATGAGTGAGATGGGAACCTTTTAGCTTGTAGTGTTGATTCTTGTTTAATAATTCTTGCACAGAGGCTGCTTTGAATTAATGTTAAAAGATAAAATACTGACCATGCGGCCTGGAACAGGAACAATCTGGTGTTTGAAAAATATGGTATAATTTTGCTCTGGTTTATAAAGTTGTCATTACAGGGTGACAAAGACTTTTACAGCTATAAGCAGCAAATGTTTAAAAATAAATTTGCTTAATTAAAAGTAAGTTACTAAATGTTGTTCTTTTGTCATTTGGTCTGATTTCTCTCAGTGGTTTCACCTTGTACTTAACACTGTTTCAAGTTAAAATGTACTAAAATATATGCTAAATATGAAAGCATAAACCCACAACCCAAACTAATCTTGTCATGCATGAATTTTCTTTTTAGCATACAACCACAATAGTTATTTGTGGCTGAAATGGAAACTCGTTGATAGTTAATGGTATTTAGCACTTGCAGAATGCTTTTTATCCATAGATTTCAAAACATTTGAAAGTGGGGGTAAACAATGTTATCTTTTTTTACAGAGAGGGAAATTGAGTTTAAGTGAATGACCCTCAGTGCTAGAGCAAGTCAATTTCAAAGCCAAGAATAGAATCTAGATCATTTAAATCCTAGTCTATTGCCAAGGGCACTGTATGTGAAAGTGTTAAATACTATATTATCCATGATTTATCTGGATCTCAGCTCTTTCATATTTTTAAAAATTTTATACGTTTATATGTTTATATATACATATATATATATATACACACACATATACATATATATATATATACACACACATATACATACACACACACACTTTTTTCTATTCCTCATGGGTTGTGAAGAAAGTCTTGAAAATGTGAATTGAATGTAAAGCAATGCACTCCTCCTCCTGAACAAAAATTCTGAGATGTCACTTGCCTCTTATATCTCGATAGGTTATTAAGTGTGAGACCTAAAAATGCCAGTTTACATGTCACAAATATCAACTCTTCCACTGCTGATCATTTTAACAAGAAATCCAACAAATGTGCTTATCCCACAACCAAACTTTCTTCCAGGTGGCTCCACAGGTGAGAAATTCAATGGAAGAATAAACAACACCAAGATTAGTGGCTGAGTACATTATTAATTTTCATATATCATTAATTAAAAAATCTCCCTTTAATATAAAAGAAGTTGCTGCAGAATTTCCAACAGAGGAATCAGAGCACTTCAGAATCCAGGGGCTTCCTGCAGAATGTAGGCTTAGCTTGTAGGTCCACTGGGCCTTGACTAAAGCTAGGAACTTGTAAAACTATTTGTAAGCTCTCAGTCTGTGAAGACTTCGAGGATCAGAGGTGAAAGTAAGCCGGTACGCCCTGGTACAGCGTACCAGCAAGAGCCGGTTCGCCATACTGGGGCGACCTGGCTTCCCCAGGTGACAATTAAAAGGCCTGGGGCTCCCAGCAGCGGCTGGAGCTTCAGGCCCTTTAAATTGCCCCCAGAGCCCTGGCGTAGCAGCAGGGATCCGGGGGTTATTTAAAGGGCCGGGATGCTCACTGCCTCTACTGCCCTGGGCTCTTTATATAGCCGCCGGAGCCCCACTGCCGCTAAGGGCTCTGGCAGCAGGGCTCTGGGGGTTATTTAAAGGGTCGGGGTGGTAGAAGCAGGGGAGTTCTGGGCCCTTTAAATAGCCCCCAGAGCCCTGCTGCCAGAGCCCTGGGGTAGCAGCAGCAGCCAGGGGGTCCGGCAATGGTTTAAAGGGCCCAGGGTGGTAGCAGCAGCCGGCCCTGGGCCTTTAAACAGAGCCAGCCCCAACCCAGGCCAGTACCAGTAAGTCCCTATTTCTATTTCTATTTCTACTTTCACCCCTGTCTAGGATGCAAATGGAGAAGCCTGGGTATATGAGTAAAAAACTGGTAGAGTTTTCATGAGACTTCAGCAAGCAATACAGGGTCACTTCTGTTTTTAGAAGCAATGTTTGTAACCATCGAAAAGGGTAATGTATAGGCCTCAGTTTTTAAAATATAGTTATTTTGTATTGTGGCTGTCTTATTGTGGCTCTTATTAATTTTCAGTTGCCCCTCTGCTATGCTTCATCATCCTTTCACAAGCACAAGTAATTTTGATTGCAATGCACCAAAAGGCTCATTTGTACGGAGAAACAGCAAAATAAGACACATAACATCCTCCTCCCCAATACATATATACAGAAGGTTTTCCACTTGCTAATTAGTAATCCCATGCGTGTATAACATGAAATAAATGGAAGAAAACACCTAAGTAGAGATGGGCGAAATTTTTGGAATGAAACTTTTTTTTTTTGGGCAAGGTAACAGGTGGGGCTATAGGGCTGACCTCACTGAGTTTACCTCCAGGTAAAACTAAATTACCCTATCTTCACTGTGTTATTGCCTTCGGATAGCTCATGCATGCCAGTTACCCCGAGATTAAAAAAAAACCAAAACACCTTTTTTAGACAAGGCCTTAAACTATATGGTCTGGGTTCACAAGATTGGGAGTTATCGTACAAGAACACAGCCACATTAAAAATAGCAAGGATGCACAGCAATTTTAGCTGGAAGCAAACCTAACATCTGTCTTTCTGAGCATTATAGATATTTCAAAGATGTCTGTCATGGTACAGAATTAAGAAATATCTGTCTGGACACTTTTGAGTAGATGTAAACATGATATCTATTTTGAGGTCTGAGGATTTTTAATCTAATCTTTTGCTATTTTAAGAGTTTTCTTATTAGATTATATATTATACCTGCTCATTAGTTAATGTAATCATAAATATTGTTTTATGACCTCATGGTACTCATCATGATGTCAGAAAATGCAGGAATTGCAATGAAGAGTTCCTAATCAGAGTTGGGTTTTGTTTTTTGATAGATGCAAAATTAATGTGTTCATATTTAAACAGTGAAATTTAATTGCAGAGTTTCCCAGAGGAATTATCTTGATTTGCAGCTATTTATGATAAATAGGATACAGAAGGCTGCTGTCAATGAACTTGTACTTTGCTGAAGAGAAAGGTGAGCATCAGCAGCAGGACTTCAGGGAAATTAGACATCATAGAGTTGTTAATATAACTGAATGATGTGCTGTACCAATTAAAAATAATTTAACAAGCTGGCATGCCGGATATTCACTAGAAGTTCACAGGTATTTTGGCATAATAGGGGTCTGTTATCCCATTGAGGCAGAAGGTAGTTATTGTCCCCATTAACAATAATGGCAGTTAATCATGCAAATCCTCCCATTTATTTGGGAGAATAGTGTGACCTAAAAGCCCCTCAGTGCCCACTGTCAAAGGATTCACTGCAATGTAACAGCAATTCCTGTCAAGCCTGAGAAACTCATTACACTTAACACATTTTTGTCATTATATTTATCTATAAAGAATGAAGTTTAAGATACCAGATGGAAACTTATGTCATACAAATCATCATAGGTGCTGCATGATGTAGGGTGCATGTTCATTAAAAAAGTTGTATGTGTTGTGACAAAGTTCCTCCGCTACCTTGGTGGGTCTTGCACTTATTGGCAGATTTGCTCACCTTAGTGATCTTCCCCTCTGGCGGAACCCACAGTCTGGGTCAGCTCCTCCTGTGTCTGATTAGGAGTTGGGAGGTTTGGGGGAACCCAAGCCGATTCTCTACTTTGGGTTCCTACCCAGGGCCCTGTGGATTGCAGCTGTCTAGAGTGTCTCCTGTAACAGCTGCATGACAGCTACAACTCCCTGGGCTACTTCCCCATGGCATCCTCCCAACTCCTTCTTTACCCTCACCACAGGACCTTTTTTCTGGTGTCTAATAATGGTTGTACTCCTCAATCCTCCAGCAGCTCTCACCTCTTGCTCCCAGCTCCTCATACACACACCTCACTGACTAACTGTGAGGCTTTTAACTAGTTCCAGCCAGCCCTTGATTGGCTTCAGGAGTCCCAATCCATGTAGCTATCTCCACTGCCTTCTAGAAGGATCTTAATTGGCCCCAGGTGTCTTGATTAACCTGGAGCAACTGCCATTTGGTTACCATGGTACCAGGGATTTGTTTAGCCTGGGGCTAACATACCTGTTCCTCACTACTTTACTGTAGCCAGCTGGCCTTGCCCCATCACAGAGTATACTAAAAATGTGTTTAAACTCAAGTAACGAGACAGGGTTGATAAACAATCTTCCTCAGACAAAAGAATGTTGCTGTACCTGTCTGCCCATGTATCTCTTGTGAATCAGGTATTGTGAAGCCAACACAAAGGACACTTCATTTGCATTTTAAGTCAACAGAAAAAGCAAGTAACCAGGAGGATGAGAAAACAGCATGGCATCAGATCTCTAGAGCACAAACAGCAGAGGAGAACTACTTTATCTGGGGATACATTCAAAAGAACACAGTTCAAAAGTTTGCTGGGTCTGTGAGAAGATAGGGGAGAAAACCCATTCGTTATCCATCACTTAGAGGACAAAGAGGTCAGCACTCTATGAATTTCATGAATGGTCAAACCCCAGCCATATGGGGTGTGTGACACTGAACGGTTCCTTTAACATATCTTAGTCAATGACTGTAGCCTGTTGGTCAAGTTTTAGTCAGTAGAAAGCGTGATTATACCTTTGTTTCTATTATCTCTGCTTAGGATCACTTAAATCTCTGTTCTTTATTAATAAATGCATTCTTTTTATTATGAATCCATATCAGTGCTGTTTTATTAAAGTGAGATGTACATCCTCTGGTGAGCTGACAGGCTGGTTCGTATTCTGTCTCTTTGGAGTGAGTGTCCGGTGTTGGGCTGGATGCTGCAGGAGATGCTTTTGGAGAGTTCGGGAACTGAAGTACACCAAGGGTTAACTTTCAAGGCAAAGTCAGGACTGGCTGAGCCCGAGAATCTCTGGGACTGGCTAACAAACTGGAGTGGCAAGGAATTGTCACTCATTTTAGCAGCAGAAAATTCCTTTGCTGAGGCAGAAAGATAACAAGGGTGACTTATGGTTCTGGACATCCCAAGAAACCATCACAAATAGATCCCAAAGACTATTTACAGTGTTATACTTGCTGATAGAAACAACTTCTTGGAATCTCTTAAAAACCCATAGAAACCTGCATTTTACCCCCAGAGAAGCCTCCTTCCTGCCTGACAAATAAATACCTTTAACTATAATAAATTAGCTAGGTAACAGTTTCAAAAATATCAGGGAGCTGTGTGAGGAAAGAAAGGGATAGGAATGCTATAGCTGGGATAGAACAGACTCTTGCATAAATAAAAGAACATACCACTTAAGAGATCTGCAACAGACTCTTGATTTCTATAGTACAACAGAATTAAAAGGTTGTTGTTGCTATCTCTTAGTTTTAAAGGGGACTTATTCCACAGACAACTACCTAGAATTCAGATACATAGCAGAGGCTCGGTGGTTATAATTGTTTTCTATAGCCCCTGATATGGATACAAATTTGCTTTATTTTATGACAGACATTCACAGGGTCAAGTAGTACCAAAGGCCTAGGCAAATCTTAGATGAATCTGTGTCTTAATGAAAATGTTTACATACGGGCAAAACTGAGAATAAAAACAGTAACAGAAGCCCATTCTTTTGACAAGTTATTGATATAGAAGAGAGGCTGCAAATCCCAGCTGTACAGTTTGCTGTTCGTTAGCTTGAATAAATAATATATTTATCTCCCTGACATAAGAGAAAATGTTCCCTAATATAGTATGCACCTGCTGCTGCACTTGTTATAGGTTACTTGTGATCAGGGACTGCATTTTACCATAATCCTTATGCCAGGGAATCACAGTCATAGAAATCTTTAACTATGTCTTGCCCAAAGTCATTAAGAAGGTCAGGATTGGGAACAGAACCCAATTCTCCTTAATTCTAATGCAAGGCCCTGCACAATGAACCACACAACCCTCACTGAAATTGTGATTTATGCTGATGTTTTTCATAAATCTGTAGATTTCATAGATCCATAGATTTTTAAGGCCACAGCTAATCATTATGATCATCTAACCTGCTGTATAACTCAGGCCATAGAACCTCATCCCATAAATCATGTATTGATCCCATAACCTGAAGATGAGCTAGAACATCTCTTTTAGAAAGACATCCAGTCTTTATTTAAAGACTTTATTAGTAAATCCACCACCTCTCTAGGTAAATTGTTCCAATGGTTAACTACTCTCATTATTTTAAAAAAACCCATCATTTTAAAATTGATAACCCGGGTAAAATAACCTTGACAACAATTTACAATCACAACTATACCAGAAACTGTATATATTTGTTTAAACTAGGAGGAACTTTATAACAGAGACTAACCCAGCATGCAATCTGAAAGTAGCCGTTTCCCTGGAGAGAATGTTTCTTCGATGATTGGACTGGTGAACTTATTTCAGATCTATATATCATCAATACCTGATGAAACAAGTATATTTGTATATGGTAAAATATTGCCATTTCACTTATCACAATGAATACTATGAGACCTACTGTAATGTCATTATATGCTCCGATCACAGGTAATTTGTTCCCATAGGGCCAAACCCCTCCTATCTAACAGTTCATGAATCTCCATTGACTTCTACGTGATTGCACGTGGTGTAGGTTAGTTCATAATCTGACTCACAGAGTTCAGTTTACAAAAATTCTAGCAACCTACTGCTATCATTACGTTGCCACATTACTATCATTTTCACCAATTTTGTGGTGTTGAGGGAGTTACTAACCAGAACACTTTGCAAAATCATTAAAAGTGAGGAAAGATCTGAGACCTGACAATGTTTACTACAGAAATAAGGTGTCTGAGGACAGTGTAAAAAAATCTGTGGGCATGTGAAAGGTTCACAGGCTGAACAGTACAGTCATTGGGAATGTCACAGCATATGTACATCGAACATGTAAGTACATGAACTCAGAACCTGGTGATTTAAATGTACAGCCTTTACAACTTGAACTATAAGGCACCCTTGTTTAGGTGTTAAAAGTAAAGGGCTCCTGTCATGCAACTGAACAGTTCATATTCCATCTTGTGTGCATGAACCAGTTTATTTTAATATGTATTATCCATCCAGCCACGTGAAAAAATGTTTAATATCCAGCAGAGGACGTAACCCACAGATGAGATTAAAAAGCTCAGGACAACATGCTGAGGCAGATGGAAGGACACTGCGTTACTGCACATATGACAGCATGCATTAGGAGGCCCTACTGTAGAAACATGCATTGAGCTCTTCTGCTGTCTGAAAAAAATCATACATGCCAACTGTTTGCAGATCACTTCCCATATGCTTAGACTTCAGTTGAAATGTTTATATTTTGCTATATTGAGGTGTGACTTTCTGATGAGAGCAAGTATGTGCTGCTTAGGAAAACTGCCAGTTTTCTGTTGTAAATTATGTTGGATTTCGAGATTAGTATATACAGTACTTTGGTTTTACTCTGATACCTTTCTTCAGGTCAGACACCCCTCTCCTCCCAGTTCTTGTGTGTGAAACCAGTTTTGCATTGCTTATTTCCGTGGCAACATATACAATAAGAAATGGTGGTTATGAATAGAGTTTTGAGACACATTGTTAACAATTTGCATCAATTTTCAGTGAACAAGTCATATAACTACCATATACGGCCCATTTTGATGTATATATTTTGGCGTTTAGAAAGTAACCTACAAGGACTATTTGGTATGGAAAAGATAACCATAGGAATTTGCCTGAGACAAACACATGGAAAGGTATTGGCATATTAATTGTTTTCCCAGAATGAGCAGGTGACCAAGAAAATTCCAAAATGGCAATTTCTTGCCTCCCCTTTACTACCAAAGACACTAAAATTTAGCACACAATCCTGTTCTTTTCTAGTATATTCTAATTCCTCACCTGTTGAGCACCAACAATCATCACTTTAAAAAAATCTCAGATAATTTTTAAAATGCATCTGTCTTTCCAGGAAGAGTCAAATTTCCATGAAGCATAAGCCTGTCAATGTTACAAAGATTTCCAGTAAGTGCACTAGCTCAATATAAGCATGTTATCTCTGCATGCTCACTAGGACAAGTTATTGCAAAAATGATTTGTATTTCTGTTAAGCGTGTATTTCATTGGGTTGGAATTTACTGCAGGAAATAAATTGCAGTGACTTCTACAATAAATATATAATGCCTTTGCTATTCTGCAATTATCTGCAGGGAAAAAAACATGTATAGATTACTTTTTTCTTTGGTGCGGATTTAT
The DNA here is from genome assembly GCF_025201925.1 of Gopherus flavomarginatus. NCBI lineage: Eukaryota > Metazoa > Chordata > Testudines > Testudinidae > Gopherus > Gopherus flavomarginatus. The sequence goes on from NC_066626.1 coordinate 27,544,336, forward strand.
TGACACATTCTTGGAATTAGACAAGAGAGAACAATTTTATACGCATAGCCAGTTGAATTTGGATGACTTCATCAATGAAACATTGTCAAGTCCCTATGGGTGTCTATTTTAAAGGTATTAATCATTTCAAAGGCAAAAGAATTATTAAAACCAAACAAAAAGGCTAAGAAGTAAGGTAAAGAAATAGATCTACATTCTGCTTTTGGGTATAATGTTGTTTATAGTGTTTTAAATCCAGATTTATGGATTTATGCTAGTATAATTGAGAGCAGAATCTTGCCAGGACAGACCAACAGAGATCTCCGCTGTTTGTAGGAGGCTTTTCATGTCTGACAGGAAAAAGCCCTCTGGCTACACTGGTACCTTTTCTTTGTCTTATAAGATTCCATTCAGATTTACTTGAAATACAAAGTGTTAAAAATCGACATTCCCTTTCTCTCACTTGTGTTCCTCGAGTAAATTTTGGCAGCTCTAAAATAATAACTGAACAAACATGTATTCTAAGGTTGGGCTTATGATGATGATGCAGCAGCAAAAGACACTTTCTTGGACTACTGGGAGCAGACAGTTAATTGTAGCAAGTAGTGAGAAATCACATTGGGCTGTCTCACCTGGACCTGGCATGTAGCTCCAACGTCTATCTCTGGACCCATCACCCAACCCCAGATCATCCTCCCTGCTCTCTATTCCTCTCTAGGACAGCAGCAAGTCTATAATGTAGCTAATTCTGTAGCTTCATGATAGCAATCAGAGCTCAATGTTCCTGGTTCAAACCCTGATGATTTGGTGGAGAGAGTCATTGTTGCTGTACTTAATAGATTTTTCCAAAATCTTTTTTCCTTTTAAAAATAATAGGAAATTAAATATTTATTTAAAAAATAATAATATTATGTAGGTTGCAAAGCCAAGCCCTCAGAAATTAGGCAATAACAGAATTAAAGTTGCCTGTGGAACCCTTGTGCATTATAATACGATCTTTAATTACATGATCACATACAAGTTTTTCCAAGGGATCCCTGCTCATTCAGTGTACAGACCAACTGAAAAGAGGGCAGAAGTAACTTTGTGTGGACAATGGTAAATAAGTCATTTGCTAACTTTACGATCTAAGTACCATTCTTTTACCATGTGTTTTTGTTTTGTTTTGATGTATGTAATATATATGTGCAAAGATAGCTAGATATACTGACCACATATATGGAGATTAATGCCACAGGATAAATTATAGATCCATGTGATAAATGAATTTATCATACACCTTGGACTTCCTACTCTAACCGTCATCCAGTAATCCATCTCCCCTCGGCCTTATTCTGAAATTCCCGCCCCTTGAGCAGTTTCAAACAGATACTTTTTTTAAAACAAAATCAATCTCCCAGAAGAATCTTTCTTAGATCCACCGAAAATTGCAGCAGCCTGAAACCCAGGACAGACATTTTTCATTCCTGAGCCAGTGACAGCTTTTCTATACCTAAAAATATCACCATCCAACACCTTGCTGCCCTCCAGGGTTACAACTGGGAGCAATATGCCACTGGAAAGGGGAAATTCCTCACTTCCTAGTGGCACCAAACCCTTGCTGCTAGCCCTGAAAGAGCCAGGGAGATCAGGTTTTCAAATAGCGACACTTTAAAGTATAGACATGCTTTTTAAATTTAAAAAAAATAAGAGAGGTTTTATTTGGGTCTTTCTGATCTCTGGTACAGTTGAACTCATGCTAGTTGAGGCACCTGGTATTACAGATGGAGCAATATGAAAAATGGTAACACTGGACATTTTTATTACTAAAACATTAATAAAAGTAAATTAAAGTAAGATATTGGGTAGTGTAAAGATTTTATCAGCCTATGGTGTCACGGGGTATACCAGACCCTCTGAGAGGCCACTTGCCAGAGGTCTCATGACCCTGCCGCACTCCGCTCCAAAAAAGAGCAGTGGAGAGGGTCCTTTAAGGTGCCTAGAGTGGCTATGAGGTTCACAGACAATAAGAGTCCAGCAGCCTAGTATAAGAAGAACTGCTTGGTCAGTGGGAGTTCAGTTCCTTGCTGGAGCTGGAAGAGCATGGGTGGAGTATGGCTGCCTGATGGAGCTACAGAACCCTGGACAAGGAGCACTACCAGAAGCCGGGAGAGTGAGAAAGAGCCCTGAGCTGGTTGCTGGGACTCCATTAGGACAAGGCCTTGAGGTAAGGGTGAAGTCAGCATAAGGAAGTGGCCCAGGGAATCAGAGAAGCTGTGTGACATAGTTAAAGGGACACAGCATATGGTTGTGATCCACAGGGTCCCTGGGCTGGGACTCATAGTAGTGGGTGGGTCTGGGTCCTTCCCCCCCTCCATTAGCCACTGGGGGGAAGTAGCCTGGACATTGAGGCACCCCAGAGGAGGAACTGACCTGCAGTGGCCCAGCTGGAGGTCTGTAGCCAGAAAGACCCAAGAAAGTAAAGACACTGTCTCCAGGGAGGAAGTCCTGAGGCACTGCTCTATCCAAGAGCAGATGAATGTTGAACTCAAACTCACCATGAAATTAAAATCAGTAAAATCAAATTGTTCCCATCAAAAAATTTGATTCTGCAGAAACCACATTTTGACGGAAAAATTACAAAGTGGCTCTAGTTAATACCATATACCGCATGATTGTTCCTATAATGACCTGTGTGGGAGATTTCACTTATGTAAGTGTGCATAAACATTTTTCCAACACTTTTTCAGTGACTTTGGAGCATTTCAGTAGTAGAATGATCTATTGGTAGTGCTGGATCAAGTCTGACAGATGGCCAGACCCAGTGGCACTTTCATCACACGGCTAATCCTGTGCACTGAACAAAAGCGAGACTGAGACTATGACGTTCATTTCATCGTGCAAGTCAGAGTATGCACATTGCACATTTTCTACTGTCTGTATATTCATTTTGACACTGTGCATTTAACATGTATGCAATATGCAAACTCTGGAACATAGCTGCATTTCAGGAGGTCAAACTTAAGGTGAAAGCCCATAGCAATATTCAAAACCATATTCAAGATTCAAATAATTTTTAAACATTTTTCAGTCCATAATACAAGTGCCAGGCTAGAAGTACCAAAAGGTTACATAGTTCCTGATGCATTCTTGAGTTACTGAATAGGCCATACAACCTATTTATGTTAATTTAATTTACAGCCATTTACATGGTTATACTGAGCCTTTCATTCTCCTTGTCCACTGTTGAAACTTGCAGGAGAAGCTAATCATTGGTAACTCTAAGCTCAGCATATGTCTCCGTAATGGACGTTCAAGCTCAAGTTACTTCCAAACAAGCATTAATTCATGAAGAGCAGAAATAAAAGGGCAGTGAGTCTTTGTGGTTTTACTACATCAGCATCTAGTCCATTCCAAAAATTAATAGATTGTTGATTGCATTAACATAGTTAACTTTTCTCATGTCCTCTACCGAAAGTCAGCTGCATGGTTCCTCAGAAGGAAAAGGACAAAATGCTATTGAGGGACAGGTGTTCTGAACAAAGGACTGGGAGCCAGGAACAGTCTGTGCTTATGAAGCAACTTATGACCTAGTAAAGTTCTGTGACTTTATTGTCTCCATTACAGAAGAAAATTAGGATCTTCTATGTTTTCTTCGTGGCTGTGGCATATGTTTGTAGAGATTCCTATGACTGACTTTGTTATTATCAAATCATGTTTTCCGCTGCCAATGCTTGAGGTTCTGTCCTTCTCGCTATTTCTGTTGTTCTTTGTCAGATCTGGGAAGCATAATATATCCATAATCCCATTACCATTTAAAATTAAATCACCCAAGAAGGGCCATAGAGGATAATAAACTATTTGGCTTACAGGTAGGCTCTTGACAGGACCAGAAGCACCAATCTAATTACAAAATATGTTTTCAAAATGTGGATCTGCTTGGCATAAAATGACCAGATACATTTACCCCTAATCACTGACATTGTGTTATATGAAGTATCCTGGGCACAAAGAGGTTAAACACACAGTTAAAATTTAAAGCCTCCAAATTAAATGGTCTGATGATCTCCAGGGAGTGGCTATAAAAAACAGTCTAAAATGTAAGTAAAAGCCTGTGTGTTTCATTCAGATTCTTACAATCATCCTCAGCAGAGACAACTTGCTTCAGTAATGGCAAAGGCAGTAGGTAGAGAGTGCCAAAGTGGCACAGCCAGTGCATTCAAATACAGACAGTATGCTTGTATTTAATAAGCACAGCGGGTGAACAATTGGATTTGAAAGGGAAATTAAATGGGCTGACCTGAGTGCAGAGTCATTTATTGTCTAGCTCTGTGTTTTCTATTCCATGATTACGGCTAAGCTCTTTTGTAAACCAATATGAAGGAACACTATTGTGCTTATGCATCAGTTAAGGATGGTAACCACAGTAGGAAACACAAATACATTTTAAAAAGTCCAATTCAATCAGCTTTTATCTCCAAGCCGTTACATTCTCTTTTATTTTAATCTCTTTTCCCGTGTGCTGCCTACTTTAAGCCTAACCTTGTTTGCACTGAGGCCATTTCTTGATGCCTGATGATGATAAAGTAGAAAAATTACGAGAGATTAAGTGGGCCACTGAACGAATACTCTAGCCTTGTGCAGCCCCAAACTGATACCACCCTTTGGCTAGAAGCAGTGTGAGGTTATTATTTTCTAACCTCTCACAAGAAAAACAGACAAATCTTCTCGCACTGTTACATTAAACAGGATTCTTCTTTATTGTTTGTGTACGAAAATTAGCTTCATGCAGCTGCTGCTATCCTTTCTATGCTGAACTGCAGGAACTGGATGGACAAATTCCAGTTTTCAGATATGTCCATTTTTCACTTTTCATAGCCACTAAAGGCATCATGAAACCATTAGGGGAAGAAAGGGGGGTGGGAGGGATATTTGTCCAACATTAGTGGGGAAAAAACGGTTGGGTAGCTCAGTCTTCCCTCCTGAATAAATGTTTTCTGGCATTTGGCCTTTGAACCTCAGGAATTTTTACTGACTCTAATGCAATTGTTACGGACTTGCCCCATAAACTTCCCAGACAGAAACCCATGTTTCAAAACAGAATGCGAATCATTTAAACCACAAGTAAAATAAAACAGATAATCTAAATGAAGAAAGGAGGATAGGAAAGCAGGATAAAAGGTGTCACCGGTAATTATAGAGATGCATCTGGTCCCTAGTTAATTTTGACAAAGCCGTTTTTGTGATTTATGGCAGGTGCTTGTTTATAAACCCATTTCTGCACAGGCACAGTGAAGCACATTCATCATTCTGCCTGGTCTTCATTATTAGATAAAAGTCACTTAAACAGAGCCTAAAGCCAGATGCCTGCTACCTTGGCATATCAACCAGGCAATTTGCCTTTATTTATTTATTTGTATTGACCTGAGGCTACTAGGTTGTGTTTGACAGAAGTTCTACTTATAACTTAAGTCAACAAGCTAAAAGGAATTCAAGTCAGATTAGCAAAGCAGCACCAGCAGATAACACTCCTTTTAACATTGATTTCTATTTATTCTTTGTGCCCTGTAGTTGTGCTCTGGCTATTCAAGCTAACCAATGCACCAGCTGTTAGAGAGTAAACAGATATGTATTTTGACAAACAAACAAACAACTGTCCAGTGTTCCCACTCTTCAGTGATGTCCATTGTGCAATATGTGCTTCCACTACTGTGACTTGTTCAGAAAAATGGATTGACTTCGCTGCTGGTAGGTTTAATTTTTTTTAAATGGACCAAGTACCTTTCTGAATTATAAGGAGAGAAATGTGGTGAAAACTATTCGTTTTGCTCAGTTTTGGAGGTCTTTTCATCTTGTTTTATATAGGCTATAATCTCAATGGCTGTATGGGATAAAATTCAGGTTGGAGATGTACAGAAGCACCTGTGGGATATTATTGTACTATGTCTTCCAGCTTTTTCCTCTAGCCACTGTAGCATACAATCTCAAGTATCTACATTGCAAAAAAAACAAAAAATCAAAATACAGCATGGGAAACTAATTCAATATATAGACATTAATTTGAAAATGGGCCTCCTTTTTGTGGGTTCATCCTTAAGCAGAATTGATGATGGTAAGATGAAGGAGAAGGTGAGTCTGCCAGTCACATGGGAGTGGAAATGGGTGGGAGTACAAAGAAGACTATAGTCCTACCTGTTCCCTATGCAAATCTAATTCCAAATCAGATAGATGCATTAGAAAATGTGTATGCAGTTATTTACAGTCATAAATTTAGGATCATGAAATCAAAGGAGAAAAAATTCCACTCGTGGATCCATCATGAAAATCTGTTATCTCCCGTCTTTCTCTATAGCATGGGTCCTTGATCCTTGCACAGAACTCATTGATTCTGTTCAGAAATCAAGTCCCACATATGGCCTAGAGTCACATACTGTGAATAAGAGAATATTAATATGAGCATTCATAAGGGTAAGTACAAACAAGCCATTTTGTGTTTTAGCTTATTCAAAACTTGATCCAACAAACATACATTGCAAGTGTTATTACCTTATGTTATCCTTGCAAGGGTGCTGGAAATAGGGATGCTAGAGATGCAACAACATCCCCTGGTTTGAAGTAGTAATAACAACCAAATACAGGTTTTCTACTTTCAGCCCCCCAACTATAAAATTGTTCCAGCACACCTGTGTCCTTGGTTGGTTGTCAGTCAAAAGTTTTGTAGCAGAAAGCATCCCAAGAATTTATACATTTTATTACAATTCAAGACTTGTGATTTTCTGGCATATGGTAAAGCTTCAGAAGCATTGAAAGGCTTGAGAGGAATTTCCTTCTTCCTTGAGTTGTCATACAATATATATCATATAGGGAAACAAATATTTTTCCCTTAGCCGTTTAAGATATTTCTTTTGGTGCTCTGTCAGGGACTTTGGCAATTTGCTATAGATATGAGAGAATCTTGGACCCCATTGACATCAATAAGAGTTTCTCCATAGGTTTCTGTGGGACCAGGGTTTCACCCAAGGAGTCCATCTGTTTTTCTGATCACTTTTCCTTGTAGGACTCCTATAACATCTGCCACCATGCACAAGTTAATCTTCAGTGTCTAGAATAAATGCATTTGCAGTGGTGTTTCCTGCAAATTTTATGGTTCTTTGCTTTTAATAAGAATATGTATGCTTCAGATATTTTTCATGTGGATTAAGTATGGAAATATTTTAATTTGCTGCTAAAAACATCACTGTGGTTCGGGTAAACACACGTTCAACAGTAAACATGTCATGAGATTTTATTTGGTCAAATCAGAACACTGGTGCATTTTCAGTCTGAATCTGATGCCTATAGCAGTTGAGTAATCTGAATTTTACTTGGAGCTAATATATTAATCAGGTCATCGTTAGCCTCCATCTCCCCACTTGTCCCATAGTAATTTTAAATTTAATAGTCCAGTTCTTTATCTGGAACAATCTGTGACCTACTTGAGACACATCTCATTCAAACTATACAATGAGGAATGTTAATACAGTCCAATATAATATAATTAATATAAATCTCTAAGTAGTTTCCAATCCTGTTTTCAAACATTAATCAAATCACCTGATAGTAGGGTATGTTATTTGACTGTGTTATTGTTTAACATATTTTATTGCTGTGATAAATGATGTGGGAGTAGCTCCCATTTATGGACATCGATCCAGCCAGTTAGCTGTAAAATCCCTCTTGGTGTCTGGTCTCTGCTTGCTTTACCTGTAAAGAGTTAACCAGCCAACAGGTAAAAGAAAAGGAGTGGGCTCCTGACCAAAAGAGCAAATGGGAGGACTAAAACTTTTTTAAAATTGGGGGAAAAAAACCTCTCTTTGTGTTCTGTTGCTGTCTCTGGGCTTCACAGATAGGGAACAGCAATGCTATAAATAGGAATGCTGTGTAAAGCTTAAACCAGGTATGAGAAATCATCAGATCATACCTAGAATTACTTATTTGACCCCCCCCAATATATAAGTAAATTAGGGATGTTTAGCTAGATGCAATCAGGTTTATTTCTTTATTTGGCTTGTGGATCTCCTTTGTGCTAATCCCAGATGCTTTTGTTTCCTTGAACCTTTAAGTTGAACCCCCAAGAAAGCTATTTTGGGTGCTTAATTTTTGAAATTAGGCTTTTAAAATCTAGCAAAATCTAGAGATGTATTTTCTTCCTTTTTGTATTTAATAAAATTTACCTTTTTTAAGAACAGGATTGCATTTTTGGTGTCCTAAAAGGTTTGTGCACATGTTGTTTAATTAGCTGTTGTCACCACCTAATTTCCTTTGTTTTCTTTTTCAGCTATTCCCCGGGGGTGGGAGTGGGGGGGTGAAAGAGCTTGAGGGCACCCCACAAGGAGAAATTCCCAAGTGCTCCTTCCTGGGTTCAAGGGGCTTTTTTGCATTTGAGTGGTGGCAGCATTTATCAAGCCAAGGTCAGAGAAAAGCTGGAACCTTGGGAGTTTAATACAAGCTTGGAGTGGCAAGTATTAATTTGTAATATCCTTGTGGGCCCCCACCTTCTGTACTTGAAGTGCCAGAGTAAGGATTTAGCCTTGGCAATTGCATATTTCATCTCCAGACCCTTCAAGTTTTTAATATAGTATTAAAATTGTACAGCCAACAATATTTTTTTCTGTGTTCATATCATAAAAAGTAAGCCTACAGTCCAGTGATTCTCAAACTTTTGTATTGGTGACCCCTTTCACATAGCAAGCCTTTGAGTGGGACCCCCTTATGAACTAAAAACACTCTTATATCTTTAACACAATTAGAAGTGCTGGAGGCAAAGCACGGTTTGGGTGGAAGCTAACAGCTCATGACCCCCCCACACACATAATAACCTCATGACCCCCAGTTTGAGAACCCCTGCTATAGTCATATGAAATTCCAGCATCAGAAGATATCTTCCTTAAATTAGGAGATCAAAAATACATTGCTGTGGAAACCCACATCGTACTAAATTACATTTACAGTATTTTATTATTGAGTAGGTTTTTTTCAACTAGGCATGAGTGTATTATTTATTTCATTTTATTCCAGATTTTTATTCCAGACAAATGTAACAAAATTAGACAAAAATTAAGCCAAATGCAAACAGATAAGCAAGTATAATAAATATACGACCAGATTTTCAAAATTAAGCATGTGCATGTATTTGTGTGAAATTTATGTTTACAAATACCCACTGAGTGTGCCAAATTTGCTATGTGTATGTAGAAACATGTGATTTGTGTGTGCATAAACACATAATGAAGACAAAATATGGACCTATTTGCCCACATTTTCCCTAAAGATTACACACAATGTGAAAGATGCTAATTTGTAAAGATTTTCAGCATGCTTTTTGCTGTAGCAGGGAGATGCTTATTTACAGTACATATTTAAAAACAGTATGTGAGATAGTATGTTAAAAATAATAAATTTGAGCTTCATATGATTTGCCTTCTGGTACCGCAGTCTTGAGGTTTTGGGTTTTCAAGCTTTCCTCTGCAACAATGAAGACTAGAAACATTGTTTTTTAAAAATTGAAAGCTGAGATTTTCACCTTTATTGCATGATTCAAAGAGATGGACTTTATCACATGACTTAAGGAGATGAAGCTTTAACAAATAACTAATAACATGAGACTCACAATAAAATTGCAGGAGCTGGCAACACTGGCATTCAGTTGCAGGATTAATTAACAATCCGTTGCTGTCATTTCTTTGCCAACTATTCTTGATCATGTGCACAAGTTCAGCTGCACTCTCTTCCAAGCTTAACTTGATTGCTGTATATAAGTCAACTTGAATAATTCTTTTTTGAAAATATGTGAAATCTACCTTGTGAAAAGCTGTATGTGGGTGACAAAGCTCCTTAAAAAGTTTTGCTCATTAGTAAGTTTATTCAAACATATTTAGTCTTCTTTTGTATTCATAAGTTGTCTGGAAGCAGCCCATGAATTTCTCAAGATGTATCCATTTGAAATTATTTTCCAATGAATATCCATGCTGGTCTGTTGATTGTTCATGATCAGTTCATTGTGTGCATTCAGGATCTAAAAGTCCGGCTCAGTTGATTCATTTTGATTGGAGACAGACCCCACTTTGTTTTGTTTGTGTTCTTTGATTGGCTGAGTTTAACTGTGAGCCTGTTTTAATTCAGATTTCAACTACATGAGCATTCTCACAAGAAACTTGAGTCTGTTTCTGAGAAGCATCTTGCTAGTAAACTTGTGCATGTAAAAAATGCTTCAGAGAAACAATGAAGGAAACTAAAACTCGACATCATGCAATATACCTGATTGTTTGGGGCGGGGGTGGGGGGGAAGTTGTGTATAAATACACCACAAAGGGTAGGGCAAATATTAATACAGAAAACACTGCTAAGATAGATGGTGAACCTGGCTCCCTTGATATATCCAATTTGCTTTGCAGGGTGGTTTGAAGGGGTGTCCACCCCTCCACCCTTACCCATCCACCAACATATATCTTGCCTCCTACTGAGTTGCACTGAGAGAGCAGTGAATTGATGGCCATTTTGGCTGACCCTGATGCAAACTGAGGAAAAGGAAGGGGAAGGATCCTTGAACTCTCCTACACTCCTGCACAGCCATGTGTGCACCAGCTATTCTCTAGCCAAATAGTATTGCAAAATTCTGCACATGAGCACTAATGTGAACTATGTGCTCACATCTGAAGAGAGAATTTGGTTCTTATACTTGTAACTGAAGATATAGACATCCTGCAGTATTTTAATGGAACAGAACCAGGATGACCTATTTCCTAGCATGAAATAAGTCCCAGAACCATATAGTTAGAGTTCAAACCCTTCTGATGTGCAAGCAATTTAGTTGTGCTTTAAGAGTTTATAAAAGTCATTACATTTTTTATATTTTCAGTAGTATATGGAGACAGGAAGTTGTTTTGGATCATAGAATATCTGTCGACAAAGAGCTTGTCTCATTACAAAGGACCACAATGCAGTAGAAAAATAGAGCACTAGCACTGCTCCACAATTACGATTTTATTTGTCATTATTTCTACCTTCAGCAGATTCCCCCCATCTCCCTGGCTTTTTAAAATTCTCTCTCCTTCCAGGTCTTGCTGCAATAGACTTCTTCAGGGATTTCAGTTTCTAGGTTATAGAAAAGCACTCTCCTTTCCTTAAGGTCTTGTGTCTATTTTTAAACCTAACCTCTTTCCAAATACCATATTTTTCTCTTTCTGATATAAAAAAGAGAGGAACTTTACTTTCAGTGTGAGCAATGAAAAACAAATCAAAGGGAATGTTCTCTCACCTTTTATTGGTGTTATAAGCAGAATCAAAGGTTATCTTAATTCCCAATTCTTTTATCACTGAGAACACATTACTTAGCTTTTACGCAAACTGAAACTCATTCATATAGGATTGCTTCTTAGTCTCCTGATTAGGTTTACATTGCTGGGTTTAAATATTTTTTTTTTAACTTGGATTCATTCACTTGGGTCAAATTCAGAAGTAATGAATGTCATGATGATACAGGAAATCACAGTCAGTATTAAACAAGAGGGATTTATTAGAGAAAACAACTACAACTATAGACAAAATAAATAGTCACAAAGTTGAGTTCCAAGTTTGCCTCAAATTGAAACCTGAACTTTTCAAAATGAGAATGTATGTGTTATACTCTCATGGACAGTAGACCAGTAGCAGAGCAGAATTTTTCATCTAAAATAATGCCAAATTAGAGACTTGAACCTGGGTCTCCCACATCCTAGGTCAGTGCTTTACCCACCACATTTCAAAGTGGGAGATGCCCTCTCTTTCTCACCAGAGAGCCTTGGAACCAACAAAAAACACAGTGCACATTTCAACAGTATTCTATTTTTGTGAAAAAGGTTTTGTTTTTCTGACAGTGTAGAACATTTTTTTTAAAAAAAGCCTTGAAAGTAGCTACAGAACAGAATTGTCATTTTCTGGACTCCTCTAACATAACTATGATGTATAACATGCAAAAAAACCAGCCAACTCTTTACATAGGGGCGCTCCAGGCACCAGCACAGCAAGCGCGTGCCTGGGGCGGCAAGCCACAGGTGGTGGCATGCCGGTTGCTGTCAGGGCGGCGTTTCTGCAGAAGGTTTGACAGTCCTGTGGTTTCAGCAATAATTTGGAGGCAGAGACGTTGAAGGTGCTGAATTGGCATACCTCCCACAGAAGCGCCGCCGAATCCATGTGACCGGGGCGGATCTCCCGCAGAAATGCCGCCGAAGGCTGCCTGACGGATGTGCTTGGGGTGGCAAAAAATGTAGAGCTGCCCCTGTCTTTACATTTTAAATCCTTTTAGGCCCAGTCTACCAACATGGAGTAGAATCTTATGGCATCTTACGGACATCCAGGAAAATTGGAAGTGATTAGTTAAACCGAAGTTTGTGATAAAGGCCAGACTGAATTCCGAATGAAAGCATTCACACAGGGGTTTAAATCTACTAAAATTCTTACCTTCAGTTAATTTGAATTAATTCTCCTGGAGGTCCACATGTAGACAAGCCCTTAGGGGCTGCAGTTTACATGCAGAAGAAATGGAAGAGCATGTAAACTAAAGTACTTCTATATTGGCTCAAGGTATAAATTCTTTTTTCCCACATATACTTCATTATACAAATTTGCCTTGACATGAGGCCTGAAATTCAGAGAGGAAAACCTTGCAGAAAAAAACCTTTCAAATATATTGTACTAACATAATTTTACAAATTAACAAAGAAAAAATAAAATATAGTTTTATTCAGTGCCAAGGGCAGGGAGATTAGAATCAGGACTCTGAGGATATTTTGAAGCAAGCCTCCCAGCCAAAGCTGACCGATTTGAGCTAGTGGGCTCATGCTGGCTCTCTAAAAACGGGTGTCCACACAGCACTTGGAAGTTGAGGCTTAGCTAGAACTATGGCTCTGCAATGTGCCCCCCTCTCTAGCCTTCATAGTCCAAGCTGCAACTTCCAAGCACCATCTAGATAGCTATTTTTAGAGTGTCCACCCTACTAACCTGGGTCTGTTGACCCAGGCTGGGAGGTGTGCTCCAAACTGCTGTTTAGATATATTCTTAAGGTCCATTTGTGGTTGTGCCACACTGTTATTTTCAGGGCAAGTAATTTCATTTCTACATGGCTTGATCTTCTCCTCCATCTCTAAAAATGGGTATATAAATAATATCAACTGACCTTACAGAGGAATTGTGAGTCTTAATAAATCTTTTTAAAGCATTTAGAGATGCTCAAGGTGAAGTATAAAGAGCATATATTTGAAAATATTGGGCTACAGAAGGGCACACTGTTGTACAATGATGGGATATGGCCAAAATGAACACTAGAAGGTTCTAGAAAACTAATGAAAGAGATTATTTTCAAAATGCTTCCAGCCCAGAATATATATATATATTTCAGAAACAGAGGGTAAAATTAGACCTCTCATTCTTAGATTGATTAACTTGTTTAGGAAAAATAAAATATCATCAATGTCTGTATTTCGTCTAAAATCAAGATGAATCTGTTGTGACTGTTTGGGGAAAAAAATACCACAGGGTGAAATACATTTCCAAAGAGAATGTTTAACTGTGAATACTCTTTACACCTGACATTTGTATAGGCTTTAAGAACCAATGTTTTCCAAAAGATGACTTTCAACTACATTATGAGATGTCTTTTTTAATTAGTACTTTACATATAAAGGAGTGACAGGATCTTTACAATGGTTTTTCAACTTTCCATCCTTGGGAAAGAATGTCATGAACATGCTGGTATCAAATATACATTAATAAAAGAGAAATGGGTTAGGGTTCTATTGAAACCCAACTAAATAAATCTCACTATCAAATTTATTGCTGATAAGAAAATTCTCCCTGGGGCCTGAATAAAGCTAAGGTCATTGTACAAAGCAGATGACCTCCGTCTTCTCCAGCATCCTTATATATATTTATAGTATATATAAAGGGGAAGCTGGATTTAGTCTTCTTGATTTATTTGAACATATTGCCATGTTCTGAGAAGAGGATGGTATATGAACATTATTCCAGTAGTAATAAGAAAAAGAGCTAATACATAGCATTCCTTTCCCTGCTTGGCATGATAGTACATCCTCACATACTTTAAATTGGACAACTTGACTTAATGACAATCAATCCTGATATGAGTACTGTGTTGCCATCTGTAGCCCTTGGTCCCCCAATGTATGTTTCTCAATGCAATATAATCGGTACAGCAATTTTTTATTTCACTTGATGTTGTAAATTGGGCCAAAATCAATAGTGATGTAGCCAAAGGAGAATCTTATTGTTCAAAGCACTTGGTCTTTGATAGTTTCTGCTAAGAAGCAATTAATTCAAAAAGTAGCCTCTAAAATAATATTTAAGATTCTTATTAGAAACAAAGGTTACTTGAATAGACTAAAAATAGCTATTTTAGAGCAATGGGTAAATATCTCAGTCTGAACAAAGAGGTGGCTAAGGTGTAACTGATCACAGTTTATAAATACTTAAATAAACAACAACAAAAAAGGCTCTTCAATCTGGCAGACAACAGACATAACAAGATCTAATGACAAGATGCTAAAGGTAGAGAAATTCAGACTGAAATAAGGCACATATTATTAACACTGAAGATAATTAACTATTGGAACAACTTCCAAAGGTGTTGTTTTAGATTCTCCATCACTAGAAATTTTTTAATTAAGGTTGGATTTTTTCAAAAAGATATGTTCTAATTCAAACAGGAATTAATTCAGGGAAGCCCTAAAGCCTGGGTGTTATACAGGAGGCCAGATTACTTGATCACAATGGTCATTCTGGCCTTATAATCTACAAATATATATATAGTACTGTAGATACAATACTTATGGATAAGCAATATTTATCCACAACAATCAATCTTCTAGCATTATTTAGTTCAGGTAGGCATAGGCCAGAATTTTCAAAGAAGCTAAGTCTACAGTTGGATCCAGATTTTTAAATGGCTCAGCACTAAATGGAGAAAAGAGGCCAAATTCCATCCTGGAGTAATTCCATCGTCTTGAATGACATTATGACAACAAAGGATATTCAGAGTTAAACTTGCTCAGAATTTTTGGCCAGAAGGAAACACAGACACAAGGGACACGATTGTATTTCTGGGTGTAGACAATATACTTTTCCCACTTGGGTTCTTGGGAAATTCAGAATTCAAATTCTGAAATGATGCCTGTCATAAGGTTGCACGGCCACTGGCTCTAGTAGGTAAATATTTAAGGTAAACACTAAATGGTGAGAGATGAGAACAAACTTTTAGTGACATGAGGTGCTTCCTGGAGTCACATTAGTACATTTTCCATGTAATAAGGGAAATAGATATGTACTAAAATCCACATGTTGCACCAGTTTCACCCAGCCTCTCAGAGAGAGAGAGAGAGAGAGAGAGAGATAAGTCACATCCCTGTCTGCCAGCTAATTCTCCTGTACCTTAAGGATCCAGCCTAAGGGAAGGCAACTTTAACTTTTTGCTATACTCCATTGGAGGCTCCTGAGGTGATGTGCTGAAGCAGCAAATCTTGGACAAATGTCCTCCTTACCCATGCTCCCATTCTCTGAACTGCCGTGGCCTCTCATACCTCCCCAGTAGAAGGTAAATTATGAAACCTTTCGTATCTTACTGAGGCATTTCTCAAGCCTTTATCACTATAATACTAGGTTGTGTACTATAATAGCAAAATCTTATCTTTATAAAGATAACATTTTTACAGTTTCCCAGATTAAATTCCACCATGACAAGCACGCACATTAGAGACAAACGCTTCCCTATAACAAAAATAGAAATCAAAGCAGAATATAGCACTGTGATTTGTAATCCATGTAATGTAATGCTATTTTGTTTATGCTTTTCTATGCTTTTTGCTGACATATTTGTTGACATATCTGAAGATGCTGAAAACTACACAAAATACACAAATTCCCTCCAGATCGCTAACTCTTTTAAACACAGAATAATCTTTGTTATACAAATTCAACAATGGATATCCACAAAAAAAATGAATAAAAGTGCTATTGATTTATTTCCACAACTCTAATACTAATAAAAATGTTAACATAAGTTAATTTAAGAATACTTTTACTGGATCACAATATAGTACAGGATAAGGGTGATAAATTAAAAATCATCTGCTGTGATAGAAAAGGATAATGCTTCAAAACGAAAGACTGGTTTTGTTTTTTGTTTATTATGCTAAACCTGACTTTTGTGCTTCTTTTTTTCCGTCTTTTTTCCCCATCACAATGAAAGCTGTATCTTTGAAGTAAACTAAATTTAACTCCCTGAATACATTCAGCAGGGAACAATACACAAAGCTTATGAAATAGGATAATGGAGATAGGGGCAAAACAACCTGATATTGATTTGAATATTGCTGGTTCACATAAAATGGTCTGTTTCCACATTTATATTATTTCCACATGTGTACAATTTACTTTAGTCCCAATCTTACTCTTATTAGAATCAATGGGAACTTTGCAACTGGGATCAATGGATGTAAGATTAGCCTCCTTAGGTCGTTTTGTTTGATGGTTTGATTGATGCTCCACACAGGAGTGGGCAAGGGTGATGAGGACAGAAACTGTGCTGGTGAGAACAGAACAGGAGAGTGAAAAGCGTGGAGCAAGGGACAGAAGGAATAGTTTTGACAGAAGGGGTAGTAAAGTGAGAAGAAGATAATCTATTTTATGATTTTAGATAGGGACATGGCAATTATTTAAATTACAACTTTATTCTTGGGTAGTATTCCTGAATGCATTATACTTAAGTGGTTGGAAGTCTTAGAACATTTTATGTTACGCTGGTATGACTAATTCAGTTGGTCTTTTCGGTTATTTCTATACAGCCTTTTTGACTGCTAGATTCTGTAAATAAAATATATTCCACTACCTGGTGGAAATTACTCCTGAATTAATCCTGGTAAAATACATGAACAAGATGGGAGAAATGGAATTCAATGTAACTGACTTTGATGCAGATTATTCCTCTTCTCTTGTCCAAATGCCAGTTACTAAGGCAGCTATCAGGATGCACATTCTAGAACTTTTCTTAAAGGACTGAGCCACTCACCTGGGAATCTTTCTCACACTAGAATATTTTCCTCTGGTGAGAAGATTGAAAGATTTAATACTTAATTTGTAGATTTTTCCAACTGCTCTGCTTACCTCCCAAAGAAGGGCTCACCTTTAAGTCATGGGTGGCTTCCTTAGATTGCAAGCCCCATTTGGGCAGGGACCCACATACTACAATAACAACAATACTTGGAAGGGAAGCCAGAAATGCCCACAGAAATGTGACCAATGTGGATTGTGAAAAGATGGGAATGTTTTTGGTGAAATGGAAGATATCTTTCAAAACCACAGCCACAATTCAGAAAACTTTGTTTAATGCAGAAGAGTTGAGAGGTGTGGTCCTGAGAGTGTAGTTCAGCCTCCAGCCCATTCAGTCCTTGACCTCTCATTATATCTAGTTTTAATAGTTGGGTTTTAATTGATTGACTCACCTGATATCTTCTTCCAGATTCAGAAACACAAATGTAGGTTTCTGAGGGACAGGAAGGAAGAAGCAAAGCAGGTGTTAGACTCATTGGTCAATGCTGCGTCATCTGTGCAACATCAACTGTTGTATTTACGGGCTACATGATATACTTTATATCACTCTCTAAAAGGCATCTCTTTTCTCTGTGGTTTTCTTATCTTTTATACAAGCAAATTTGTACACAAATATTGCATGTTTGCAGAAATAAAACTGATGCCAACTGATGGTAAAGATGAAGGCTTTGAGATGCATTCTTTAATAAAATTGCACATTATTCAAGTTCAAACAGTGAAAAATCTTGAAATTCCTAGCAATAAAAACACAAAATTGGAAAGCTGTCCATCAGAACTTAATGGGGATTTTTATCTAGAAGACGTAAAGAAAATAAATACTGTTTGAGTCAGAATCTTTAGTCTTTCAGATAAACTATGAGAACTGGGAGGTACACAGTTGTATATTTTAAGTATTCATCATGAATTATTCTAGAGGTAGCTTCATTAATTTAACCAACAAGGAGCACAGAACCACAGTCAGACAATTTGTTCTAACAAATGAGAACATAAATTTTTTAAATCTAGCAATTTATTTAATGCCCAACTCTAATCTGATCCTCAGTAGAATCCCCATGCACCAAAGGTTATAACAAGCAGCTTTCATCATTCAGTGTGTTGCCTGGAGGGGGAAAGAGTTTAGTCAGGGGATTTTAATGGGGGTAAATACAAATAAAAATAGAGACAGTAGATTTCTTGAAGATAATGCAGAATGCTACAGTACATGACTTTAGATTATTTAATCTTAGTATGTGCTCCTCTCCCTGTGGGTACAGGAGCTGAAATATACTCACATCTTTCACATAATTGCTTGTTAACAGAGACGACTGGATCTGCAAACAGTTCATATCCATTTTTTTCCCCACAGAATGCTTACAAAAAAATCTTGAATGCCTTAGGTGATCTTTGATGTTTAGCTACAAGTTTTAAGAAAGCTACCTTATTTTCAGTAAAAAAAATATTCAGTTCACATGAAAGATGTGAGAATTACAGTTCTCTGGTCATGTTTAGCCACTTCTGTTTCAAGGTTGGAGCTCTCCTTTGCTTCTGTCAGGGCCTGTTTTAATGGCCTGTCCACTGACATCAGTGGATCAGGTAGCATTGTCCATGGTCAATGGACCATGTTATCAATAGCTTGCTGGACAAATTATCTTTTGTCTTTGGCTACCTATTATTGTGGGTCTGAAAACAAAACTCTTCCTCTAATACTATCCTCAGAAATCATCTTGGTACACAAATGACATATGCAGATGCAGTGGGAAGGAAGCAACCTAGGACACCTATAGCAACATCATATTTCTAGTTTGACTGCATCATAAAGAGCTTTTGAATGTATTCAAAAGAACTGTCTGATGTGCACAGCGCAGGAACTTATTTGCTTCATACATCAATGTAAGAAATGCTGAAAATAGCTTTGGAAGCTAATGTTGCTTGGAACAGCAATGAAGAATTTGTTCTGGAACTGCAAGCAGGACCACCATGGTATTATTGGGCACTGAATCCTAATTAAGGACTCTAACTTGCAATGAGATGCACACAAGCAAACTTCTGAACCTATGCACATCTCATTTCAGGATCAGGGCTTTTATGCTGTGATTGTTATAGGGACTAAGATGGACAGTTCTTCCCCATAACATCCAGAAAGTTCCAACCATCAGCACTATTCCAAGTGGTACATAGAGACTGGTCCCACCATCTTTCTGTGCTTGGATGCAGACATGAGTGTTTCGTGCTGTGAAGAATTTTAAGGCAATGCTATGGAAAATTTTTTAGAAGAGCAGGAACTGGAGGTGATCATTTAAAATATATGCATTCTAAGCTGACATAACATTTGAGGTTCCTCAATCTTTCTAAGGGTCTTGTTCAAATTTAGGCAATTTGGGGCAGAAACTTTCTTTGCGTGTTATGCAATGTCAGGTGCATTGTCAGCAGGGGTGGTTCTAGACATTTCGCCACCCCAAGCACGGCGTCATGCCGTGGGGAGCACTCTGCGGGAGGTCCGCTGAAGCCGTGGGACCAGCGGACCCTCCGCAGGCATGCCACTGAAGGGACCCTGCCTGCCGCCCTCCCGGCGACTGGCAGAGCGCCCCCCGCAGCATGCCGCCCCAAGCACGAGCTTGGCGTGCTGGGGCCTGGAGCCGCTCCTGATTGTCAATCTTTAACAAATAACAACTAGACAACTGCTCAAGTAACATTTCAACTTGTGCACAATCTTGCCAATTACTGATTTGTTCCTGATCCCCCTGGTGAGGGGACAAATTACTGAAAAAGATATGGTGAGGCATGTCTTGCTTTGTTTGAGTCCTCGGATTTCCTTGACCTCTTTCAATCTGTTTTTAGGCCTGGTTATAACAGAACTTGAACTATTGTCTTTGGTCATTGATCTATTTCTAGTACTGGTCAAAGATCAGGTAACCAAGCTGATTCTTTTATTCTGTCAGCAGAATCCTTCATGCCCAATCAATACTTTTTAAAATTTATGTCTAATGTAGATGATGTGTTAACTTATTGAGCATTCATTAATTAGTATTTTTGTCCACCTTTGAAACTTTTGTCTCAAGACTTGATCATTTAGCATATGACTAATTTGGCATACAATTTGAGATTTAGCACATTCATCAATCCTTAAATCTTAGCCTATGGTGACAGATCTCTTACTAAAATTATATATTACTGCATGCAGTGTTGTTGTAGCTGTGTTGTTCCCCAGGAGAGAAAAAGGTAGACAAGCTTATCACTCTCACCAACAGAAGTTGGTCCAGTAAAAGGTACTACCTCACCCACCTTGTCTCACTAAAATCATACCTTTTATTTCAACTTAATTATAGTCTCAGATGATTCCTGTAAGTATGCCCAAATAGGAGAGGGTATTTTATACAGAAGAGGAAAAACAGAGCAACAAACCTGCCTCAAAGTGCTAACTATAGGATGATTTTCAGGCTGTGGTAGCTTAACACTCCATTGGGTACCAGAGAAAAAAAACATTTTCTTTGTTTGTACTCACCTACAAAGTAAGAAGTTGTAGAAACATGGCAGTTATTTATCAGCAAAAGACCCGAGAACTAAAACCTAAATATGCAATGTGTAGAGACAATATGTCAGGTGATCTTCAAAACTGGTTTGCGTGATGAAATATATTTCTGATGAAATTCACAACTCATAATGTAAATAAAAATTACTGTATTAGCCAGATTGGACTGAAACAATGTGTCAATTTTATTTTAAATTTGTTTAAACACAGATTAAGCACTGAAAACCTACAATTGATTATACATATTGACAGGCAAGGTATTTTTGTGAATGTCTTCATGACAAATGGTTTGTTTTGTTTTATTTTTCTAAAAAGCACTGGGCACTAATCTACTTAGCCCACAGTCATCATCCTCAGATGAATTGTTTAATAAGGTCAGATTTTTAAAAGGACTAACTTTCAAAAATGATAATGATCTGATCAATAAAGTATACACAGTTTTTAGAGAACTAATTGGGAGAAATGATCAGGCCTTTGCATTCAAATATACCCAAAGTATCAAACAATACTATTTATTCACCAAGAGGTACTACTACACAAAATCTGTCGACTTCCAAATGAGTGTTACAAACCATACCCTAGTGAATTAAATTAATGCAAACATGCCTCTTATTGCTCTGAGCCAAAGCCCAGTGAAATCAATGGGGGTGTGTCATCACTGCATATATCTGAACTATGCCATTGTTCCTGTTGAAGTTATTGTAAATTTCGCTTTTGACTTCAGTAAGACTATAATTGGGTTTAGTGTATAAAAATAGTATGAGTATATAATTAAAGACAATCATCATGCATATATGCAGAAAAGGCCAAATTAGGGTTGCACACACAACCTTAATTCTGACATTTCCTAACTTTTGAGTGCTTGACTTTGCAACCTTAACATTCTTTTAAACATAGGTTTTATTTTGTTTCTTTTTTCTTTCTTTCTTTCTTTTATATACAAATAAATAGTTTCATGTACTGACTTGCAATTACGTTTTCTGTCATTATTAATTTGGGGATCAAATTTTCAGGGTCACAAAGGGATTTATATCCCCCAATAGAGACAGAAGTCACAGTACTCAAGCTGGAGTGAGCAGATATGAGTCATTGTAGCACATATAGTCTTCTGGAAGACTACTGGAAGACTACTGGAAGAAAAAGGGAGAAATAAAGCTGAAGCATCTGCTGAAAATATCTTCCCAAATGAAAGCTCTGAATATCTGTCACCATCCTGTCTGCTGAAGTCAGTCTTCAGAGGCCCAAAGGGAAGCCTGGAATGCAGAGCTGGTTTTAATACTTGGATGGAAATGAAATTCCATGAGAATTGTTGTGATTTCACCCATTCCTGGCATTTTCTAACCAGCTTGAATGGCACGTAGGGAGAGGGGTAGAGCTGGAGCCTTTGAGGGAGGACTTTTGGTGTAGAAACTCACTCCCATCAGACATTAGGTTGAGCCCAAAGTCTTGCAGACCTTAGAACACAGTTCAAAACTTGCCTCCCTTAAGAGCTGAGCTACCCAATAACTTAAATGGTATGTTTCTTTGAACCTAAACCTAGTTACCGATAAGTAAATACCAGTGTTTTTTTTAAAAAGGGAGGAGGGAAGAAAACGTGAAGTCTCACTGATATACAATCTAATTACAGGCTGACATCTTGATACTACAGTGATGTATTTGATAGATGCTGCCTTTTACATTTTTACTCCATCATAAAATCTAGAAAGCGCCCCTCCTTCATATTTTGTCAATGTCATTTTACCTGGTTTGTTACTGTTTAATAAGAAGTTTGAACACTAAGACAACACCTGCTGTACTTTTTTTTTCAAGAATGGCCTTAGAAAAAACAGTCTTATTTTCTAGCCGTTAGACTTATCTGAAAAAACATTAATAAATGTCACTCCACGGTCACCCTAACTAGACCTATTAAGAAGAGAAGCAGATCAGCTAAAGCTTTCACACCACACCGCCTATGTGACAGGCAGACGTACGATGTACATGCTCAGCATGTTCATTCAGCAGTTACCACAAATACTTTCAGGTGTGGAGAGGAGGGAGGGGAAGGAGGAGAAAGATCCATTTTATCTAAACAGCCCAATCACAAAACAATTGTTGTTCCATGTAAGAATATTAAACATTTCTTAGAAAGGCTAATTCATAACAGACAGCACCGTATGGAATTTGTAATAAGTGCACTTCACACAGATATAGAATTATTTTATATGCAACTAATATTCAATAGAATAAAGGAAAACTCTAAACCTGTGTCATAAACAGATAGCTAAGGGTTAATGTCTCCTTCACCTGTAAAGGGTTAACAAACATTGACCTGCATCACACCAGAGGACCAATCAGGAGACAAGATACTTTCAAATCTCAGTGGAGGGAAGCCTTTGTGTGTGTTTTTGAGTTTTGCTTTGTTCTCTCTGGACTCAGAGTGACTACACATATCTACAGGCTCTCTAATCTTCTATTCCCATTTTGTGAGTAAAAAGGTAGAAAGGCACTATAGTCTTTTTATTTCTTTTCCTTTATTTGCAATTGTGTAGTTTGCTGGAAGTATTTTAAATTGTATTTGCTGGGAGGAGGCTTCTTTTTAGTTTCTATAAGCTGACAGACCCTGTAACTTTTTACCATCTAAATTGCAGAGATAGACCTTTTACTTTTTTCTTTCTTTTTATTAAAAGTTTTGCTTTTAAGAGCTGTCTGATTTTTTTCTCCTTGTTGAGGCTCAAGGGAATTGAGTCTGTACTTAACAGGGAGGGAGGGGAGAAGGGGGAATCCCTTTGTTTTAGATTCATGGAACTTGAATCTGGATTGCCTCTGGGGGAGAGGTATCATTCCTCTCTGTGTAGTGATTCAAGGAGTTGAATCACGGTGATCTCCTAGTGTACCCAGGGCGGGAAAGAGCTGGGAGGAAAAAAGGAGGGGGAAGGGAAATAGTTTATTCCCCTTTGTTGTGAGACTCAAGGAATTTGGGTCGTGGGGTCCCCAGGGAAGGTTTTGGGGGAGACCGGAGTCTATCTGGCTCTCTAATCTAAGTCCTTATTAGTGGCAGCACTACAGGATCTAAGCTGGTAATTAAGCTTAGGGGAATTCATGCTAGTACCCATATTTTGGACGCTAAAGTTCAGATTTGGGAATTATACTATGACAACCTGTCATCTGCATTAGCAATGCTAGCTCTAAAAGCAATCAAAATAAAATCTGATAACCTTAACTGTACTTAGGCTGCCAGAGAACACTCTAATTGTGCTATTTAAGTGGTTCAGTTTCAATTAAATAGAAAATAATAATAATAATAGAATTAAGTACTCCCTCATTTGCAGTACTTGAGTGAATACAATTTATGCAATTTAGACTAACACCACATTAGCAGTTCTCTGCTAAGGAACCATAGTGATTAAAGTTGTGTGTGTGTTATTGGACTATATCCGATGACAGTGAGCATTCCCATTGCTATTAGAGGCCTTGTTGGGATTTTAAACAATTAGAAGCATCAACATATTTTATGGATAGTAAAGATTTCTAAGCCAGAAATGTTTTCTAAATGGGTTAAAATGCATGTAATGGTACTATATTTTTACCCTGATATGTTTCACTTCCTCCTGGTTCATTAACATTGATAACAATTACGCCCACTTTTAGTCATTAGATTTCAGTTCCGTAGTCTAGTCCTCCCAGCACTGGCCATTAATCTAGTTTCATACAACCTTTCCCTCCTCCATCTACTTTCCCCAAAGGGAGCATCCTTTTCAATAAGTGATTCGCATACTGATATCCGGAAACTCATTCCTCATTACTATGGTTACATATCCCAAAAGGACTGATAATGTTATGAAAATTGTGTGAGAGAGAAACGAAATAGGCACAGCAATCTTCCAGTTTTTCTGTTTTTTTCCCTCCAGTTTGACCAATCACAACAAAGAAGAATAAATGCGCCTCCCGGCAAAATGGTGCAAAAAGCCTTTACTAATATTTTCAAAGCCAGAGACTTATTTATACATTACCGTCTCCTTTTTGTTAAATACTAACAGAATTATCATCACACACTAAAAGTAGGAGATTCACTAAACAATACCAAATAAACTAAAGCCCTGATTCTGCAGCCTGCTGTGCATGGGTACAAGCATCCATCTGCACAGGGTCAATGCAGGATCAGGGCCTAAAGTTATAACTGAAAATGTTTATAACTGAACATTAAAGCTAGAATTATACCCTGGTTCAGTATTGCTGACCTGTTTTGAGTTAGGTAGTGCAGAGATAATAGATCTATGGGTAAGTTTATGAACTACATATCCTGGTCATGGGCATGTTTACCTGTTTGCATTGAGGCTTTCAAATGTTATTTTTGTTGAACAGTAAAAAGGAGCAAAAAAAGGAGCACACAGTGCAAATTAAGGATAAAACGACAGTGGGTTCTCCAGGTGAGTAATAGTAATAGTTTATCAATCACGACTTAGCCTTGGACCAATGTGCAGAAAACAAAACTTATTGCAATAAAACTTAAAAACTAAATCCAAAATTCTAAAATATTAAAATATTTGTGGTCAACCTTAGCTGGGTTGGGAGTGGATGGGCAGACTGCTGTTCTAAACAAGAAGTGGTTTTTTTTATATGAACTTTGGCATTGAATGTCAAACCTTCTGAATTTGGGATGTTGAAAGCTTGTTTTATTATGATGTTACTTAAAAGCACCCCAATTTCAGAGAGCAAGGTGTTCCCTTGTATCTGATAGAGAGTTTCTGCTGGCCTGACCAGTTCAGTGTACCCCAACTCATTAACACCATAAACCGTATCTGATATGGGGTGTGTAAGGTGTCATTGGAAAACTAATAACACACAGATCATTAATATTCTTGTATGGTGTGTGTACAGTAAATGCCCAAAGGATCATACAAAAATGAAGGAAATATGGGACTAAAAGGTGTTTACCAAACAAGTCTGGGAAGTGGGTAAACTGGGTTCTTCCAGACAAAGGACAAGCTGATCCTTCCAGCCAGTTGTCATTAGAGTCAACTAGCAATCACATGTCAAGTGGACATTTATTTGCATGAGAGGAGGCAGAAGCAGATCAATTTGCATTATAGGAAACACCAGCAGGGGAAGAAACCAGCATGGAAGTTCCTTTACCACCAGACTCCATGTCTCCTTCCTGACTACTTGAATAAACTTTATTTTGGGCTGTAACTTCAGAAGAACCGTTTCAAATGTTTATTGTACTATAAACAAAGGACAAAGAGCCCCAAGTCATCTTTCACCTAAGACAACAAAGAAACCAAGTACTTTGGACTTCGTGGGAGATCCTGACAATCTTGATGGAAGGTAGTGGGGTAAGAATCTTGCCTTGAACCAGAACTGTAGTTTTGTTGAATCGTAGTCACTAGAAAACATATTTTTTTCTAGCTTTATCCCTTCTACTTGGTATCACTTAAATCCTATCTCCTTATTAAACTTGTTTTATTTTTTACCTGAACCAACCCAGTGTGGTGTTTGAATTAAAGTGATAGTTCACTGCAGTAAAAGTGATAAACTATGCAGATTGTCTCTTTAGAGAAGCAGACAAATATTATGATTATTCTGACTATTCCAGGAAGGGACTGGACATTGCAAAGCACACAGTTTAAGGAAAATGTGGGACTAAGGAGTGTTGGGAGTCATCTTGCCAAGTGTAATCAAGGCTTGTGAAAACCAGGGAGTGACTCTTTTGTTGCAGGAGGCAAACTGCTGATGTCAGAATATTGGATCAGGGTTGCACAGTGTACAGACAGAGTGCATGCTTATTGCTGACTCTGAGCATCCCAGGCAGGGAACTGCAGCAATGGAGCATTTAAAGCATGGAGGGTTACAGGTCAAGTGATGACACAGCCACTCACTACTCTGATTTGTATCCACAAGGTTACACATGGTCACCAAATAATCTAGATGCACAATTTTCGGTCCATGGTGTTGAGAAAAACTTATTTTAACTTCACTATTTGCTGTCGGTCATCTAACTGATATGGCAAATTCTCTTCTCAATTACCCTGGTGAAAATCCAGAGTGAACCTGTGGAACTCTTTGCCAGAGGATGTTGTGAAGGCCAAGACTATAACGGGGTTCAAAAAAGAACTAGACAAATTCATGGAGGATAGGTCCATCAATGGCTATTAGCCAGGATGAATAGGAATAGTGTCCCTAGCCTCTGTT
Organism: Gopherus flavomarginatus; assembly: GCF_025201925.1. Taxonomy (NCBI): domain Eukaryota; kingdom Metazoa; phylum Chordata; order Testudines; family Testudinidae; genus Gopherus; species Gopherus flavomarginatus. The sequence continues at coordinate 27,571,106 of NC_066626.1, forward strand.
TGCCAGAGGCTGGGAATGGACAACAGGACGGAACTCCATTGAAATTAATTGAGTTGAAAGAATTTGGCTCTAAATATAGTATGTATATTATCAAACAGCATATTTAACACTGTCATAAACATAGAGCTAAGGGTACATAGAATCCCTCCTTTACCTGTAAGGGGTTAAGAAGGTCAGATAACCTGGTTGGCACCTCATCAAAAGGACCAATAATAAAAGAAGATAATTTCAAATCAGGGGAGGGAAGGAAGAGATTTTGTTTGTTCTCCCTCTGGATGGGAGACCAGGCAGGAAAAACAAACAAACAAACAAACAAACAAACAAACAAAAAAATCTCCTAAAAACCTACCTGAAATGAGCATATAAGATTACACAAATTACAGGTAAAGGCAAGGAAATGTGTTAGATTACCTTTTGTTTTAGCTTGTGAATTTTCCCTATTCTAAGAGGTAATTTCATTCCTGTTTTTTAACTGGAAAACCGAGTCAGAGGGGAATCATCTGGGTTTAAAATCTTTTTTTATTTACCCTGTAAAGTTACCTTCCATCCTGATTTTACAGGTGTGATTCTTTTCCTTTTTTAAATAAAATTCTTCTTCTAAGAACTTGATTGATTATCAGTATCCAAAAAAACCAGGGGTTTGGTCTGTGCTCATTTTGTAACCAATTGGTTAGTATATTATTCTCAAGCCTCCCTAGGAAAGGAGATGAAGGGGCTTGGGTGTGGTTTGGGGGAAACAGGGACTCCAAGTGGCATCTTTTCCTGGATTTTTATCTAAATCACTTGGTGGATGCAGCAATACTGTCTGAGGACAAGGAAAGGATTTGTGCCTTGGGGAAATTTTAACCTAAGCAGGTAGAAATAAACTTAGGGGGTCTTTCATGCGGGTCTCCATATCTGTACCCCAGAGTTCAGAGTGGGGAGGGAATCCTGACAAGCAACAAGTAGCTTGAAGTACTTTTGAAAAAGAGGATTTTTGATATAATAGATGTCAACAGCTCCTTTGGAACTGTTATCAACTTATTTGTAAACCCTTCTTAGTTCACGGATCATTGACCTGAAAATATAAGTTTATAATAGAAATGTTGGCACAACCTTAGTCACAGTAGCATGAAGATGATGCTATAATTTTAAAGATAGTCTTCCAACTTCCTTGTAGATCTGAGTAAATTGAAAGTTTAAATACAAACAGATGAGGAGCTAGGGAGACTGGGAGAGTTCTTCCTCTAAGAGAAAGCACTGGTACTTACAATTGCACAAGATGTAGAAGTGAGCATTTTTGGCTGTTTACACAACAGATATGTGGAGGAAAGATATTTTATTTTCAGCATAGGTGAAAACCAGGCTTTTTGCTAGAAAAACTGCCTTTCTGTTACTGAAAAATGCCACGCACCTGACTCGATGGGCTTGGAAACTTGGTGGGGCCAGAGGTGAGAAAGGACAGTCGCAATAGCAAAGGAGAGAAACACTCCCTGAAGGACACAAGCTAGCTACTCTTCCTCCTTGGGAGTCTCTGGCACCCATTGGCCAGCTGGGGGTGAGAAGTGCTGACTGGACAGCATTCCCCAGCTCCCAGGATTTAACCTGATGCAGAGACTCATAGACTCATAGACTGTAGGACTGGAAGGGACCTCGAGAGGTCATCGAGTCCAGTCCCCTGCCCTCATGGCAGGACCAAATACTGTCTAGACCATCCCTGATAGACATTTATCTAACCTACTCTTAAATATCTCCAGAGATGGAGATTCCACAACTTCCCTAGGCAATCTATTCCAGTGTTTAACTACCCTGACAGTTAGGAACTTTTTCCTAATGTCCAACCTAAATCTCCCTTGCTGCAGTTTAAGCCCATTGTTTCTTGTTCTATCATTGGAGGCTAAGGTGAACAAGTTTTCTCCCTCCTCCTGATGACACCCTTTTAGATACCTGAAAACTGCTATCATGTCCCCTCTCAGTCTTCTTTTTTCCAAACTAAACAAACCCATTTCCTTCAGCCTTCCTTCATAGGTCATGTTCTCAAGACCTTTAATCATTCTTGTTGCTCTTCTCTGGACCCTCTCCAATTTCTCCACATCTTTCTTGAAATGCGGTGCCCAGAACTGGACACAATACTCCAGTTGAGGCCTAACCAGCGCAGAGTAAAGCGGAAGAATGACTTCTCGTGTCTTGTTTACAACACACCTGTTAATGCATCCCAGAATCATGTTTGCTTTTTTTGCAACAGTATCACACTGTTGACTCATATTAAGCTTGTGGTCCACTATGACCCCTAGATCTCTTTTTGCCATACTCCTTCCTAGACAGTCTCTTCCCATTCTGTATGTGTGAAACTGATTGTTCCTTCCTAAGTGGAGCACTTTGCATTTATCTTTATTGAACTTCATCCTGTTTACCTCAGACCATTTCTCCAACTTGTCCAGATCATTTTGAATTTTGACCCTGTCCTCCAAAGCAGTTGCAATCCCTCCCAGTTTGGTATCGTCCGCACATTTAATAAGCGTACTTTCTATGCCAACATCTAAATCGTTGATGAAGATATTGAACAGAACCGGTCCCAAAACAGAACCCTGTGGAACCCCACTTGTTATACCTTTCCAGCAGGATTGGGAGCCATTAACAACTACTCTCTGAGTACGGTTATCCAGCCAGTTATGCACCCACCTTATAGTAGCCCCATCTAAATTGTACTTTCCTAGCTTATCTATAAGAATATCATGAGAGACTGTATCAAATGCCTTACTAAAGTCTAGGTATATCACATCCACCGCTTCTCCCTTATCCACAAGGCTCGTTATCCTATCAAAGAACGCTATGAGATTAGTTTGACACGATTTGTTCTTTACAAATCCATGCTGGCTATTCCCTATCACCTTACCACCTTCCAAGTGTTTGCAGATGATTTCTTTGATTACCTGCTCCATTATCTTCCCTGGCACAGAAGTTAAACTAACTGGTCTGTAGTTTCCTGGGTTGTTTTTATTTCCCTTTTTATAGATGGGCACTATATTTGCCCCCTTCCAGTCTTCTGGAATCTCCACCGTCTCCCATGATTTCCCAAAGATAATAGCTAGAGGCTCAGATACCTCTTCCATTAACTTCTTGAGTATTCTAGGATGCATTTCATCAGGCCCTGGTGACTTGCAGGCGTCTAACTTTTCTAAGTGATTTTTTACTTGCTCTTTCCTTATTTTCTCTTCTAAACCTACCCTCTTCCCGTAAGCATTCACTATACTAGACATTCCTTCAGACTTCTCAGTGAAGACCGAAACAAAGAAGTCATTAAGCATCTCTGCCATTTCCAAGTCTCCCGTTACTATTTCCCCCTCCTCATTGAGCAGTGAGCCTACCCTGTCCTTAGTCTTCCTCTTGCTTCTAATGTATTGATAAAAAGTCTTCTTGTTTCCCTTTATTCCCATAGCTAGTTTGAGTTCATTTTGTGCCTTTGCTTTTCTAATCTTGCCTCTGCATTCCTGTGTTATTTGCCTATATTCATCCTTCGTGATCTGACCTAGTTCCCATTTTTTATATGACGCCTTTTTATTTTGTAGGTCACGCAAGATCTCAAGGGTAAGCCAAGGTGGTCTTTTGCCACATTTTCTATCTTTCCTAACCATCGGAATAACTTGCTTTTGGGCCCTTAATAGTGTCCCTTTGAAAAACTGCCAACTTTCCTCAGTTGTTTTTCCCCTCAGTCTTAATTCCCATGGGACCTTGCCTATCAGCTCTCTGAGCTTACCAAAATCCGCCTTCCTGAAATCCATTGTCTCTATTCTGCTGTACTCCCTTCTACCCTTCCTTAGAATTGCAAATTCTATGATTTCATGATCACTTTCACCCAAGCTTCCTTCTACTTTCAAATTCTCAACAAGTTCCTCCCTATTTGTTAAAATCAAGTCTAGAACAGCTTCCCCCCTAGTAGCCTTTTCAACTTTCTGCAATAAAAAGTTGTCTGCAATGCAGTCCAGGAACTTATTGGATCGTCTGTGCCCCGCGGTGTTATTTTCCCAACATACATCTGGATAGTTGAAGTCCCCCATCACCACCAAATCTTGGGCTTTGGATGATTTTGTTAGTTGTTTGAAAAAAGCCTCATCCACCTCTTCCGCCTGATTAGGTGGCCTGTAGTAGACTCCCAGCACGACATCACCCGTGTTTTTTACCCCTTTTAGCCTAACCCAGAGACTCTCCACCCTTCCGTCTCCTATGTCCATCTCCACCTCAGTCCAGGTGTGTACATTTTTAATATATAAGGCAACACCTCCTCCCTTTTTCCCCTGTCTGTCCTTCCTGAGCAAACTATACCCATCCACACCAACATTCCAGTCGTGTGTATTATCCCACCAAGTTTCAGTAATGCCAATAATGTCATAGTTGTATTTATTTATTAGCACTTCCAGTTCTTCCTGCCTATTACCCACATGGAGACCACATGGAGCCTCTTTTGGCTCCATTCCATTCCATCCTAAGCACCCTGAACTAGGAATGGGACAGGTGTTGTGGATATAGCCAACTGCCCATTTGGGGGTCAGGAAGAAATTTTTTCTCCCACAGGCCAATTGGCAGAAGATCAGGGAATATTTTCCCCACCTTCCTCACAGCGTATTCAAGCCACAGTGGGTTAAGTAGGAATGTGCTGAGTACCTAACTGAAGTACTTGGTCAAGTTGTTAATTTGTCACAGCTTGTGACCAGTTTCCATTATGGGTAAAGGGATAAAATAAATGATTCCCAGGGGTGGAAGACCTGGGATTTCAGTGAAGGGCCTTGGGCTCATGGGATAGGGTGAGACCTTGTGGTCTTTGTGGACTGAGGTCAGTCCTTGTGGCCTTTGTGGGCCAAAGTCCGAATCCTTCTACACCCTCTGCCTCTTCTCATGTGGTTAGAATGCTAGGAACTCCCTCCCCTGGATTAAAGCTTAATGCAAGTTGTGGCCTGCCTCTTAAATCCATCCATGCCTACTGCATTTCGCTGTTGCGTCCACATCAGTTAAATCTAGGAATTATTGACTTGTTTTTATGGAGGCAAGGAGGAGTGATAACATACTGTTGATGAATTAATCCTCTCTCTTGAAATTTACTTATTGTTCACAACATTTCATACCTCCGCTATATAGCATTCTCCTTTCTGCTCTTCCTGAAACTCAGTTCTTCACTCTCCAGTCTATTCAAAACAAGGCTGAGAAAATCATTTAACTTTCCTAGTGATCAGTCACATTGAATCCTGCCCCCCAATCTCTCTATTGGCTCCTTGTTCTATCCTGCAAATATGCAATGCTGCTTATTCTTGTCTTCCATGCCCTCCACAACTTAGCTCCCTCCTAACTGTTTTCCCTGACCTCTTCATTCAGCCCAAGCTGGTCACCCAGAGCACCACCTGTTTTGTGTACTTCTCCCACACCCACCACCACATTTTTTTAAGACCTCCTCGAAATCTGAAACTCCATATCTGACACCATTTGCTAGAACTCATCTCCTCCTCCTTTAAACATTGCTTCTCAGACCTGGATTCCTAGACTTTGCTTAGACAGTATGGACTGAATTTTCAGGTGTACTGGAGCAGCACACAGTTTATCTGATGGGGAGAGGAAAAAGATGGCTTCCCAACAACTTTGTCTCCCCAGTCTTAAGGTGCCATGAGGAGCTGATTTTGCTCCAAGGATAACTTAGTGAAACCATAGGACTGCTCTAAATTTCACCTACTTGTAACAGCCCCATAGGCTTGTTATGCCATCCAGAGATCACCGCAGTGCACCCTCTCTAGGCTTTCCCTCTCTACTCCAGGGAGCAAGCAATGATGACTGAGCTGTATGAAGGATTCACTCATGCCAGTTAAATCCTCAGCTACCCTCTCTGAGCAGCTTTTACTTCCTTTTCCACTACCTCCATGCTGCAATAGGAACTTAGAGAAGCTAAGATCTGGCCCAGTGCCCTCTAATGAAATGAAAACAATTAATTCAAGCTGCATAAATAAGCCACCAATTGCATGTTGTATGTGGCCATGTCAGACTATCTACTTTACCTCACTGAAATGCTGCATTACTGACACATTCTCAATGGTCGGTGAGAGGGCCCATTGTCTGTCCATGTGTGTATTTATTCATTTACTTCAAATAAATACAGATTAAAGATTCATCCTGTTTCTGATTTTCTCTCTCTTGTGCTTTTGGTGCCCAAGACACTTAGAAGTGCTGTTTTAATATTTTTATGCTCAGGTCACACCTGCCTCGATTTTCTCCTTCTCTGTCTGTGTCTGACACAGTCATCAGTCTGGCCTCATACTGTTCACCTCTCATACCCAGTCATCATTAGATCATGATAAACTGCTCTCATTCTGAACATGACCTTAATGTTCCAGCAGAGATGGCTCCAGGGGGTTGAAAGTTTAACTGTACAAGCACCTCTGTATCCCGAGCATTACCACTTCGCTTGCCTGTTCACTTTTCATCATGAGCCCAGTGGGTTCATTAAAGCTTGCAACATAAACGGAGTCTACCAACATCAGGAAAGTGTCAGCAAGGTTATGAGCTAAATATGACTCCTTCATTCAAACAAGTCCAGCAATAAGTTTCCTTCATAAAACCATAGTCTCTCTCTGAAATATTAACCCTGTTCTGACTATGCTACTGAACTCCATGGTAAACTCTATCTTTATCAAATGACCTTCAAAGCCTTTGTCATTCATGAGGTGATTTATAGGGAGATGTTAGTGTAGAAAATATGCAAGTGGAAATAAAATAACTGGGAAAGTGGTGTGGGGGGGTGGGAGTTGCTGTAGCTTTGGGAAATAACCTAAAATCACTTTCTCTGGGAGAGACTAACAATAATAATGAGCACAAGCGTCTCCATTGTGTGATTTCAGCATTTGGCTGGCGATAGCTTAATAGGATCTCTATATTAAGTAAATAAATGCCACTTTCTTTTAGCATTCCCATTGTTTGTTAAATGAAACCAATACATCTGGGAAAATTTATAATGACTCTCGGGTGACAGCTTTTTGTACAGATTATACCCTTTCATTCACTAAATGCAAACTCAGACAGTGCAGTGTCCCAGCTGTACACATAACAAATCCCGGTGAGTCTAGCCAGAGCAGATTGCAATCGTTTTTACTTGTTGCACAAGTAAAGAGCAATGGGGTTTTGGCAAAACTGGAAATCAGAAGCATTATATACAGCAAAATTGCTAGGCAAATGCTAAAAATTCTCCAACAGCTTCATTAGGGATATGAATGTGTTTTAAAAACTGTCACAATAGCAAAATGTAATCCATGAGATGACTGATTGCAGGATGCTGATGGAAAGTTATAGAAACTTTTTCTATTGTACATAGAAGCCAAACTCTTCAAACTTGAGTGCCTGAAGTTAAGTACCTAAGTCTATATCTATACACACATGCATTTGGCCTGACATTCAGAGATGTGTTGAGCTCTTATGGCAGATGTCATAGGTAGGTGTGGAGACTCAGCACATCTGAAAAATCAGACTGCTTGCTTAAGTATCTAAATATGGCTTTTCACATCCAAATGTGAACATTTTTGCCATTTATTTTTAGTAGTTTTTTTTGTTCACATAAGTTTGCAAAATTTTCAAATGCACCTCAGCGCTTTCAACTAAAGCATAGTTTCAAAATAGTGACTCATGTCACTTTATTAAAATATGAAATAAAGTTTAGAGCAGTAAAATGGGCATCTCATGATATTTTGCTGTAAGCATTTTGTCCATTTGTGTGTGTGTGTGTGTGTGTGTATGTGTGTGTGTGTGTGTGTGTGTGAGAGAGACAATCAAAGTCCAGGCATCTCAAGGGACGAATAGAGGGTCTGAACCCTCCCACTCCCCAAAATTAAGCAATTTAATCAAGGTAGGTAATGTTACTGTGTGTAAAAATATGTTAAGGTGGATGAAGTAATACTTTTTATTGAACCCACTTCTGTTAGTGAAAAAGACTACAGAAGTCAGTCAAATGAAAGATATTATCTCACCCGCTTTGTCTCTCGAATATCCTGGAACAAACATGGCTATAAAAACACTGCAAATAACAATGTGTAATAATCCATCGCAACATTGCTTCAGGCTATTCACTAGCTTGCTCTAGCACTGTTTCTGCCAGTATTATATTCTGGAAATCTTCTGCTGCCTTTGCCCTGGGAGGCTTTTGTGCACTTGGAGACCAGATGTGCCTTTTCACTAGTGGCTGCTGTTAGCTACTCTCTCTAGGTTCAGCATGCCCGCTGAGGCAAGGTCCTGTAGGTTGGCACTGCAGAGCCTGCACAGCTGCTTGGAGACACTAGGGAGAGTAAAGTAAGTTTCCAGGAACAACTGCAAGCAAATTCCCCCTTGCTAGGATCTACTATGCAGAGGTACCACCTTTTGCATATACCCCATATATCCCACTAGGAGTTACCATTATTTTAGATTATTGCCAAGAAGAGCTCTGTCCGATAAGCACTGTGTGGTACTGAAAGTAATTCTTAAAAATGAAGATTTTGAAGGTCAGCAAATTCCAAGTGGTGGTTTCTGCTAGTTTGGTGAAGAGTAAAGCAAGTATTATCACATAGCCATGTCTACATAGGGACATCTGGAAAATTAATCTAAATTAAATGTGAATTTAAATTGGTTTAGTTAAACTGCATGAAACCTCTGTATGAACACACTCATTCAGTGGTCTTTATTCAGATTAGCTTAATTAAAGGGTTTCATGCACCTTAATTAATCCATTTTAGTTAATTTGGATTAAGTATTCCCATGTAAACAAACTCTCTGTTGACTTTGACCATAAAGTGACCAGGCCATGCTCTGGGAGATTTCTTCCTCCCTGTCCCAGGGCTATCGATCTTCAGCAGTCAATATGTACCTGATACTGCCACCATGAGGCTGCAATAAGGGAGAATGTCTGCTAAATCTGTGCAATGATGGCTCAACCAGAATAGCCCCACCTTCAAACAGCCACCTCAGTCCCATATGACAATATGTTATATATTCAGCCATGCACAAACTCTGCTCTACGAAGGCCCCTCAAATCCTGCTCACACTTGATTCCACTGCATATGAGGACTGCAGTCCCTTGGAGTGTGAGTGAGTGACAGGAGTTGCTACTATGTACGAATATATCTAATCTCTACTTTATTTATTCTTTAATTTTTACTATCCCTAACTTATTTACATTGCTCTACCCTAAAGCAAGTGCAACAGATTACCTCAATATGCAGTACATATGTTTAGAAAGTAGCAAAAAATGTAAAGAAGAGTATAATGATCAATCGTGGAAATCTGCAATCAATTCTGCATGAATCCATTTTAAAAGTGATTGCAGATGCAGTAGCTCTCAAATGAAATGTAGATGAAACTTGAATAAACTGGAATTGTGAACCCAAGCACTATACTTCACTTACTGAAAATCTCCACCATTAATGGGAAAGAGATAATGTATTATGGATGAACTCCCAACTAAAATAAATCTCTTCAAGCATTACTCTAAACAGGTATCTGCTTAAGTATGTGACTCCCTTTTTAAAAAAAAAAAAGCATCAGGTTATTTTCATTAAGGTACAAATCTAAAGGAGAGCAAATGTCTTTTTAAAAGGCCTCAGAATTACTGTTGGCCATAAAAGAATTCTAAACATCAGAAGACATATTTTCCAACTCTAAGTGGCACCCTTGTTTTATGATGGTTTCTGCTGCTTTTTGTTTGTTTATTTATTTTATTTTATTTTTGTTAGATCTAAATACTCTCTGACTTATTTTGAAAGTGAAAAGGAGCCAAGACCACAGAATTAAATCTCAGCCCGGCAAGCTGATTCAGACAGCTTGAGACTAGCTGACTTCAATGAATGGTAAGGGTTAATTCTCACTGATAAGTTTCAAGGCCTCAACAAGCCAGAGCAGCAAATCCATGGCTACCCAGGGCTCAATGACACAAGATGTTGGGTACTGAAGTCCCAAACCAGCAAAGCACATGTTTAACTTTAAGTATTTGCATATTTTCATAGGTCAATAGAACTACTGAGGTACTAACCGTGTGCTTTAATCCTTTGCAGGATCAGGATCCAAGCACTCAGCAGCTTCAGAATTAAGCCCTCAAAAGAAAATTCAATAGTAAAGTGGATTCACTAATTAGTGCTCAATACACAATAAAATGATGATCACCTTGGTAAAGCATGATTTTACTCACTGTTAAAGGAACTTCTCTACATTACATAATTCATATCAGTTGACATTATTTCACAATATTAATATCTAATATCTACAAATGGTTTGACCAAGAGAAATAGGTTCTATTGAACCTGTTGGAAAAGTAGGAAATATCTGTATTATTAATATACCGGTAACATTAGTTAATCAGAATGAAAACGTATCACTAAGCACCAAAATTATCATTTCTGCTTGAATCTCATGAGTTAGCTGAATAGACAATTTACTCTGTTTTAATATGATACAATAGACACAAATTAGTCTTTTCAATCCCTGCTGCCACCTAACATGCAGAAACCACAGGGAGAAAAAATGTTAGTTAAACTTGTCAAGTGTAGTGCAGAGCTAATATGAAAAGCATATGGTGGCATGAACAACCCGCCAATCACCCGTGAAGAAATTACAAAAAAAAAAAAACAATAAATGAAGCCAAGCAAGACAATCATAGTGTCTCAAAATATATCCAGATTAATCTTACACTAATTGCATCAAGCAGATAGAGAAAACAAATACAATGACACCCCATCCCCTAAAGAGAGTCGACATTGATATATCAGAAGAGAAGCTGAGTGATTCTGTAATTACCATACAAGGAAAAGGAAAAAGAGTGTCAATGCACAACTTGGATGCCTACTAACTAATGACAGGAGGTGGGATAAGTAGACACAGACTGCCTGGTGATGGGCATGGTATAAAAATCTGAATAGAACAGAATGGGGGGAAGGGAAATCTGTTTGGAGAAAAAAAGCAGCAACCCATTCACTGAGAAGTTGGATCTAATCCATTTTTTACATGTTCAAAAAAGTTTTTTTTTAAATATTATTTTTCATTTTTATTAATCCTTGCACTTCTGGTTCCTTCTAGGAACAGAAGTGTCAAAAATTCAGTGGTGAGTAAAACATAACTTTCAGAAATTTGGTCCATTTTTCTATTTGTGTATTGTCCTGAATGGGCAAGAGAGTTCGCAGATTTGTTCTAGGCTCACATTTATTCAAAAACTATCTTGTCTGAATGCACTCCAGTCTACTGATGATTTGCAGATTGTCTTTTGTGAGAATTGCCATGGATGTTTCATTATTTTCAATTCTGCATTGGAGAGCTGATAGGTAATCTAAGTCACAAGCTAAGGGTTTTGTTCTTTGATTGAATGATTGACTAACTTCTGTAGCCGAGAGGAGGGCCTGAATAAGTCATTGGGCTTTGATTCTGTCAGGGAGATGGTAGGAAGAAGCTCCATAACCCTTTCCCACAGGCCTAGACCACAATCCCAATATCATAGTTATAGAGAATAGTCTGAGTATCGATGCACCCACAGCATCTGGCACATCTAAAAAAACTTGTCTTTGTAACCTGCACAATCCTAAGGTCTGTCTATCACACTCCACTGGTGTAAATCAGCAAAACTCTACTGACTTTAATGAAATTACTTTAGTTCACACCAGTTGAAGATGTGGCTCAATTTATTTGTTCTACCTTTACCATAATGTCTTTCATGTACTGTACATGTAAAATATTCACTATTAGCTTAATGTAAATATAGTGGAAAATATATGGTCTGATTATGAAATCATGTATGCTCTTACTATATTGTGAAATACCATAGTAAGTATAGAAGATATAAATATTCACAGATTTTTAATGAGAAAAAAATCTTTTTTTATGCATTATATATTTTAATGTATGCCACATATTTCAAAAAAATATATACAAAGCAACACATAAGTGGAAAACTATGGCAATTTCTTCTTTCATAGAGGAGAACAAAGAAAGGGCTTAAAGATTGTGCTTACTTCCCCACTCTCTCATCTTCTCTTACCCAACTTAAAGCATGACTTGCTTGTCTTTAATTACCATGATGCCAGATGAAAAAACCCTGGGAGGAGAACAGAGCAAAAAAACCAAAACCAACAAATCTGTCAGACTTCCACAGAAGCAGTTACCAAAAGACTGTGCAGACAGAGATTCACCCTTCAGGAAAGCATTGTCAACCTCAGCAGCTGATTTGGGGTCAGTAAAATAATGTTGCATTTTCACTAGCTGAGAGAAAGCAATTACAGTGGGGAAGGGAGGGAAGGAAATGAAAGACATGGTAAATTAAACCTGGTACTGTAAAGATAGTTATAATCTGAGCAGTACAAAAAGTTTCACACACAAAGTACAGTAAGAGACTTTGGAGAAGTAACTAAATTTTGCAATAAGGCAAAAAATTAAACCTTTCATTCTCCAATTGAGTTCTGCTTCTTTTTACTTTGCAACAATAAGACTTTACATTTATCTTTCAGGGAGTAAGAAAAACAAGGGAAAGTCAAAAGGCACATTCAATCTAATACAAAATTATTTTTGGTCCTGATTCGAACCAGGTGAACAACAGATTTTTCAATTTACTGGCAATTCCAAAAAATGAAAAAAAAAGCTTTTTGGATTGAATAAAAATTGAATTTTTAAGATTGTTTGACCCAAAATATTTTTTACATTTTTTCTGTTTGCTAAAATAAACTGTTTTGTTCAACCCAAAACTAAACAGATCATTTTGATTTTTAGCGTTTGATTTTTAAAAATATAAAATTAAAGGAAATGTTTAAATAAAGTAATTTTCAAATGAAAAATTAAAATAGTTCATGTACAAAATATGAGAATTAAATATTTAATTTTTTTCCAGGTTTTGTTTTTGTTTTTATACCAAGACAAAATTCAGATAAATCTCCAGGAATTCACAAAATGCTTTGGTGTTACTGAATCTTCATTTTTCACTGAAAAAAAACGTGGTAAAAAAATGTCACCCAGCACTGGTCCCAAAACAAAAAATAAAAACTCATCATAATTGTGGTGATGTGAAGAATGGTGCTCAGAAAAGTTAGCTCAAGTTTGTCAGCAACCATTTTACTACTAACAGCCATGAATCCACATCTCCATTTCCCATTGGTACCAACTGAGCATGATATTGCCTTTAATCATAGAATGATAGAAATATAGTGCTGGAATGGACCTGGAGCAGTCACCTAGTCCAGCCCCCTGCACTGAGGCAGGACTAAGTATATACTTAAACATCCCTGAAAGATGTTTGTCTAACCTGTTCTTAAAACCTCCAGTGATGGGGAATCCACAACTTCCCTTGGTTACCAATTCCAGTACTTAACTATCCTTACAGTCAGAAAGTGTTTTTCCTAATATTCAACCTAAACGTCAAACTAAGCCAATCACTTCTTCGCCTATCATCAAGGACCATGGACAACTATTGCCCATCCTTCTCTTTATAACAATATATTGCATCTTTAATGACTATTTCCATGTGCCTCCCACCCCCATCCTTCTCTTCTCTAGATTAAACATACCCAGTTCTTTCAATCTTTCCTTATAAGACATGTTTTCTGGGCCTCTTATCATTCTTGCTGCTCTCCTCTGGACCTTCTCCAATCTGTCCACATCTTCCTTAAAATATGGAAGTGGACATAATACTCTAGCTGAGGTCTCACAAAGAGCCAGTTAGAGCAGCACAGTTGCTCCCTGGGTCTTACATATGATACTCCTGTTAATGTATCATGGAATAATAATAACTTCTTTTGCAACTGCATCACATTGTTAACACATATTCTATTTGTAGTCCACTAAAACCACCAGATCCTTTTCAGCAGTACCATTGCGTAGCCAGTTAGTCCCCATTTTGTAATTATGTCTTTCATTTTTCTTTCCTAAGTGTAGTGCTTTGTACTTGTTTTTATTAACCTGTTGATTTCAGAACAATTCTCCAATTTGCCAAGGACATTTTGAATTCCCAGACTTTCTTCCCTCTATCAATCTCTCCCAGCTTGATATCACCTGCAAATTTTATAAGCATACTCTCTACTCCTTATTCAAGTTGTTTATGAAAATATTGAATAGTCCTGGACCCAGGACAGACCCTTACAGAACCCCAATAGATACATGTTCCCAGTTTGACAGCAAACCTATTTATAAGTATTCTGAGTATGGTCTGTCAATCAGTTTTGTACCCACCTTATAATAATTTCATCTAGACCACATTTTTGAGAAAGCACGTGAGACTGTGTCAAAAGCCTTATTAAAATCAACATTATATCATGGCTACAAGATTTCTCCCCAGCCTGTAGGCCAGTGAACCTGTCAAAGAAGGAAATTAGATCTGTTTAGCATGATTTGTTCTCAACAGTCTCATGTTGGTTATTACTTATAACCCTAATGTTCCGAGATTGCTTCAGCTAGCTCCTTATGTTTATTAGGGCGAATTTCAAATTGAATACTTCTAATTTATCTAAATATTCTTTAACCTGTTCTCTCTTTACTCCAGTTTGTATTTCTTCCCCTTTGTTATTAACTTTAGTTGTGTTAAGCATCCAGTCACAATTAACCTCATTAGTGAAAACTGAAGCAAAATAGGCATTAAATACATCAGCCTTCTTGGGGTCATTCATTATTTGTTCCTCTTTTCAAGTAAGTTGTGGACCTACATATTCCTTTGTCTTTCTCTCACTCCTAATTTATTTACAGAGTTTCTTCTTATTGCTTTTTATGTCCTTTCCTAGGTTTAACTCATTTTGTGCCTTAGCCTTCTGATTTTGTCCCTAAATGTGTGTGCTATTCTTTTGTACTCATCCTTAGGAATTTGTTTATGATTCCAGTTTTTGTACAGTTCCTTTTGTATTTTCAGGTAATTACAGTGAAAGCTCTGTTATCCAGCAATTTACCAGCTGGAAAGCTCTATAAACTGGCATTTCTGATCTTCATTGAAAGTCTGGTTTATAGTCCGGTAGGTAGGTAGAGCACGCTCCCTACCTGACTCTGTGGGGCTCCCCAGAAGCAGCAATTTGTCTCTGCTGCCCTTAGGTGGAGGAACAGCCTCAAGGGGTTTGGAGTGCAGGAGGGCTGAGGGGCTAGGGGATGGAGTGTGGGAGGGGTTGCGGGCTCTGGGAGGGAGTTTGGGTGCAGGAGGGGACTTGGGGCACGGGCTTGGGAGGTGGGAGGTGTTTTGGGGTGCTAGATTCAGGCAGTGCTCACCTCGGACAGCTTCCCACAAACAGTGACTTGTCCCTGCTGCTCCTAGGTGGAGGTGCAGCTAGGCGACTCTGTGCACTGCCCCCGCTCTGCCCTGAGCATTCACTCTGCAGTTCCCATTGGCTGGGAACTGTGGCGGATGATGCCTGTGGGCAGAGGCTGGGATAGGTCGCCGCTTGCAGGGAGCCACTCAAGGTGAGCGCCACCCAGATCCTGCACTCCAACCCCCTGCCTCAAGCCCCCTCCCACACCCAAACTGACTCTCTATTTGTTAACCTGAATTTTTCACTTACTGGCACCACCACCCCCCAACATACCAAATAAAAAAGCTTTTACTCTAAATAGCTTCTGTTGCAGCCATATTGGCCTCTTCCTATCATTTCTTTACATGAAGATAGTTCCTGTTGAGCCTTTAACAGAGTCTCTTTGAGAAACTGCCAGCTCCTCTGAAATTATTCTCTTAGATTGTCTTCCTACGGGACCTTATATACAAGTTCTCTGCGTTTGTTAAAGCCCGCTTTTTAAAACAGCCATTGTCCTTATTCTGCAGCTCTTATCTTTCCTTTCCTTAGAATCATAAAATCTATCATTTCATGATTACTTTCACTCAAGTTACTTCTCATCTTCAACCAATTCCTCCCTGTTAGTCATAATCAAATGTAAAATGGCTGGGCCCCCAATTACTTCTTCCACCTTCTGAACAAAAAGATGTCCCCAGGATATTCCAAGAATTAATTGGACATTTTTTGTTTTGTCATGTCACATTTTCAGCAGATGTCTGGATAGTTAAAGTCTTGTGTTTCAGATATTTCTGTTATTTGTTCTAGAAATGCCTTATCTGCTTCCTTCTCCTGAATAGGTGCTGGATAGTACACCTTACGATCACATCATCCTCGTTTTTTCCCCTTTTATCTCCAGCAGTGTGTAAGTATTTGATTTACCTGCTAGATTTACAACATTTCATGTACCTTGTCTATGTATCTTGCCTTTAACAACAAAGAATGATATATTTATATACTCAGTCACATTTTTAATCATTTATTCAGTTCTTGCAGTGGACTTATATATTGGGAATGGTGCTAGATTGACAGCACTGGGGTTAGAAATCTTCTCTTTAGTTACAATACATGCAACACACTTCCATGTCAATGGGCCTGAATTCTGGAGGGATCACTTTAATGGCCTCAGTTAATTTTCCTATATAGGGGATGAGGGTGTTGAGAGGGATGTAGATGTTATATGAGCCTGATGGAAATGAGTTGCTGACAAAGTAAGGGTTCCAAAACAGTGAAGCCGTGTAAGAATACCCATTAAAAGATGCATGGACATGGCCCAGTTACAACAATGCGTTATGGGAAGACTTATGGCAGTAAAACTCAAAGGTTCTGCTTCTTTTTGGTTACAGATTGAGGGGAACTGGCAAAAGGCTGTGGAACCTTTCACCTCTAAGTTGCTGGTGGTGCATGAAAGTTATGACCATCTGAGCTATATGACCATCAGTAGAAATATGTTCACATCAAAAAACCAATGCCACAATTGGCACACTGGTTGGCATTCTTGAAAGAGGGGCCAAACACTGAACTGCATTGGTGCCTGATCACATCGTTGGATTATATTAGCAGGGTGGCAGGCGGAAGTTTGTATTGCCATCGTACCTGTTCACATGGATAAACAGAGGACTCCAAATGTCAACTAGGCCACCATCTTTCCATGAGCACTAAACTGACTCAAAGTTGAGCCCAGTATTTTTATTCGTATTTACTTAAATATTGTATACACAAAGCATTACAAAATACAAAAGAAAAGAACCAAACTCTCAAAGTTTGTCCATTCAGAAAACATCCTATACAAGGATCTTAAAACCAACCAACCAAACAAAAAAACCATCCCCAGAAGAGTCAATATCTGACTAGTAAGAGAGATGGGGAAAACAGATGCCAACAACAGGATGAGGGAGCCCCAAATAAGTCAAAAAAATGTCCTTGAAATAAGTGGTCTTGAACTCTGCCCTTAAGGCAGACTCCCTTTGCATCAAATTCATTCAGGCAAAGTCAACAATTCATTTAACCATATTAAGGATTGTGAAGTGCTTTGAGATCTACTGATGAAAAGCACTGTATAAGAGATAGGCATTATTATTATTAAGCCATTTGCAAAAGAGGAACTACAGTTTGTAAATTATGCCAATTTAAAAAAAAGTGAATTATCCACATCCTTTTTAGAATCCATTGTTTCTAAAATTCTAAACCTCTCTACAGCGTATGGATAGAAAGCACAATGTGTTAGAAGCTGCCTCCCATTTTATAAGAGGAGCAGATGTTTTATTGTAATTAACTCACCTTCGTTTTGTACAAGGTGACCTCTTGGAGGATGCTTATAAACAAATATACTGTCTTGCTTTCATATGAATTATGATGATCCACAGCTTTCTTGTAAAGCTAACTTATATAGTAATTACTTTTAATAAAATCTCTATTTCAGCTCATATGGCATTTCATTTTATTTCTTCAGTTAAGCCCTAAATAAATTCTTTTAGTTACTATGCCTTGAATCTTTATGGGAAACCTTCCCACTATAGTATAAAAAATGAAGCATAGACTTCTGAGATTAGTTACCAAATGAACTCAATGTAGGGTTGATTAAAACATGCTTAGTAGCAATGTACTGCATTGTTACACTTGTATAAACAATTTCATATAGTTAGAACTATCCAATTACTTTTTAAAATGTATTAGTGAAGCACTGTAAACACTACAGTGTGCTAGTGTAAACAGACAGTGAAATATGTATTAAGTTAAGTAAATCACTGTGTTCCTAGTTCAGCTTCTCTCTCCTAGCATCTGTAATGTCAAAGTCAACTTGAGGTCAAGCTAAAATGAGGACTGTATGATGTTTACAAGTGGGAACCAATTGGATCATGGTAGTGAATACAAAAGCCTTAGAAACAGATAAAATATGGAGGTAAGCGGGGAGGAAGAAAGCTTGTAGGAAGCTCTTCTATTCCTTGAAGCAAAGGAGTTTACAAAATGAATCAAGGTTTGTTTTCCAAGTTGTTGTTTATTATAGAATAATACCTGGGGGGAGCAGGGTACTGGTTTTATTATGGATGTCCTTATGAATGTCATACAGTTTTATTCAGGGTATAGATTAAATTAACAGTTGTGGTGCCATTAAAGGGCAGAACTTATGTAACAATACCCTTAGGTGTGTCATCAGCAGGGACGGAATTGTTAATATAAATGCATGAACCTCTCTACTGGCTGAGCTAAAAGGACTGCAGAAGCTCAGAGGCAATAGCAAACTTACAAACCTCTCTCTGTGTTGTAGTCAGTGGAGCAGGACAGAATCCCACAGTATATTAGTTTGAATTGCAATTGCCTACAATATTTTTAGTTAATTAGTTTGTTGTTTGTGTCTGAGAAAATTTGAGCTATTGAGTCTGTGTGTCAAAGACCTTCGAAAACAACATTTAAAGACGAGTTATCTTTGTCGTTCCACAAACTTCATCAGCTTGTTTCCTGTCTGATTTTATGTCAGTCTGTTACTTTATTTCAGCTAGGGGAAAAAAGAACAATATGAGTGGATGATTCTTTTAAAGAATTTTTTTTAGCTTGAAAGTACCTACACGTCACTGACAGTTTTCAACTATGAGACACTTTTTTCTTATGTTTAAGTGTGTGCAAAGTCACATGTTAGCATATAGGCTTGTTTGTCAGCCTGCAATATAATTTTGGGTTTGACTTTCCGATTTTTATATCTTATACTAATATGTGTGAAGAACAATGAACATTGTGTGTTGCGTTTCCCACAACCAGATGGGGCTTTTAGTACAATGGGAAGAGATAAGGGATAGAGCAGTTAAAGCATTACTGGGCATGGTGGGCATGTAATATATGAACGCACACTTAAAGACTGCCTCAACTCCTTATCTCAAGGCAAGGTCAAGCAACCAAGTTAGGAGGAGTAAGAGGGCGAGAGGCATAAGAAACACTAAAAGTCAAAAAAAGGCCTGGCCTTGGCCAGAGCACAACCTCACTCCTTACCCCTCTCATGGAGGACAAAACGGGAGGGTTGAAGACCCCAACTCACGACCCTCCCAAATGGAATACAACCAAAAGTTGCAAAGGGTGTGACTAGGGGCATGCCCTGCAGATATATTTGGGCCTCCTAAGGAGGAGGAGAGGGGAATAGGGAATTGGTAACAGGGAAATAGGGAATGGGGAGGAAAGGGGAGAATGGGGACACAGGCAAGGCTCTGTGGTGTCAGAACTGGGAAGGGGAAATGGGGAACAGGGACATAGGCAAGACATAGGTGTCAGAGTTGGAAACAGAACACTGGGAAACAGACTCTGCCGGCGTGTACAGCGATGGATAGGTTTGCTTTGAATTAACTCCAATAAACATTGAATCGCTTGCACTTCAGACATCTGGTCTTCTGCTTTTTGTCTGTGTGACAAGAACCAGGGGAGGGGGTGAAGAAAAGCCCTCTAACACAGGGGTTCCCAAACTTGGTTCACGGCTTGTTCAGGGTAAGACTCTGATGGGCCATGAGATGCTTTGTTTACCTGAACATCCGCAGGTACGTCCACTCGCAGCTCCCAGTGACCATGGTTCACTGTTCATGGCCAATGGGAACTGCAGAAAGAGGTGGCCCAGCCGGCGCTGCTTCCCGCAGCTCCCATTGTCCGGGAATGGCAAACCGCGGACACTGGGAGCTGTGAGCGGATGTACCTGCGAACACTCAGGTAAACAAAGCATCTCGTGGCCATCCAAAGGCTTACCTTGAACAAGCTGAGAACCAAATTGGGGAACCCCTGCTCTAACATTACAATCTGACTTGCAACAGTGATAAGAGAGGTTCATACTGCAGCATTTTGACTTCAGAGGTGGAAAACTTGCTAATAATTTATGTGATGACTTTCCTGGAAGAAATGATGCACCAGATGAAAACAAACAAAAAAAAATTGCAAGTGATAAATTTCCATCTATTTGTAAATGGAATGAATTTTTTAGCATATTTTTAATAAATCTGAAACTCCAGAAACTTTAAAAAATCTTTAAGCATACATTAACTGATACGTGTTCTGTTAACCCACTTGTACATACCTCAGTACTACAGCAACTCTCTAAGGGCTGCCTGTAACACACATTGAAGTCAATAGAAATCTTTCTATTGACTTTAATGGATGATTAATCAGACCTTAAGAAATTGATCCTGTTCCCACTGAAGTAACTCCCATTGATTTTAATGGTGAGGGATAAAGCCATAAATGCCTTTAGTGCAACTGCATATAGAATATTATATTCCATTCTGGGCTTCACATTTTCAGAAAGATATCGACAAATTGGTGGAAGTTCAAACTAGAGCAATAAAAGTGATGACAGAGCTGAAGTGTTTAACTTCGTTTGGAAGATTTAAAAACACAACAAAACCAAACAAAAAACTTGTGAATATAGATAGCTCAGCTAAGCAATGACTTAGGGGCACATGCTAACAGTATAGAAATAACTTTGTAACACGCTACAAATTATCTTGAAGGGTGTAGAACAGCAAGGAGGGCAATGAAATATTTAAGGTGGGACCTTGGGTTATAATTAGTACTAATGGAATGAAATAAAAAAAATACAAATTGAACACTGTGGGGAAAAAATTAACAATGAGGTCTATTAGATCATGGAATAGTTTTCTAGAGGGAGTGATGGAAAACCCATAGCCTGAATGTTTTAAAACTAGACTGAACATAAAAAGTGAAAATATAGTATAGGAAACAATCCTACATTGGATGGACAAGATTATCTAAATGGTTATCGCCAGCTGTAACTTCTGTTGGTCTATGATTACTTGAATATGTTGTTTTATTAATTATCAAAAGAAAATTGGATTTTCTGTAAGGATAGGATTAAACTGGAGGCAGTTAATAGATGTGATAATAACCAATGTGCAATACCTGAATACAGTAGAGGTGGAAATTATAGTGTATTTTGTAACTGGACATATCACCTGCAGCAGGCAATACTTTTAGAAATGATAGCACAGCATTAAGCAACTGGTGGTGCTGTAATATCTTTCCTGAAAATATTGATTTCAGGAATAATATTTATGATTATGTTAACCCAAACTGTTTATATTTGTACAAGTCACTGTTGAAAATGGGGCAGAAAATAAGAAGTCCTATATTTAAGAATAAGATACATCTTACAAAAATGTGAACTTTCAACCTCAGTTCTGTAGAAATTTAGTTTTTAGTTTGTTAGTTGCTTTGTTTTTTGGCCTTGCAATATCTAACTCAACTACTACCGTAAAGTAAGGTAAAGAAAGGCAGAGTAAATAACGCACTAATGTGCTGCATCTTCTTGGCTGAAACAGAATTTTTAATCACTTTTATATAGGCCATTTTGCCATCAGCAAATGTGTAAGCACATCTGATTTATAGCATATTGATCAACATCATCTAGATAATTGACTCTAGCTTTCAGATCAGCTCACTGAACTACAATCTCTTTAAATTTTATGTATTCTGATTCCACATTTATATAAGGTAACATAATGTATGCTCTAAGTTGAATACAATAGCTACTGTAGCACAACATTTTTACAATCGAGTTGGTACTGTACACCTCTAAGTAGATCTCCTGATAAAAGTTTTTATAGGTAACACTTTATTCTGAGTGCCCATTAATGCAAAATTGCAAAGTGATCCTTATGGAAACATGTAAAAACCACTTAAAAATGACAGCATTAAAAGTGACAGGAAATGTAATGTGTTTTCCAATAAACAAGGAACATAGGGATAAAAACAAACAAGATGTTTATCTTAACAAAAGATCATCTTATGAATTGGCAAGACAAGCTTTTGAATACTTGTATCTTGGTTATTTCAAGTCACCTCTAACTGTATTAATTACATAATGAAACTCATAGTATAGTTTGGAGGAATGGTTGATTCATTGTCTACTAAAATGTGCTCTTGAAACTTGCTTCAGGATCATATTTGTTTTGAAATTAATAAATATTTATAATCAAACTTGAAGTCAAGAGATTTAGACCAATGGACGATGCTAGTCGTTAACCCATAGATTTATAGGACTGGTTCAGTGAAGCAAGGGAGCAATTCCAATAAAACATAAATGAGTCTGAGCTATTAGCCCCCAAACTCAACCAAAGCAGGAATGAACCTTTTTTTTCAAAAAAATAATAATTTTTAAATTAAAGTTAAACTTATTGACAACTTTGCACTTCCTGGTTGTGTTATAAATAAGCAATCCAGCATATATTTGTTTTAAGATTTCTAGTCCAATTGCTTTTTGGGGGGCGGGTGTGTGAGGGGGGAAAGCAGGGGAACAGAGGGTGGAATTGGTAACATTTTATTGTCCATTATTTTATTAATTTAAACATAACGTCAAGCTACAGAGAGGCTAAACCAAACTCCAGTTTTCAGAATGTGAGATTGTTATTTATAAACAACATTTAAGGTCAACTGTTCTCTTTACAAGTCTTGTTATATATCCAATGCTTGGGGATAGATGGACATTTTAAAAAGTTTGTATCCATGTTCCCTGGATATTGTAAGGTAGAAATAAATCAGTAAAAAATACCAAATATGCAGACCCCTTAAATCTTTATATGTACAAGGAAGTATTTCTAAGTGCAATAGCATTAATAAAATCACCAATTCTTATACAGATGTCCATTCTTAACATAAACAAAAGGTTGGTCAAATGCCCTACTCTTCTTGAGTAAGCAGATGGAATCAGGTACAGTGTAACAGCAAATGTCGTTATCTACCTCAACTGAATATCTGCTTTAGCAGGTCCATTCTCAGAGACTTTTTCCTCCTCTGTAAATCTTTTTCCAGATAATTCCTGCTGCCATAGGGCTTGTCCTTGTGCTGAATTAAGAGTTTGGCTGAATGCAGAAGTGGTACTTGAGTGTTCTAGTTTATGAAAGCAATAAGTCACATCCTTTAACCCGAGTAGTGAAATCCGGGCTTTGCTGAACACAGTGGAAGTTTTGCATTTCAATTCAGCGGGGCTAGAATTTCAACTTTATGTCTGGGTTGATAAGGTTTTTTTTTTTCCCGTATATGCTGAATCCTTTTTTTCTTGGTGGTTATCATACATTTTCTTAGCCTTCTAAATCCATAGAGTGTACAAGTGTCTAAGTGTTTATGTGGTTTAATCCTATTAATACTAAAAAGAACTCTTAAGAGAATCATCCTGAAGTTTATAGACCAGACTTTTTGGAAACTTTTTTTTTTTCCGAAAAACCAAAACCAACAGTGTGTGCATGTTGTCTGCATCTTCCCTTTCTTTCCCTATCAGCCTTTGGAACTGGAGACAGTCCTCTCATTGATCATTCACATTTACAACTCTTAATTTTATTTCCTTTTAAGGTGTTGCTACTCACAGTGGTTCTGATTCAGCAAAGCTCTTAAACACATGTTTAACTTTAAGCACACGAATAGACCCACTGATTTCAACTGGAGCCAATTAAAATAGATAATTACCTGCTTTTGTAGTTTGTATCTGTATTTGTGGCACGGGGGGACGGAAATGGATGGAGCAGGTAGATCTACAACTATATAGGGTGTCTGATCATGCTTCTCCGATCAATGCCGAGAGAAGAGGTGGTCATAGAAAAGAGGGTTTTACAGCAGCTGGTCTTCCAGTCATTAATATGTATGTGTACTAAAGAACTCACAGACCTTTAAGTTTAGTTCCATGAGTGGCAGCAGTATATTTTTCATTTTAGCTTGTATAGTGTGCATCAGTGACCAGCCTATACTTGCACCTCACTGGTGCATCTGTAGAATAATGGCTAATGTGGTCATCAGCTTCACTGTTGGATATAATAATGGATGAGATCTAATAAACATCTCTTACCCACTACCCAAATGGCAATTACAGCCATTTCCTCATTAGAATCTGCAATCCCTTATTTTGTTGGCACTAAAATTATTGCCTCTTTTAAAAAGTTGCAAGATGGATTAATCAATACAAATGCTCTTTATATTGTCCTGATAATGATCCATTATCCTGTAATCTGATTCTGGATCATCCTCAGGGTATGAAGACATTTTTTAAAATATGAATATCGTATCTTTGGTAATGAGCACACTGAAAAGCTAAGTGGACTTTCTTCCACAGCCGTATTATGCAATTCATTTTCTCTCTCAGAACAAGATACGTTTCTGGAACAATGCTGCATTCAGGAAAAAAAAACAAAATCAATACTATAACAACATATGTAGTACAGACATGTTTAAAGTGATGAAGCCAAAGATAGGGTGCTGAAATATTTTCTTAAATGTAGGCAGTGAAAACAAAAGTTGAACCCAAAATATCACGACACGGGGTAGGATATACAAAATATATCCTTTTCGTAAGTGAGATCATGAGCAGGGTTAAGTCTTTACTCCATTCCCAGATGTCAATTCTGTGTTATATGGACAATGATCTTTAATACTTACATTTACAATTAGAAAATCATTTTTGTTATTGTAAATGGGGAAGTTAACACATAGCAAGAGTTTTCCTGCAAGTTAATTTTAATTATTTCTCTTGGAAATATGATTGGAGTACATACAAAAAAAATCAGGGTTAGATGATATCCAATATTCAGATATGTTACCACTTTCAACTTGCTAACAACTGCAAATATAGATACACAATAAGGACCTGATCCTGAAATGAACTCTATGACACATCAGAGTGCTGTCTGGACAAAGCTCATTGAAAGACTTGGACTTAAGGATCTGACTATAGTTAGACAAAACAGCTCCAGTAAAACAAGGTAGCTCATTCTTCCAACCCCAGTGAACCACGCTAATGAACAATATTAGAAGTCTAGGGCCATGCAGGTCAGCTTCTCTGTGCAAGAGAAATCAGTGACATGGAGTCTGGGTATGTGCTAAGTGTAACTTGTTTTATTCACACATTACACCAGCCCTGGTTGAACAGCATGCAGCCCAGCATTCCAAACCAGGTCCCAGTTTCCACAGAGCAACGTTGTCTCACGAATTGACTCTCATCAGAAAAAAAGGCAGAGACAACGAACTTTTAGAAACAAAAGCTGAAAGACAGTAACCCTGGTAGTTATACCCTAAAATATGAAACCCAGGGATACCATTTTTTTAAAATTACTCATTAAGCTAAGAGTGAGGGGAAACGACAAAAGGTTAATTAGCAAATATTTGTTGTGCTCCCCCCATAATTTAAATTTGGCTTCATGTTTTTAGAATTAAATTGTGAGGGCCATTAATAAGTCCATAATACATAATTTAAAGCCTTGAACTATTTCAGGGGGAAAAAAAGAGTGCTTTTATTTTCAGTTTGAAAACCAGCTGCTGTGCATTGTAATCTGTTTGTCAGCCAGTGTCAGTAGTGTGTGTTCTGGTAGCAAGTGACAGGTGGTCTGTTGAAAGTTGGGGAGGACTCCTGGAAAGTCAACTTGTGCATGCTGCGTCAGTAAATGAAATGCGAATGATTCTTTACATTGAACATAGATTGCATGGCATTTCTTCTACTGTATCCAACACAGAACTAGGCTACAATGGCTCTTGCTTTAGTATACTACAGATTATTATTATTTGTTATAGCCAGAGTGCCAGCTACAGATATACTTAAGGTTGCTGAAATGTTTCCCGTATAAACATCTGTTTTCAGTTGCTTATAATTTTCCAAGTTTCACTTGGTAGGCTGGATTTATCCTGTCCTGGCATTTTCCTGAAGGTGGATATATATTACCTGGAAAGTTTGAGCCAAACCTATTCACCGTTTACACTCACTATGGATAGGGATAGAATCATAGCCTTCAAGGTCAGAAGGGACCATTATGATAGTCTAGTCTGACCTCCTGCACAATGCAGGCCACAATCTCACCCACCCACTCCTGTATCAAAACCCTAACCTATGTCTGAACTACTGAAGTCCTCAAATCGTGGTTTAAAGACTTCATAGTGCAGAGAATTCTCCAGCAAGTGACTCCTGCCCAACACTGCAGAAGAAGGTGAAAAACCTCCAGGCCCTCTGCCAACCTGCCCTGGAGGAAAATTCCTCCCTGACCCCAAACATGGTGATCAGCTAAACCCTGAGCATGTGGTCAAGACTCACCAGCCAGACACCCAGGAAAGAATTCTCTGCAGTAACTCAGATCTTACCCCATCTAACATCCCATCAGAGGTCATTGGATCTATTTAGCATTAATAGTCAAAGATCAATTAATTGACAAAATTAGGCTATCCCATTATACCATTCCCTCCATAAACTTATCAAGCTTAGTCTTGAAGCCAGATATGTCTTTTGCCCCCACTGCTCTCCTTGGAAGGCTGTTCCAGAACTTCACTCCTCTGAAGGTTAGAAACCTTTGTCTAATTTCAAGTCTAAATTTCCTGACGGCCAGCTTATATCCATTTGGTCTTGTGTCCACACTGGTACTGAGCTTAAATAATTCCTCTCCCTTATTGGTAATTATCCCTCTGATATATTTATAGAGAGCAATCATAACTCCCCTCAGACTTCTTTTGATTAGGCTAAACAAGCCAAGCTCTTTGAGTCTCCTTTCCATTCTTTTCCATTCTTCAGATCATCCTAGTAGCCCTTCTCTGTACTTGTTCCCATTTGAATTCATCCTTCTTAAACATAAGAGACCAGAACTGCAGACAGTATCTCACCAGATGATATCTCACCAGTGAGTTGTATAATGGTACTAGCACCTCCTTATCTCTACTGGAAATACCTCACCTGATGCATCCCAAGACTGCATTAGCTTTTTTCATGGCCACATCACATTGGTGGCTCAGTCATCTTGTGATCAACCAATATTCCAAGGTCCTTCTCCTCCTCTGTTACTTCCAACTGATGCATCCCCATCTTATAACATGGGATTTGATATGGAGATGGGCCTTATGGAAAGGAGTTGCTTCCTGACTCTTGATTGCTTGTGCAGGCAACTTTAATGTTCTGTCAGTATAGTTATATTAATTATTATTTATATAATACCATAGGTGTGCATGGTTCCTTAAAGGTAAA
Source organism: Gopherus flavomarginatus (assembly GCF_025201925.1). Classification (NCBI taxonomy): domain Eukaryota; kingdom Metazoa; phylum Chordata; order Testudines; family Testudinidae; genus Gopherus; species Gopherus flavomarginatus. The sequence continues at coordinate 27,598,328 of NC_066626.1, forward strand.
GGAAAAAAAAAAAGGTCTCTGTTACAGATTATCACAGTTTACCCAGGGATTTAATAATCTAAATATAATGAGAAACCTAGCTAAAATGAAAAGTAGGATTAAGAGTAGGAGGTTTCCAGTGCATGAAAGGCCATTTAAACTCACTGGGAATCCAACGCTTAGGTTTTGAACCCTTCAAGAAAATATGCAAAGCCTGTTTATTTGGTTTCATTTTTTGGTTGTTAATCTGAATGCCCTTTTTCCCAGCACAACACGCTATTTGGTTTTCAGTATATTTCTTGCAGTGACATTACCAATATTTCATTCAACCTACTGTTGTTTGCTGATTTAGTATATTTAATTTCCATAAATAACACCTACTTGCTATAGTTATGGGGACAATATAATATAATAAAAGGTAAAATAACCACACACCGAGGATTTAACTTAGTATATTAGACCTAAGGTGCATAGTATTCAACCATACATATCTTAAAAGTCTGCTTCTGCATAAATTCAATACCATGTTTTTTGGGCTCTGCAGTGACATAAATCATGAATTTCAGATTAGAATTTAATCTTAAGGCTAAAGGTCATGATAACTTGGAAAATACATTTAACATCTATGAGGAAAATGATCAGCATTTTTAAAAGTCTCTACATAATTACCAATTACCATATACTTCAGTGGCTCCAGAGGAAGTATTTTCGTCTATCAGTTTAACGAACATTTCTTAAAATTTCTTCAGATCATGTGATAAACATGTGTTGTGAAGTTGAGTGTTAACTATGTCTCTCCAATTCTAGCCTATTAATTTATTTATTAGAAGAATTTTGACCAAGACACCCCAAATAAAGGCTGGTGATCCAGCAGTCTCTAACCATGAGTAGTGATGAAGACCAGCAGTGACCATGTCTATTTGTGACCATGACAGTCATAAGTATTAAGTGTATAATAAAATATTTTGCAGCAGGAAGGATAATTAGAGTTGGGCAAGTATCTCAAATCAATTTCCACTAAGAATCACATGAATAAAATAATCAAATTTGCTTTGACTATGTTCATTATCCGTTTCTATTAATTTCCCATGAATACTATTAGTTTACTGGCAGTAATTTTAAGCAAACATTAGAAAAAATGCATAGTGATTTTTGAATTCACTACTCCAGAAACCTGACCTTAATTTGCCACTCACTCAATTAACGAACAGACACTCTGACCTTTATGTCTAATGAAAACTACACTATATGACAGATTTTAAATGTACTACTCACGAACTAACTACAAAAATGTCTGCTGAGTAAAAATACCTGAAGAAGAAACTGTTTTTGTGGTAAATGTCCCTTCTGATCAGAAAACCATTTCCAGAAATCTCTTCAGAAAACCTGATCACATAAGATTTCCAGGCACTTCTTCATGTCAAGTGGCAAAGGGAATGCATAGGATTTTACAGGGTTCGCTATGGTTGGATATATGCATAGTAATTCACTACAGGGTGGCATGTGAGGTCTCTGCCAAGAGCCAGTAGCTGACCGCTCAGCATAATGATTGGGAAGTGTATGTAAGGATAATATCTGAGTTATGTGTCTGTAACGAGGCAGTGTGGCTCCCTTCCTCCTCAGGGAGGATCGAGCCCCGCCAGATGCCAGAAGGGGCGGGGCCACAAGTCACTGGACCCGCCCCTCAGAGGGTCAGGAGGTGACCTGGAAATATAAAAGCCGACCGGCGGCGCTCAGTTGAGGCCCAGCCGCCGTCGGGAGCAGACCTGCCAGAGGGTGCTCGTAACTGGGAGGCTGCTGAGGCCCAGGGTAGTTGCCCGGACTGGCTGGAGCTTCCCCACGCCCACTACGAGGAGGGACTGTCGGAGCCGCTCTGTCCCTGCTGTTACCCCGAGAAACCCCCGGAGCAGGCCTGGCCGGACTTCCCAGAGGTACTGCCGGATCTACTACCCAGCCCCAGCCGGGAGGGGCCCATGCTACTGGACTTCCCAGGGGCTGACACCACCCATCAGGTAGGCCCAGAAGGGGAGATTGGAAGTGGCCCGGGGGCAGTCGACCCCAGTCAGGCTGCAAGTGTACTGGAACCCATCTCAGTGTGTTGGGGCCAGGATCCCCACTGACAGCAGCGAGTCTTGGCCGCTGCTAGGGCCCCGGGCTGGAACGCAGTGGAGTGGGAGGGCCTGCGTTCTCCCCGCCACCCTTCGAAGGGTGGCAGACTCCCCCTCTCCCCGGCCTGAGGAGGCCTTCGCTCTAGACTTACTGTTTGAACTGCTGCTTAGCCCCTGCCTAAGGTCTGAGCCCTGTGCCTGTTTGCTGCCCCGCCCTGACCCAGGGCCTGGGCTTTATAGACTAGTTGTTTGCTCAACCCTGAGCCAAGAAGGCCTGAGCCTCTACAAACTGTGTATTTGGTGCCCTGCCTGAGCCAAGGGCTGGGCCCCTTTAAATTGTACCACTGCTCGGTCCTGCATCAAGGGGCTCGAGCGGCCCGAGCCTCGGGCAAGGAGGCCTTCAGCCCCAGGACTGAGGGCCTGAGACCCAGACCTGACTTTCTGTTTACTGTGCCCTGTAGCAGACGGCCGGAGTTCCAAGCGACTGTGCAGCATCGCCTGGCCCTGACAAAAATGGCAGACTCGGACAGTGTGTAGCGAGGCCGGTGTGGCTCCCCTCCTCCTCAGGGAGGGTCGAGCCCGGCCAGGCAACTTTACAAGTGGCATCTGAGTGACCAGGGACTTGAACCCCCACCCCTGTGAGAAGGGACCGGTTGGAGGGCGGTAGATTACACCCCTCTCCCAGCTAGGGACATGGATATGGAGCAGCTATTCCAGCTGCTGGTGGAGAGCCAGGAGCGGCAGCAGGCGGCCCAACAGCTGCAGCAGCAGCAGCAGCACCATGCCGCCCAACTGGAGCAGCAGCAGCAGCAGCGAGACGCCGCTCACCTGCAACAGCAGCAGCACGCGGCTCAGCTGGAGCACCAGCCGCGACTGATGCAGCAACTGGGGAGCCAGCTGCAGCAACTCATCGGGCCCATTGCCCCTCCCCATTGACTGGCCATCGGGAGAAGGCGCTGGGGGTTCAAGTCCGCCTTCCCCCCTGCGCCTGACCAAGATGGGCCCGGGTGATGACCCTGTGGCCTTCCTGGTCACTTTCGAACACGTTGCCCTCGTCGCGGGATGGGCCCGAGATCAATGGGCCACTCTTTTGGCACCGTATTTGACCGGACAGGCCCAGATTGCCTATCGTGGCCTAGCGGCAGAGGAGGCCAGGGACTATGACTGGGTGAAAGCTGCGGTCCTGGACGCCTTGGACGTCAGCCCTGAAATCTTCAGGCAGTGGTTCCAGGGCCAGACCTACCCGACCGGCGCCAGTCCTCGGCTGATAGCCCAGAGCTTGAAAGAGGTGTGCCGCCGGTGGCTACAGCCGGAGACCCGGACAGCGGAGGAAGTGACCGGGCAGGTGGTCTTGGAGCAATTTGTCCATATTCTGCCTGCCCAGGGAAGGGCCTGGGTACTCCGCCACTGGCCGGAGACACTGGCGGCGATTGTCTCTCTAATGGAGGGCTTCCTGGTCGCGGAAGCCTCCATGGGGCCTGCCTTTCGGCCACCCACCCCGGGGACCGAGCACCCCCGTGGAGAGAAAAAGCCAACCACCATGTCTGGACCGCGACACCCGAGCCGTGGATTGGAAACCCAGCCAGCGTCCTGGACCCAGTGCCTGGACTTGGCCCCACAGCTTACACCGCCAGCCTCCACCTCGGGGCTCCCGAGGGCCCTCCGGAGCCCACCCCAAAGTCCCAGAGCGTTCATCACCTGGAGCGGACGCTCAGAAGTCGGACCCTGCTTTGGGTGTGGGAAAGCGGGACACCTACTACGGGGCTGCCCCGAAATGGAGTGTAGCTTCGGGCAGGTCTGTGCAGGGGAAGGCCGGGCCCGATGGCCACAGCCCCCCAAACTCATGGTCCCGGTGGTCGTCAGGAACCAAGCCACGCGGGCCCTAATTGGCTCTGACTGTGGCCAAACATTGATTAGCCTGGGGCCTCCGGCCGACCACAGCCTGGCACCAATTCATCTGCAGTGTATCCATGGGGAAGTCTGACGCTACCCGAGCGCTCGGGTCCGGCTAACTGTGAACGGCATCACCCGGCAGTTAGTATCAGCTTGGCCCCCCGACTAGCCTACCCCGTGATTCTGGGGCGGGACTGGCCCACCTTCGAGGAGATCCTCCGGTTCACGCCGGCCTTAGAAGCCGAAACCCAGGAGCCCCCGTCGCAGGCCACAGAGGATCTCAAGGAGGATGAGGCAGAAGACCAGGAAGCCGATGGTCCACAGGAGGAGCCCCCCTCCGAACCCCGCTTTGATACTGATTTTTGCTGAGACCAGCGGACGGACCCCACTCTCAGATGGGCCTACGAGCAACTTGCGGCGGTCGATGGGTCGGTTATCAACCCCCATCAGGCCACACAGTGGCCCCAGTTTGAGCTACGCCGAGACAGGCTCTATCGGGTCAATCGGGACCCCCGCTCGTGGGAGCCGCAGACCCAACTGCTTGTGCCCTGCTGCCACCACCGGGCTGTGATGAGATTGGCCCATGACGTGCCGGCCGCTGGACATCTAGGACAGGAGAAGACCCTTGCCCGTATCCAGACCCGGTTCTACTGGCTGAGACTCTACCAAGACGTGAAGCGGTACTGTAATTCCTGCCCAGAATGCCAGTTGGCTGCCCCGCCTCGGGTACCCAAGGCGCCCTTGGTCCCTATGCTGCTGGTCGAGACCCCATTCGAACAGGTCGCCATGGACCTGGTGGGTCCGCTCCCCAGAAGTGCGGCCGGTTTCCAGTACATCTTAGTCCTTGTAGACTACGCCTCCCGGTTCCCATTCCCACGCGGAGCATCACAGCCCAGACCATTGTGGGCAAACTGGTAAAGATTTTTGCCCGCGTGGGGTTACCCAAAGAGATTCTAACTGACCAAGGTAACAACTTTACGTCCCAGCTGCTCAAACAGGTCTGCAAGCTCCTGGGGGTGAAACAGCTCCACACCTCCATGTACCACCCACAGACCAATGGGTTGGTGGAGCAGTTTAATTGCACCCTTAAGGACATGTTGAAGAAATTTATCCCGGAGGAGCTGCGCCACTGGGACCAGTTTCTACCTCCTCTGCTGCTGGCCTTCTGGGAGGTCCCCCAGGCATCAACCCAGTTTTCCCCGTTCGAACTATTGTACGGGCATAGGCCACGGGGCCTCCTAGATTTAATGCGGGAGACCTGGGAGCAGTCGGCTTCCCCCACGCAAGGCCTCCTCAAGTACGTCCTCCAGCTGCAAGAGTACCTTACTCAGGCGGGGACCCTGGCGCGGGAGAACTTGAGGTTAGCCCAGGAGAAGCAGGAGCGAAGCTACAACCGGGGAGCGCAGGTCCAGGATTCTGCCCCTGGGGATCGGGTCCTCCTGCTCCTGCCCTCCAGTGAGTCAAAATTATTGACCCGCTGGCAGGGTCCTTATGAGGTCACCCGGAGAGTGGGGCCCATGATCTACGAAGTTCGTCAACCCGATCGACGGAGGAAAATGCAGCTATATCACATCAACCTGCTAAAGCCTTGGCACGACCGGGAGGGTCTGCTGATCGACTCTTATCCACCTGAACTAGCGCTGGGCCCCGACGTGGCCCAGATGGAGGACTTGGCCGAACCTCCGCTTGGCAGCTCGCTCATGGAGGAACAGTGCAAGCAGGCCAAGTGTCTCCTGCAGGCATTCCACAGAACCTTTACGGCAATACCGGGTTCCACGACCCTGACCTGTCACACGATTCAGACCAAGCCAGGAAAGACAATACGTGAAACCACACGGCCGTTGCCGTATCGGATGTGGCAGGAGGTCAAGGAGGAGGTCCAGGCCATGTTAGCCCTGGGGGTCATCGAACCATCCCGAAGCAAGTGGCGCAGTCCGGTAGTTTTGGTGCCCAAACCGGATGGCACCCGTCGGTTCTGTACAGATTTCCAGAAAGTAAATGCTATCTCTCGCTTCGACGCCTACCCGATGCCCCGAGTGGACGAGCTGCTGGGCCGCTTCGGGGACGCCCAGTTCTTTACTACCTTCGACCTCAGCAAGGGCTATTGGCAGATCCCACTCGCTGAGGCCTCCAAAGATAAGACAGCCTTTGCCACCCCATCGGGACTCTATCAGTTCACCCGAATGCCCTTCGGTCTCCTTGGGGCCACAGCAACCTTCCAGCAGCTCATAGATCGTCTCTTACGAGAGCATCAGGACTATGCTGCCGCCTACCTCGACGACGTGGTGATTTATAGCCACCGCTAGGAAGACCATCTAAATCGAGTCGCCGTGGTCCTAAGAACCCTGCGGCAGGCAGGGTTGACGGCTAACCCAAAGAAATGCTGCATAGCCTGGTAGGAGACTACCTACCTCGGCTATACCATGGGGGGTGGACGAATAAAACCCCTTGTGGGGAAGGTACAAGCCCTTGCGGACTGCCCAACCCTGACGACAAAACGTCAGGTGTGGCAATTCCTGGGCCTCGCGGGGTACTACCGGCGGTTCATTTTGCAGTTTATGTCTATCGCAGCGCCCCTAACCGGGCTGCTAAGCAAAAATAGCCCCCGACAGGTACAGTGGACCCCTGAGTGCGAGGCTGCCTTCAGGACGCTCCAGGATTGTTTGTGTCAGGAACCCATCCTGTATAGCCCAGATTTCCACAAGAGGTTCATCCTCCAAATGGATGCGTCGGAGGTGGGCATGGGAGCTGTCCTATCCCAGGAAGTAGACGGAGAAGATCACCCGGTGTTGTATCTGAGCCAAAAACGATTTCCCCGGGAGCAAAATTATGCGGTAACCGAAAAGGAAGCCCTCACGGTGAAATGGGCCTATGAGGCCCTCCGATTTTTCCTCCTGGGAGGCCCCTTCACGCTCGTCATGGACCATGCCCCCCTCCGGTGGTTAACGAGCATGAAGAATAACAACGCCTGATTCATGCGCTGGTACCTGGCCTTACAGTCATATGCGTTTACCGTCCAGCACCGGGCAGGTAAGGACCATGCTAACGCATACTTCCTATCCCGCCTCGGGGAGATGGAAGAGCCTGGCCCCGATGAGCGGGAGCCAGACTTGAGGGGGGGTGAGTAATGAGGCGGTGTGGCTCCCCTCCTCCTCAGGGAGGGTCGAGCCTCGCCAGATGCCGGAAAGGGCGGGGCCACAGGGCACTGGACTTGCCCCTCAGAGGGTCAGGAGGCGACCCGGAAGTATAAAAGCCAACCAGCGGCGCTCAGTTGAGGCCCAGCCGCCGTCGGGAGCAGACGTGCCAGAGGGTGCTCGTGACTGGGAGGCTGCTGAGGCCCAGGGTAGTTGCCCGGACTGGCCAGAGCTTCCCCACGCCCACTACGAGGAGGGACTGCTAGAGCCGCTCTGTCCCTGCTGTTACCCCGAGAAACCCCCGGAGCAGGCCTGGCCGGACTTCCCAGAGGTACTGCCGGATCTACTACCCAGCCCCAGCCGGGAGGGGCCACCGATCAGGTAGGCCCAGAGGGGGAGACTGGAAGTGGCCCGGGGGCAGCCGACCCCAGTCAGGCTGCAAGTGTACTGGAACCCATCTCAGTGTGTTGCGGCCAGGATCCCCACTGACAGCAGCAAGTCTTGGCCGCTGCTAGGGCCCCGGGCCGGAACGCAGTGGAGTGGGAGGGCCTGCGTTCTCCCCGCCACCCTTCGAAGGGTGGCAGACTCCCCCTCTCCCTGGCCTGAGGAGGCCTTCGCTCTAGACTTACTGTTTGAACTGCTGCTTAGCCCCTGCCTAAGGGTCTGAGCCCTGTGCCTGTTTGCTGCCCCGCCCTGAGCCAGGGCTTGGGCTTTATAGACTCCCTTGTTGAACTGCTGCTCAGCCCCTGCTGAAAGAGCTGAGCCCTGAGCTGCTTAGTGCCCCACCCTAACCTGGGGCCTGGGCTTTACAGACTAGTTGTTTGCTCAGCCCTGAGCCAAGAGGGCCTGAGCCTCTACAAACTGTGTGTTTGACGCCCCGCCTGAGCCAAGGGCTGGGCCCCCTTAAACTGTACCACGACTTGGTCCTTCCCCAAAGGACCTGAGCAGCCTGAACTTTTGCGTGCTCAGCCCTGGGCCAAGAGGGTCTGAACCTCTCTGTGTGTTTGGTGTCCCGCCAGACCCAAAGGCTGGGCCCCTTTAAACTGTGCCACTGCTCGGTCCTGCATCAAGGGGCTCAAGCGGCCCGAGCCTCGGGCGAGGAGACCCTCAGCCCCAGGACTGAGAGCCTGAGACCCCTAGCTGACTCTGTTTACTCCGCCCTGTAGCAGACGGCTGGAGTTCCAAGCGACTGTGCAGCATCGCCTGGCCCTGACAAAAAGGGCAGACTCAGACAGCGTGTAGTGAGGCCGGTGTGGCTCCCCTCCTCCTCAGTGAGGGTTGAGCCCCGGCCAGGCAACTTTACAGTGTCTATACTGAAAATTATAGGCAGGTAACCAGGAGATGACATGTTTCAGACAGATTCCTTTCAGGGAGAGGTAACAGACTCTTATCTCCCTGTCTGATCATTGTGTGTCCCACAATTTATACTTATTTACATACTGAGCCAGATGCTGATTAAGAGATTGTGAACAGAAAGGAGCATTTACAAACAAACAACCTGCAGGAAGTAACCTGCTTATGAATAAGGACAAGGGATTGTTCTGAAATATCTGGGAGTGCAGATAGACATCTGGGATCTTTCAGTGAGGCAGCAAGCTGCCAGCATAACTTCATCTCATGAATGGAAGGTCAGAGCCAAGCCTGGCTGTAATACACTGGAAGGACTTTGAGTAAACATTACTCTGAAACATAAAAGTATCTAGTTAGGGAGGTTGAGGTTCTAGATGCATCCTATTTCATGGGCAACCATTTGTTTCCAATACTTCTGCTTGCTCTCACTTGAATCTCTACACTGTTTAATAAACTTTTACTTGATTTCATTATAAAAAACATACCTAAGAGTGGTGTGTTAAGTGAAGTAGTAAGCTGAGGTGAAACTGATAAGCTGGGATGTACTACTTCTTTGGAAGCAGCGAATTTGTGAATACTGAGTGTCCAGTGGCTCGGAGCTAGACACTCCAAGGAGGTGTTTGGAGTGCTCGGGGGTTGGAGCGTTCCCATCTCTAACCTTTAGAGAGAGAGAGTGGGGCCTACATAGGACTAGAGGGACTGCTTGTATGGCCCATGGCTGATGGAGTCAGGGAGATGACCCCTAGCAGGCACTGACAAGGCTTCCTTACAGTAAGGGCAGGGGGTAGTGAAGTGCCTCACAACCCTGGGTACCCCCTGCAAGCATCACACAGCCCAAGACTGAAAAGATTCAGATTAAGTCAGAATAAGCATATGAAACTTGAGTGCTTATGAAAGCTCCAAATCCTTGGACATTGCCTATCACTAGTGCTTGCAAACCACTTTTAATTATTGTAACCCCTTCAAGTAGGCATCAATAGATTTGACATTTACATCTTGTCCTTGTTCTGCTGGTGTTATTTGTCATACTCTTTCTGTGAATTTTGATTTTACATCACCACGTTTCAAGTAGGCAAACAGAGAAGAGAACATACTGGACAATAAATCTGATATTCAATGATTGATTGTATATACAGTTCTACTGCTGAGGAATGTCCACTGTGAGGAATCCATTCAGTGATTCAGTGTGGAGGCCTCCATCTCATATGAATAATATACAAAATGATGCCTCTGGTAAACGAGGGAGAAAGAAAACGAGCATTTTACTTCAATTGCTTGAGCAATTGTGTTTTCAGCAACTTTATAAGTACTGCTTAGCAGAAACAAAAATGTCAATGTATATATAGCACCTTGATTGATTAAGTAAAGAGTGATCATTTGTAACTGTGCCTCCTGTCCTTTTCCAACATTAATGAATCATTATGTATTGTTTCTGGAAACTCCCATAAGTGATTAAATAGCTGATATTACCCCCAGTAGTGTATTTAAATCTGTTGGTAGAATCAGCTTAAAGCTTGTGCCTACTTTATATACATTATGTATAGATTACATATGGATTTCCAATAAGTGTTGGAGAAGACAACCATTCAACTCATGCTTCAAAAGTCTAAAGTAACACTACTTATTCGGGCTTACAAGTCATCAGCATTTGTCAAATGCCAGTGACAGGATACCATCACTATTGTGTGGTGAGCACTAATTACAACAACTCTGTGCTCAGGATTTTTGCAGATACGCTTATTTAGTTTATTTTTTAAAGACCTATTCCATAGTACCACACTTACTCCCAAAAATTTATATATTTGGAGATAGAAAGGATTTATTTCTGTAAGCTTTCTTCACACTGCCATTACTATGCAGATCATTTCTTTTCAGATACAGATTTTCCTTATTTTAGCTTTATTTCATTTCCAATCAAGAAAATAAGAAGCACTTTGGCTCTCCTTTAAGTGAAATGATATCTTTCCAATTCTTAATTTAATTGTTTAGTGATGTCTGGGGAAGATAAAAATGGATAGAATTAAAAGTATGAACTTCTGGTCAATCAAATCAGCATTAAAAATTCCAGCCCTGTCTGAACTGAATGTATACTAATGCTCTAAGCATATTTTAAATTATTAATTCCTCTGGTGCTATAGTCTGCATGATAGATGGAATTAGAACTATAAATTCAAAATTCAAACTATCTACCAGAGAGAGATATTATAGAACAATTAACAAAAACGTTGTGATATTCCACTGGAATTAGTGGGAACAGGAAGAAAGGAGCAAAGAAAGTTTAAAAACCCACCTAACTGATAAAGGTTAGAAAAAATAGCTGGAGGAAGAATGTAATTGTATAGAGACAATAATGATCTAGATAGTGTCAGGGCTAGTTATTGCTTTTTACACAGCACATGTGACAGGGCAGAGAGTACACACAGTAAATGAACTTAGAGCAAGACAAATTCCAAACACAAGAGATTTTTCATTATTTTAGGTTAATCCATTTTTAGAATAGTGAGGCTGTTCTTTCATTGATTTCTGGTTGCCCTAACAATTAGATGCTGTTTAATTAGAAACAGATGCAACAGTTGAATGAAGTACTAGGGAAAACAGTATCCTAAATACTAAGAGATATCAAAGAGCTTTGAATAGCCTTATTATGTTTGCAGAATTTCTAAATCTTTTTTCATCCACGAATGTTCCTAAGCCTTTATATATATCTTTTATGAAATGTAGCCTTAGCCCTTAGCCCCTGGCCTCTAGCCCCTACCCACCTATTTTTCTATTAACTCTCTACAATGCAGCATTCTGCTCTTAAATAAACTTTTTCTCCCAACATGCATTTCTGGCGGCTGGGCCTTTAAATTTGGCAAAGTCAAACACTTGCAGCCCTAAATTAGCCATTTTGAAACTTGCTGCTGTTGCTGAAATTGTTTGTTGGTGAATCTTTCTCTTCTATTTGGAAACCATTCTCAATTTCCTTCACTTATTCCTGGAAAACTGACATTCTTGCTAAACTGTGTGAGTATCTATATTTTTACTTAACTATATGTGGAAATTTTAAAATCTGAAAGTTGCAGTAGTACACAGCAATTATAAAATATGTACTGCATGGATAGTGGAGCTTAGATATCAAGCTGATATGTGCTTTATGAATGCACTTGGACTTTGTGGACATTTTGAAACCCATAGTTATGTTCTCCTCCTTTAATTTGGATGATTTAGAAATGTAAAGCAGATTTTCTGCCTCCATTTAAAAAAAAATGTCTTGCCCTTTTCCTAGCGAAGACTGTCCTGAAAGATTAAACTGATCACTAGCACAGAAAACTTGTCATTATAGAGATCCCATACTGGGGTCCAGAAAAGACATGTTTAGAGTGTCATTCATTGACTTTTGGGAAGACACCAGATCATTTTACAGCTGTAGGGTGCAGTGTAGCGCAAAGTACTGTTGCTGGCATAGAGCAACTGCAAGTTCTTTGATAGCTAACTGCTTGAAACTGATTCTGCTCCTTTGCAGTGAAACCAGTGTGAGTTCTGGCCACAAGGGGAGATATCTCAATAACTCTACAGGAAACAAAGCCTAGAAGACTAAGCAAGAGATTAATCCCAGCTCTGAAACTGACTTCCTTCATGGCTTTTTCAGTTCATATGGGGCCAATACTTTCATACTTAGGGAACCAAAGGTCCACTGACTTTGATGGAGTCTGTTAGTGTTCAGCACTTCTGAAAATCATGCCATGCTCATTTCTTTTACAGTAAATGTGAAAATAGGTGCCTACATTTATATACTCAAGTTCAAAAATTTTGGACTTAATTGCATTTACTGATTTTTGGTTTTGTTTTCTCCCCAATTTGTGAAATGGTAACAATATTTACCTACTACACAGGGAGTTGCTAGTAAATAAGTAGTTCCTATTTGCAAAGTACTACCTAAATCCTAAAACTGAGCATGCAAAAACACTAGTTAGTGGCTGGGACTTAGCTGCCTCAGAACCTTGACTTATTTAGATTATTGCCCTTTGCAAAACATTCAGAATGGTGATAACTGTGTGCAGGCTGTAGTACACGCAGTGTGTCTTCTGGAGCAGAATTGGGAAGATGATATCAAAAAAGCCCTTCCCTCCCACACATACTATTACATAAATGATTTATCTGTATTATGGGCACATCCAAAGTATGAGAGGTAATGTGCAAACATAGTAGGACGCAGTCCATGCCCAGGAGAGCTCATAGTCTACCAAGAACAACAAGTGAGTCATTTTATTCCTGGGCATCAAGTGTCTGGAGCAAAATATAATTATTAAACATAGGAGTTTCCCTGGTGTATGAGACCAATGGTCCACACAGTCCAGTATCTTGCCATTGACAGTGGTCACACCAGCTGCTTCAGAAGAAGATTAAGAAAGCCAGCAGGTATGGACCATTCTTCCTCCAGAGGAAGTTTCCTGAGTACACCCAGTAGCTGGAGGTAGGTTTATGTCTTGAAGCATGAAAGTTTCTATACCTTTGAAAATTCTTATTGTCATATGTACTGTTACAACTCTACCTCTTCTTATTTTTCATCAATCTGGAGGCTATCTATGTTGCAGTCAAGGCAACTTGTGTAAGTTACTTCCTTTTCTCTGCCTCTGTTCTGCCTCTTACCCATTTGTCTTGTCTATGTAGACTCTGTGTACAATGCATGTTTGTCAGTAAAACTATGAAGGCTAGAGGTCGTACTGGTATAACTATATCGGCTTAAAAATCCAGAACTGGAATATTTGTTACAGAAACTGTGCAGACTAGACACAATTGCTTTGGGGCCGGGACTGTCTCTTTCAATATGTCTGTACAATGCTTAGCACAATGACACCCTGATTTTGGGTGGGGCTATGTAATAAAATAAAACCACTGTAAGATTACAAATTCAATAAGAAAGAATATAGGATTTCATCACTCTTTTGTTTTCACTCTTTGCTCAGCTTGCAGGCCAACAATGGCAATGTTCTACATAATTTAATATTTGTTGCTAAGACTTGCGTCCAGTAACATTGCTGGTGTAGCTCAATGTTGGAACAATAAATTTTCCACCAGGTCCAGATCCCTAAAAGCAGCTATTTCAGAAAGACCAAGTCATGATGCTCATTTAGAAAATGGGCTAATCAGCAAAATATGTAGCTCAACAATGGTGTGATTAATGTATCCTTCAGGGTAGTTGTCTTTTTTTTTTTTCTCTTCTGTCCATTCATCTCCAGTGTGTCTCCAATTCATCATACATCAAAGTATAGCCCTGCAATATGGCAAGACATTCCTGCTGCATTAGTTCAAAAACTTATTACTGTAATTCTCTATCTTTAACTTTCAATTTATTATTATTATTTTTTACAATAGCAATTCAGCATGTGAAAACCTCTCAGTTTACCAGATCTTACAGGGCCAGATTCTGCCTCCTTTACTCATGTGGAGTAGCACTTTATTCCATGAGTTGTCATATTGGAACCCATGAGAAACTCACAGAATAACTTTAATAATTAACATGAGTCAGGACGGCAGAATCTAAGCTGTAGTGATTTACATCTTTCTAAATCAAGCTATCCTTCACATATGGGAAGGAAGGTACTATACACTAAATTGTTGCAGGGAAAAGACTGCCACTCTAGTTTAATAGATCTGCAAATCATGATAATGTTTCTGTTGAACTTGGAATAACATTGGCTGCTATTTGAAGTAACTTCAGGATAAATTTGTAAAGGCAGGCTTTACTTTCTGTTCTTGCAGACCATAACAATGATCCTAGAAGAAATGAACTGCCAATCAGAGAACAGAGAAAAAGACCAGGGTACTTTTTTTCTTCAGTGTACACATCTTTTCAGAGTTAAATCAGCTAACAATTCTGCTTTACTATTTAATCTTCGCTGGCAAACTTTATATCTCAGGTAGTATTAAGCAGTATTCTGCATTCTATACTTCTTATTTAAGAAGGCAAAACACTGGAGATAAAATGATTAATGGTATGAAAGATTAGTTCAAGATAAAGATAATTGGGATTGATTGTGCAACTCAGGATATATTTTTTTAACCTTACTTTGAAAATTGGAAAACTTTCACTATTACTTAACTTGCTTTACATTAACATATGGCCATGTTTTTTTTTCTGGTATTTCCCACTGAAAATATTCTGAGTTAACTGCAAGGGAAAGTTTGCTTATTTCTTTAGGCAACTAGCAAATAGTCTGTTCACTTAGCTGTGTTCGGAAGAATAGATTAGACTTTAATTGTCTTGGTGTCAAGGAACCTATTATTCTAATAATGTTATATGGAGTGAACAATTTTAAGAGATTTTATATTCTTAATATTAGGAAGAAAAATATAATGTATATTAAAAGGAAAAGAAGGCCTGTTAATATTGAGGAACAGATATGGATTTAAAATTAATTTGTCATCTTATGTGGTCCAAGAATATTAGTCCTTCTTCGTGTAGTGCCTAAAGCCACACACACGGAACTTGCTGTAAAACTCATTGTGGTAAGCCACATACCAAAAATGAGAATTTTGAAACTAAACTGAAGAGAGTTTAATATATCTTGCTCAAAGAAACTTCATTTAGAGTACCGGGTACTTAGCACTTCTGAATATCAACACCAAGTTGTCTCAGTTTGGACATCCAAAATGCATGGGCACTTTCAGAAATCTTGGATAAATTTTGTTAGGTTGCCCTTCGTTGACTTTATCCCTGCCCCCCACTCACATATGGGGAGAGACATATGAGAGTTCCCCTTCCAATTCTCTCTGACTTTGTTAGCATGTTGTAATTGAATCTTTACCTGAATAAGTATAGCTCTACAAAGTAGAATAATAAAATGACCAGCACTCTTGTTTATATATTCTGGCTAGAGTCAGTACGTGTTCCATGAAAATTACTAGTCAGTACTTCCAGAATTAACCATTTTATATTTATCCATCCATCCATCCATCAATGTGAATGAAAGTGAACCAGACTCTGAGCCTGGAGATTCTCCCTGTCCTCCCACTCATAATATGATTTCTAATGTTATTCCTAACTCTTGGAAAGATTTTCATCAGTTATCTGTGTCATTTCCTTTGTCTTTTTCAAAGTGGCTACAGAAGTTTGTCCATTCTGTATCCGTAAAGGCAAGTCGAACTTGACCCACTTATGATGTAGAAAACAAGGGTACTGTTTGAGCCATGGTTGATAGCTGGATTTATACAGTAATATACTTCTTTCTGTATCTGAGTGCAACACCTGTATACATAAGAGTAAGCAACTGCCTTCAATCATGAAGCATTATCTGGTTACATTGGTTTTCAGAGCCAGCACATCACCAAAATAACCTTCAAAGACTGCATTTAACAATAACATTATTGAACACTCATCTTTTGAAGGGATTTGAATGATCTTCCCACTTGACAGAAAAAAAAATCAGTGCTACAGCTGCAGTTCCTGTAGGAAATGATAGTTGTTTCTGTAGTTAGGTTATCCGTACCTCTGGGCCTCAACTAATTAATTTCCTTCCTAATAGTTTACCTGGAGCAGGTCAGATCATTAAACTTTGTATGAAATAGCTTAAGCCACAACATTTTGACAGGGAATAATAAGCACCTGCTGTTCTCAGATTCCTAGCAAAGAAGCATTGCTTGTAACACCGCAGATAATGTGCTCTCTGCTTTGAGAGATGGTCCTATGTAATAATGATAGAGGGCCATAGGCTGCAATTTGTTTTAAGCATAACTCCCACTGCCTTCAATGGGGAGTTTTAGCTAAAATGAGTAACATGAAAAAGCTCAGGTTTGGTGGTTGGAATATGGGACAAAGAAGCAGGAACTTCTGAGTGCAAATCCTGGCTTTTACATTTACTCTTTCTATGGTTTGAGGCTAGTTGCTTAGCCTCCATCTGTCACAGTTTCTCCATCTATAAAACTGGAGATTATATCTATCTATCTATCTATCGATATAGGTGCCATACCTTGCAGAGGTATTGGGATAATTAATTATTGAAATGTGCACAGCATCTTGAAGATGAAGGGCACATGATGTGTAACTATGGGCGAGATTGTTCTGCAGGCTTGCACCCTGTATATGGTGATAGGGTGACTTCGGAGGTACAGTGTCTGTGGGAGGCACTATTAATCCAAGATTCACAAAGTGATGGTACCTGCTGCATTCTCCTCAGGGGCATGTAACATCTGCCCCATTCAAGGCCAATGAGGTGTGCAGGGGGGATGGTGGGGCCATTTTCTCCATGTTCCCCTTTGGGTAGTAAGTACCACAGGAGCACAAGCAGAGGGCACTCTCACTTTTCTTCCATCTGGGGCTATTCCATATTGTGATGGATCTCCTAGCAGTCCCCTTCCCACTGTACATCTCTTTCCTCCTGGCTAAGCAGGGACTGTTTTCCTCCCTATTGCACTTCCCTTTCCCCTGGCTAGATAAAGAGAGGTCCTGAGCCAGGAGTTGGCCAGGCCGTGTATAGGAGTGGGAACTGCATAGCGGGAGGGACCTGAAGAGAACCCCCAGGAACTGTGGAACAGGTTGTGACAACCGGACATCACAGCCAGTTTGCACATCTTTGTGGGTTTATGGGGGAGCAGCAGCGCCAGGCTAGGGAGCCAGTGCAGAGAGGCCCCATCAGAGACTGGGCTTGGAATCCTTATTTACTTGGACCAGAGAGGGCACTCCAGGCACTAGGCCTGAAGAGCCCTGACTCTTTACTGGACTGCCCCATGGAGCCAAATACGAACCACTGTTTCTCACTTCGAACTGTAACTGTTTAAGCATCTGCAACCTTTCCCCTTCCCTGCCTAGTAAAACCTTTTCCTTGGCCATGTGTCCGAGAGGATATTGGGACCCACCATGACTAATACCTGTAAGGTCTAGCTGCTGAGGCACTTACATTTAGGGTGGCCACTCACACATTACCAGAATACCAGACATTCTGATACTTCTGGGAACAGCATGGGTCTGTCCCCCTGGTATTCCCCTCTCCTCCACATGTGACCTCACGAGCGTGGTGCATGCAAAGTCACACAACACGGGAAGGGAGTCATTTCAAACAGTGGGACAGCACCACCACTGCTGGCGTGACCTCAGAAGCATGGTGTGGGCAAGGTCATGCTGGCAGGGGAAGAGTGCCACCCTTTTCATTATGGCATCCCCCATGTGATACTAGGCAAAACCACATCCGGATTTGTCTGTGTATTGAACAGGGAACTAACATTAGAAAAGCAGGACTGTCTGGTTTATAACCGGATACATGGCCTGCCTACTTGTAGACTGCTTGCCTCTGAGAGGTGCTACACTAGGCACGCTACTGCCACAGCTTGGGGTAAAGAGTAATCCCAGTAATAACAATATTAACCTATTGCTTTTGTGGATCACTATTGTACAGTTTAATAAAAGGCACAATTATGTGTTCAAAAATAGTACTCCTTAAGGGAGGATGGATGCAACAATAGAGATGGATGGGAAATGATTTATTTTTCCTATAAAAAACTGCAACAAAACTATTTTTGTTGTTATTGATAGTAAATAAAGTCTTTGAAATTTTTAAGGTTTTCTTTCAAAAACAAAATCTGACTTTCTAAAAAACAAAATTGGGGCAGGGGGGATGACAAGACCCATTTTTCATTTACATAAAACTTTTTGCTGTAAAATGCATAGGACCAGTCAAACAAGGGTTCCATTTCTATTATACATCTCCTCCTTCCAGTCCCGCAAACACACTAAAATTGTTAACAAGTCACATTACAGCTTTTAAAGATAACTCAAGGGCAGCAAAACAGGGAGGACCTCAAAGGAGGTAATTCATATGGGGGAGGTCATTCATCCTAATAGTGCTTAATTAAGGAAACCAGGACAAGCTAAGATTATTCTACTTTACTGCATCTTTTTTTGATCTGGTTACTAAGGGAGGGTAATTAAATTTTAAAGGATCAGAAGTTCAGTGAGATAAGCACACTCTTAGGTATTTAATAGAATTAAAAACACAGGTGAAGGGAAACTTACTCTTAAATTTATTCAAATCATCTTTAGAAAATCATCTGGGAAAATGCCTCTGTTTTTCTGTAACATATTTTTGAAGCCAGAGAAATTACCCCCAAAATGGCACTTTAAAAATGATTAGGAAGTAATGTGTTAGGATGTGCTTGCAAAGGACAGAGATAAAACAGGGATCAGTGTGTGCCCCAGTCTGATAACAGTAATTGTGTTGCATGGAATAGTGCAAAGGGTTCCAGAATGAGCGCAAAGAGAAACCCTGTCTTGTGCCTTTTTATTAAACTAACCCATTTAGGGCTTAAATCAGCAAAATCTATTCTATGGATATGGAGGCACATGTGATTTCATCCAAGGTAAATCCTTTACTAAAGATAATCCAGGAGTGACACAGATAACCAGCACTGGTTCTCAGTCAACCCCCTAAGAGCTTGCCAATACAACTTATCAGTGTAAACGTATATGTAAATATAAACATTTATTCCACAATGATGTAAAACAAAGAGATCAGAATTAAACCCAAAATCTCAAGGCCAAATTCACTGGTCACATAAGTGGTGGCATAAGTTACACGCAGTGTGTAGTTTGGGTCGGAAGACTGGCAGAAAAATGAGTTAAACTGTACTGCTATGGCTGTGTGACCTGTGACTCTACCGGGTCTGAATCAGCACAGAATTTGGCTGTATGCGTGTAATGTAAGTGTAGCAACCAATTGGAGAATGTAAAAGTGAAGGCTACTCTCTTCCAGTTGTTTTGCCTTGTACCTATCATCTTTTATTCCAAACAAAAATTAAGTGTTTCCCTTTACTGTCTCCTCTATTCACTACCTCGCCTTAAAAAATAAATTTAAAAATCACCATCACAGTTATCTGGTGGTATTAATCATATATTTACTATCAAAATTACAGGAAATTAATTCTTTTGAGTGGTTTCTAAGTTGCACATATTTTGAGCTTGGGCTTATTTATTAGCCTGAGTCAGATATTGTTCACTGCTGTGTTTAGCATTTTCAAAATAGTTTGTTTTGCTTCTTTTCAGATTGATCAGGTGGTGTGTCAAGCTGAGCCTGGATACTTTTGAGAGACATGAATTGTTACTTTGCTAGAGGTAAAAAGTAACCCTGACAATGATCCATTAATTTTTGCTAAATGTGCTAACTAGCTGATCATCAAATTGGCTCCAGTCCTGATTGCCTCTTTTAAAAGTTCTTATCCTTTTGTACAATATTTCTGATGACATTTTATCATGATCCATTTTCAGTTAACTCAAATATATGTATTATGGCCCAAATTCTGCTGCCCATATTCATGTTTAGAACAGTACCTTACACCACATATATCTGCCCCCTCTATGGAACAGCCCTATTGGTGGCCATTGTAAATTAGAGCAGCCTTCACACAGCTCTAACGTAGCTCTAACGTAGCCCAAAGGTCCAGGGGTCTCATTGAGGACATTCACCTGGGTTGTTCCTGAGGTTAGAGGCAGTTTTAATGAAGATCTTTTCTGGTGGTCACTAGCTGGTAGATGGCTCTTTTGGTTGCTCTAAATTACGAGTAGCCCTGGGGTTGCTCTCAGTTATGCTGGTAATTGAACTGGCCCCTGGACAGGCCAAGGACTGGGGAACTGCAAATGGCTCTCTTCGGAGTTCCTCCAATGAGGCATCCAGCCCATACTGGTCATAGTTGAGGATTCAATCCTTCCAGTCATTGTCCAGCCACTTCCCACTCTACTCATTGCTACCTCATGCCCACTCCCACTCAGCCCTTTTTCACTTTACCTATTTCTTCTTTCACTTGCACAGCCTACCTTAAGGGGCAGAAAAAACTCCATCTGTATTCCACCAGAATTCTATGATGGAGCACTCATAGTAGCAGGAGCCTCCCCAGTTTTTGACAGAGTGCAGCATGTGTTCTCTTTGGCCCTGCTCAAAGGAGTCATGGTGAGTCAGCCACAGTCCTCCTCTTGCCCTTTTGGAGTCTTGCATCAGACTTCTGCAGTTGCATTCACTAAGCTGATTGTGCCCCCTTAATGGGCCCTTTGTCCTAGATAAGACAGGCAGACAGAAACCCATTTATTCAATACAGAAGAGGAGTAGGATGGTAGAGCTCATTGAAAATGAGGGGAAAATACACCTAATCAGGTATTTCCAATGGCTACCAGCTGTTGCCCCAGTGGATGGGAAAAGCAGCTTTGGAAGATATATATTTTCTTTTATTGTTTTTGTCTGAATGGTGTATTTAGAGCTAATCGTGGTTCAGTCCAAATGTTTTCTCTGTGTACATACAATTTCCTCCCTCACTGGAACTAGAAATCCATGGGATTACACTGAGATACACAGCTGGATAATATAGATCTTACTGCACTCGAGAGTGTAATTCCAGTTCTGTTTAACTCATTCTGTGACCCATTCTTTCCTATGCCTAAGCCATAAAACCATTTCATTGTTTTAATATTAGTTTCTCAACGTGCCCCTGCCACACGCAAACCTCCTGCTTTCCCACTGGTTTTGTAGGTGGACAGGATGTACAAGAAGTCTATACAACCTTTCGTATTAAAACTCAGTTTCTGGGTCTTGAAAATATTAAACTCCTTTCATAAATCTGGATGTACCAATGTATAAAGGAGTGAGTGAGAGCAGAAATTACATATTTGAAAAGCTGAGTTCTATACGACACTGGAACAAAGAAAACTAAGATTAGGAAAGTACTTCATGGGGCTAGAGAAGCATTACACGGTCTTTTCTTTGTCAGTGCTGCAGTATACATTTATCACAGACTTCTCTCCCTGATTCTCAGCTGCGAGCATTCAGTTCTCATCTATATGATACAGCCTGAACCTCTGTTAGACTCCCATAGTTGTATCTGTCTGTATCTGGCCCACTGTCTGGGCTTGGAATGACAAAAGGGGCTGTGATTCAAACAGTTTTCCTAGCTATAATAAGGTCAGCACATGTGTGGTGTTAAGGGACTGGTTCTTCCTTGGGTAATTTTCCTCTGGATGATGCAGCTCTGGGAGAATACATTCTTAATTAAAATGCAGTGAAAGTGATTCATACTTATAGCCCTGATTAACTATTTCCAAGGCAAAACACTGAAACCGGAGATAAGTTGCACAACTCTCTGTGGTAGGGAAAGCCTTCCATAGTGTGACATTATGCAGGATAAAAAGGGTAGTTGATGCAAAGCTTAGAGAAGAAGAGGCTGTATTCAGGCCCAAGAGATCCCATGTAGATCAGCTAGTCACATAAAGAACACTGTAGAAGAATGTATAGAATGGCAAACTCCTCTCATCAGTTTTACTGATTTTCAAAAGATATTTCATGGCCCCCTCATTGTTGAATAATTTTGCAGCCCTGAAGTTGCTACCATCATCAAGAGTATGTACAGAGATGTGAAGTGCCCTGTAAAGATTAAAACCTGGACAACAGAACAGTTCAATATGGACACTGGCATCAAACACAGCTGCATTTTATCTCTGCTTTTATTTGGCATTGCCATAGACTTAGCAATGAAGTATACAACAAAAACACTGATAAAGCATGGATGTATGGCAAATGCCTACAAGACCTCAGGGCCAGTGCAAGGATGTTTCGTGCCCTAGGCAAAAAAACCTCCTTGCGCCCCCCTGCCTCCCATGGCAGCTCTGCCCTGGGATGCCCCCCTTGCAGCAGCTCCCCGCCCTAAGGCACCCCCACACCCCAGCTCTCCCCTGCTCCGTGCACGAGCATGAGCACCCCGAGCAGGCCGTCGCTGCTTCACTTCTCCCACTTCCCAGGCTTGCGGCACCAATCAGCTTAGGCACTGCAAGCCTGGGAGGCAAGAGAAGTGAAGCAGCCACGGCATGCTCGGGGAGGAGGTGGGGAAGGGGTGAGCAGGGGCGAGGAGTGCCCCTGCGTGCTGCCCCCTGCCCCCTTACTTGCTGCAGGCAGCCCTCCCTATGCTCCTCTGCCCCAGCTCCCTCCGCCTAAATGCCAGCGGTGACCGGGGCAGACGAAGATCCAGCCGCCATGGTTGCTGCCAAAGAAAATGGTGCCCCCCAAATCCCAGTGCCCTAGGTGACCACCTAGGTTGCCTAAATGGTTGCACTGGCCCTGCAAGACCTACATTTTACTGATGAGATTGTGCTATTGAGTGACGCCACCTGAAACTTACAAAGACAGATAACCTGGCAAAAACAACAGGCCAAACAGGTCTCAGAATTAGTTAGTTATTCTGAAACATCCTTGAAACCCAGATGTCAAATGGTAGCATCACATTAGAAAGCAAAAATATCAAGAGAGTAGAACAATTCACCTACCTGGGCAGGACCATAGTGGCCAACAGAGACATCAAGAAGGAAATGACATCTAGGATAGGAAAAGCAGCCACAGCATTTACTAAATGTAATGTTGGAAATCAAAGACACATAACACCAGCACAAGACTGAGAATTTTCAATTCAAATGTAACTTCAGTGCTAACATACTACTGGTAGAGCTACCAAAACATCGGGCAGAAAACTAGAATCCTTAGAAAATGTACCTATGAGGGACTCTGGGCATTGGTTGAAGACTTCATTATCAGTGAAAAGATCCAAAACATTACCAATCAGCAACTCATTTCCACCAGAATCAAAAGGAAGTAGTGGATATATTTGGATCATGTACTCAATGGTAATGTCAATGATAATTTTTAACTCATACTTTTGGATCTATGTACATAGTGGTGAGAAATTCACCCTTGTGCTGAGGATCAGCACCATTAAGTTCCACTCACGTTTTTAAAGGAGTAGTTAAGTGGCATTAACATTGTGCATGGAGCTTGCGGTGGCCTTGTGCGCAGAGGTGAATTTCAGACCTACGGTAAAAAGACGGAATGGGGGGGAAGGAATAATTTGTAATGATGTTTTTCATTTTCCTCAAAGAGAAGAAATCAGACGTTTACCTACTTTACCTTGTATTTTGATGCAAACTAGTAACATTAGATTACTCCTCCCATAAAAAACCAACAACAAACATAAGTAATTAATATATTTCATGGCATTGCTTCTGTTCCATTTGTCTTGGGAGCGGTAGAATGTCTCTATGAATCTTGCAGTCATGTCTTCATATGAAAAGAAAATGTATGTCGTAGAGAACAACATGAAAGAATTTAATATGCTCTGGAACCAGTTTTGAACTTTAGTAAATGTTTGCAAATTCTTCCTATAAAGTTTTAAATATCTTGTTTTGTGTGCTGGGTCTAAGTAAGAATAAAACTAGTATTGTCACAGGTTATTAGAATGGGGATGGGGCAGGAAAGGGGGATGTGTTTTCTATTTTGGCTTTATATACACGTGTGTATATATAACACACAGGTTAATTTACAGATTAAACAGTAATGCTGGAATACATGAATTGGGGGATTAGTATATGTTTATAAAAACAAGGAGTCCGGTGGCATCTTAAAGACTAACAGATTTATTTGGGCATAAGCTTTTGTGGGTAAAAAAACCTCACTTTTTCAGATGCATCTGAAGAAGTGAGGTTTTTACCCACAAAAGCTTATGCCCAAATAAATCTGTTAGTCTTTAAGGGGCCACCGGACTCCTAGTTGTTTTTGTGGATACAGACTAACATGGCTACTCCCTGATACTCGAGAATATGATTATGTATTTCATTCATTTTTGGGAAGGAAATTTAACGTATCTTTTCTATGATTTTGTTTGATTTTTGTTTGTGATCTAAAATCAATTAAGAAAATAAACAAAGAAAATGCTCTTCTATGCAGTTATGATTGTTTGGTTCTTTCAGACCTACTGCCATATGGGAAGTGGTGCAGAGGGTTTCAAACTCTCTTCCAGTCACATGCTGGAATAGCAGCTGTACTTCTCCCCCATCTCCCAGGGATAACTAATGCCTTACAACCTGCTTGTGGGGGATGAAGCATGTTGGATTTTGCTTCCCTGAACCTGGCACATGGCACTCATTTAATTCTTGATTACTGATGCTTTCTGTGGGTGGAATGAAAAAATGCAGCTGAAAGCTCACTTGTGACAAGAGCAGGTCTGTTATTTAAACATTTTCCACATATATTGCATGGCATTGTATGTGAAAACAAAACAATAGAGCTTCCTTGAACAGACTCCCGCAAAATTATTAGATTATAAGATTTTCTTGTGCAGCAACATTCTCCTTGGTATAGATTTGTGCTGTACTTATGAATATCATGCTGCTCATTGACACACATTTATATCAAACTTTCTTAGCAGCAAAGAATCCTGTGGCACCTTATAGACTAACAGACGTTTTGGAGCATGAGCTTTCGTGGGTGAAAACCCACTTCATCAGATGCATGACTTTCTTAGGTATGCCCTGCCCAGCCAAAGGGACAGTTACTATGTCTGCCATTAGGCCAATCTCCATTTACAAAACTACCAATGCTTTTCATAGGGTAGGGATGACAGAGAGCCAGCAATGTTATTTGCCCACCATTGAAACATAGCCTATGGAAACGTCTTCTCTTAGTTCCAGTGCACAGTGTCGACAGATGAGTGTGGTCAGGGAAGGTAGAGATTGGCAGCTGGTATTATTATCCTGAAACTGTCTTTAAGTATAGAATGGGGAAAACAGATATTTTGTGCACAACACTGCAAGTAAATATGCCACACATTAAACCATGGAACATGGTATATAACTGGGTTGTGCCCAGCCCTGTGTAGTTCTGTCCCCCTTGCAAAGCTGGCAGGCATAGGCCTGTTGCAGAGAACGTGAACATCCCTCTACTAGTGCCCTCAAAGGTATAGCTACCTGAAAAGCAGTGGCATGATAGAAGAACCAAGAATTTGCCCTTCCTCCATTTGCACCAGTGAGGGGAACTAGTGAGCTGCAGAGGGAAGCCCTTAAAGGCCAGACAGAACTCCTCCTGGGATTTATTCAGGCTAGTGCCTGTGGCAGTATGACTGCTAGCCTCCCAAAAGAGATGAGGAAGGGACAATGATCCTGTCTCCACTCTGCACCAGCCAAAAGAGCAGGGTTGGTGCAAAAATGGTTTGGGGAGCACGTGCTGCTCCTTTTTTAAAGGGGCAGCTTTTGCCCAAACTCTCCTGACCCTCTTAAACTCATTGTGCCTAAGTTTGGCATGGTGGACCAAATTCTGACCTTAGTTATACTGGGGTAAATCTGGGGTAACACCAGTGAAGTCAAGGGAATCACTCTGGATACACTCTGAGCTGAACTCAAATGAATGTCTCTTGCAGCTCTCTGGGGTTGTTCATCTTTGTATTCTTTTCATATTCCAACCTCCCATTAGCTCCTGTGGGAGATTCTGGTACATACAGAGCATTGGCCCTTTAGCATTCCATTTTCCTTGGTGGGTGAATGTCAAATATTATCACAGGATGGTAAATGGTAAGGGGACTGGGCCAATCAAGTCATATGTTAAATGAAGCTTGAGGGTTTTCTTGTTATCACAGTGAATCATTATTTTAAAATGTGTTTCATTATCTCCATAATTTACTAGGGGATTTGCTGAGAAGTAAAGAGAAGAGGATCCATAGTAAAACTCTTGCCATTATTGCTATCATTATCTGTTGTGTGTGACTGCTGTCTTTAATTCCTCATCATCTTGTGTCTTGGAGATATATCCTTTCCTGAGCATCTCTTGAATGATAGACCTGAAGGACCAAGCAGATTGCTCCTCTCCCTCAACCACACAGAAGGTAATAACGGTAAATCTACAGTTCACGTGAGATTGCAGAGAATTTTGATTTATAAATGTACAGAATTTTTTTAAAATAAAAACTTGCTTTTGCAGATAAAGTAGGGAGACAGTTTTAGCAAGACCAGCTCACATATAGAACAACAGAAGCAAACCTATTATTTTTAAACACCTGAACATGGATTAGTGAGAAGTCCCCAGACGGCATATTGTGAAATGATCACTTCAGGCGTTGCTGTAGCAGTGATTAGCAGGTGTCTCAAATACTAGAGCTTTAGCTGCGATAGCACTGCCATTAGACGTTTAGAACTGTAACTTAAAAAAAATATAAAGAGATTTTGGTCTGACAGGTCTTAGATCTCAGGGGAAAAATCATTTGGCTGCTTGAAGTATTTGATTATGGAGAAATAAATAAATAAATAAAAGGGCTTGTTACCAATTAACAAGGGTGACTTAAAACAGGAAATGAGCGCAAAACTGGCATCTACAGTGAGTGCCTCTGTGCTCCATTAGAAGGAACTGGGCTAAATTCCACTCAGCCCCACTGAATCTGCTTTGTATCATTCTGACAGTGCAAGTGGTCCTAACCCCACTTCAGACCACCACTGGAGGATTTACCTTGTATAGGGGGATACTTGAGTGTCTAATGCCTCATCTGCCACTTCTCCTTGGTCCTGGTGAAAGGGAATGTTACTGGGTCATCCCTATACCCAGGCAATCCCCTACTGCTTGGGACCATAGGCAGCCATAATAACGCAGAGCAGCCTGAAGAGTCTGTTATGCCAAGAAATTGATCCAGCACCAACTGGTTCAAGGATCAAGGGAAAGCAAACATGTCTGAAGGCCACCCTTGCACCTAACACCCCACCTGAGCTTTACCAGGTGCAGACCCCAGCTTATGTCCCCTGGTCTAATTTCCATACATATATCCATAATTAGAGGCCACGCTGAAAACCTAGATGACGCAGCTAAAGTTTAAATAAATGTCAAAACAACACATACAACATAGAATCATAGAACTGTAGAACTGGAAGGGACCTCAAGAGGTCTTCCAGTATAGTCTTAGTATTATCTAGGCCATCCCTGACAGATGTTTGTCCAGCCCGCTCTTAAAAATCTCAAATGGGAGATTCCACAACCTCTCTGAGCAATTTATTCCAGTGCATAACCACCCTGACAATTATGAAGTTTTTCCTAATGTCCAACCTAAACCACCCTGGCTTCACTTTAAGCCCAGTGTTTCTTGTCCTATCCTCAGGGGGTAACAAGAACAATTTTTCTCCCTCCTCCTTATAACCACCTTTTATGTACTTGAAAACCATTATCATGTTCCCTCTCAGTCTTCTCTTCCTCAGACTAAACAAACCTAATTTTTTTCAATCTTCCCTCAGGTCATGCTTTCTAGACATTTTTTGTTGCTCTTTTCTGGACTTTCTTCAAATTTGTCCACATCTTTCCTGAAATATGGCACCAGAACTAGACAAGGTACTCCAGTTGAGGCCTAATCAGTGTGGAGTAGAGAGGAAGACTTACTTCTTGTGTCTTGCTTACCACACTCCTACTAATATATCCAAGAATTATGTTTGCTTTTGTTCATATTTAGCTTGTGATCCTCTATGACCCCGAGATCTGTCTGCAGTACTCCTTCCTAGGCAGTCATTTCCCATTTTGTATGTGTGCGCTGACTGTTCCTTCCTCAGTGGAGTATTTTGCGTTTGTCCTTATTGAATTTCATCCTATTTACTTCAGATCATTTCTCCAGTTTGTCCAGATCATTTTGAATTTTAATCCTAATCCTATCCTCCAAAGCTCTTGCAGCCTCTCCCAGCTTTGTATCATCCACAATCTTTGTAAGTGTACCCTCCGTGCCATTATCTAAATCATTGATGCAGATATTGAACAAAACCAGACCCAGAACTGATCCCTGTGGAACCTCACTTGATATGCCCTTCCATTTGAACTGTGAACCACAGATAGCTACATTTTACCTTCTTTAACATTTTAACAGTGTACTAAAGTACTGTTCTCCAGATTTACAAAGGAGGTGTATTTGTAGCAGCTATTCCAGCTAGATTTACTTCAAAGCTTGAAACTTAACTACTTTTTCTGATTTAACAAATAAAGAAAACATATTTTTTACTAGTCACATGTAATGTCAAGCAGTTGCATTGAATGCTTTGCCTCCATGGACTACTTCAGGGCATCAGAACATTTATTTAACTGTGCCAAATCAGCTAGGGAAGGGGCTAAGCAGCAAAGTTTGGATCCAAAGTTAAAGGAGTCATCAGATTTGGGATTCTGGTGTAGACCCATCTGGTATAAACCCTATGAGTTTTATACTTCACAATTATATTTCAGGAAGGCGAGGTGAGGAGAGGCATTACTTTTTACTAATGCATAATGTAGCTCTGCATTGGCTTGACTCCTAAGGTTAGTCAGGCAGGAGCGGAAGAGAGCCTGGTGTGGATGCGCCCCCCCTCTCTGCAGGAATGAATTGTGAAGCCACTTGTGAGACAAGTACATCACACAAATAAATGAAGTCCCAATCATGCTTGCTATAGCCATCAATTGTGCAGGTTGCTTAGTTTTTATGCATTTTTATGCAAAGTCGGCATTCTCTCTTAGTAAAATGGATAATAAAATGCGTGAAAACTATGGGCCAGATTGTTGGCTGGTGTAAATGAGTGCAGCTCCACTAAATTCAGTGGACCAATTTGCGTCCACTAAGGACCTCGCCCATAATTTTTATGCATTTTATTATCCATTTTACTAAAAGATAATGCAGTCATTTTTCTGTCATATTTTTAAGATGGCTTTTCCCTCTAGCAAGAATATCCACGGCTGGGATTGACAAAGGGAGCTAAGGGCACCCAACTGCCAGTGGCACGGGCATGGGATTTGGGTGCTAACCACCTTATATGCTAGAAGTCTAAAGCTGTATGTTTAACAGTTGCTTACTCCAGAAGCCACAACAGTTCTTAACTTGTATTATTATTTAAAAAGGTGCACCAGAGGCATCAGATACCTCTACGTTTGCTACATTCATTGAAATATAAAAGCTAAAGACACCTATTCAAACTGGTGGCAGGATGCTTCAAGAGACCATACCTATGTATATTTGAATTAAAACTCATTATTTACTATCATAAAAAGGCTGCAGAAATTGAGTGATTCCATTGTCTTATAATAATTCCAGTCCATAACTGTCATCCAGTGAAATTCAGGGTTGGAATTTGTGATTCTCATCATATAATGAACAGTACGAGTTCCAGGAGCAATGATTGTAATACAGCACATTTAAGAGGTTCTGAATTTGTGAAGTTCATCAGTTAACAGAAAACAGGCAGGAGAAATCAAGTGATGTGATTGGCCAATAAGAATTCTGTGAGCAGTGACTATAACACACAATATATTGACATGGAGCTTATGAAACGGGCACACATACACACACACAAACATATATATATACACACACACATTTTGACAGTATTCTGTCTTTGCAGATGACACTTCAGTGAGAATTGTGTTGTATTAATTCACACCTAATTGCTTGACAGCACCATGCCTTCAGTTTCATGCCTACTGGTATAATAGCTGTGAATTATAATAACAAAATATAGGCCCTGTCATGTCATATTACTTAAGTCTGACATCCAAATAATAAATTAAAAAAATTGGCCTGATGCCACAGACATGAATTATAAACATATATTTTTAATGTTGGTTGGCTGTGAAAGGCTGAATGGAGTAAATATGTTATAAACAATGAACTCTTAACCCTAGAGGCAATTCCTCTAGGCCATGGTGGTGGTTGTTTTCCAGTTAATGTGAAAAGCTTCCTTTGCTGCTGCCAATGTTGTAACTATTCTGGATAAAGGGTACATTTTTCTAATTTGTCTAAGTGAGTGAATTGCCCAAGGGTGAGACTTCTAAAGGCATATATGTATCTAAAGATTGTTAGTAAATATTAACTTTTTAATATTATTTTTATATTAAACGCTCCTGATTTCTTGGCCAGAAATCCCAGAATCTTTTCTGTATTAGCCAAAGATGCTGGCTAAACTCTTCTGTTAGAGTGGTTTGTATTGGATCAATGAATGTCTTTGCCTTAGTAGGCCTGTACTTTATTATCCACTCTGTTTTACTCTGAACTTTAGCTGGACCCTAGTGTATTATCAATAAGCTACATTTTAGCTGGACCTTAGGGTGTTATTGAATAATGGGTTGTAACTTGTATGGGGCAGGTGAAAACTATATGGGACCGGTGTCTTCTGTAATTAATAAGCTTATAATTATCATAAGACACTTTTAGCTTCTCAGGAATTATTCTAACAGATTATTTCTATCATAATGACTTGGTTATAAATATGTTTTGTAACTGATAAAATAGTGGATGTTTGAACAGATGTGTTGATCAATTATGTAAACCAGATACCATATTCAATGGCTCATTTTTGTTGTCCTGTTTCACACATCGAGATGTCTGTTATTATAGGTGTGTGGTAATGGATAAAATTGTGTAATTGATAAGGAATGTTCATATATGCTCTCTAATAAATAAACTTAGTAATTGACAAAGTAGCAAATGAACATGTGGTATAGCCAGTGTGTTCTATAATCAATGTATTATCAAACCCTTAATGTATGGATTAATGTCTAAGCATTAAGAGCTAATTGTGGTCATATATGGTCCTAGTAATGATAAATTAGTTACAAATATTATGAGCTTGCTGATTCAAAATCAGATCAAGCATGAAAAAATGTTTGTTTTGAACAGTATATAAGGAGTAAGTTTTAGGGAGTTAGTCAGAAGTGAATTCAGGTAGACTGCCTCACTTCTCTAGTTTCATATTTGGTATATATGTTTACTTTTTCTGTATTCTGTATTGTACTGCCTTAAATATTCCTTGATTGTCTTACTTAAGTAAAACTTCAGCTGAGTTAGTTATTTAACAGCATGACTTAGTAAATCCAAATACACAACAAGACACAAATAGGTGGCCACTATGATTTTTCAAAAGCACCTAAGGCAACTAACTCCCCATTGAAATCAATGGTAATTAGGTGCCTAAACACCTCTGAAAATCTAGGTCTAAGTCACTTATGAAAATGAGACTTAGAGCCTAAGTCACTAAGCCACTTTTACAGTGTTTTTCCAACTCTCCATAAGGTTGTCAATCTGACAACTTTCACTTCCAAATTTAATTTAATTCCAAATACACCTCTACCCCGATATGTGACCCAATATAACACAAATTTGGATATAACACGGTAAAGCAGTGCTCAGGGGGTGCGGGACTGCAAGCTCCGGCGGATCAAAGCAAGTTCAATATAACGCAGTTTCACCTATAACACGGTAAGATTTTTTGGCTCCCAAGGACAGTGTTATATCGGGGTAGAGGTGTGTATCAAAGAAAAGCAAGCAAACAAAAAAGGTAGAAATCCATTTTAAAGATTAAAGACCTTTTTGAGGTCACCTTTTAGTAGATACTCAAGGAGAATAAAGATCTCTGCTTGGTCCCCAAACCAGAGGTGTAAAGAGGAATGATCTAGCATTAAAACAACATAGAGAATCGGGCCCAATAGTTGCATCAATATAGCGAACTTTGAATATGCAGAAGACCAGTTTTGTGTGGACCTTTCCCCTGGTGCTCATGGAAGCTGATAGTGAATTAATGCCAGAAAAGTTAGAAAGGAGATGCATCATGAAAATAGAAAATATCAGTGTAGGGGTGAAAATTATGGGACCAGAGTTAGGGGGTTCTCAGTCCTGAATCTGTCTGTGGCTTAGCCTAAACTTTATCAGAGTCCACTGCAAACCCTGCCTTTTTCACGGCTGCATATCAATAGCAACAGGTACTGAAGAACAAAGATGAAATGATGAAAGAGAAAGAGAGGTAATGAAGTATAAGAAGGAAGAAAAAAAGATTTTGTATAAAGCAAGCGACTTCTCATTAAGATGGCAAGAGCACAGTCCATTTCACATACCCTTGTGATTTGTGTTTGGCACCTGCATCCATCCCGTGAATGCCTATGATCTATAGATAGTAAGATGCTAACACATCTTTTGACATCCTTTGAAAATACTCTTTTCTTTTTAACTATATACAGAGGAAAAAAACCCTTCATTGAATTACAGGTTCAATGGTACATTTGTATACTCCATAGTAATTCCATATCAAATACAGACCAGAGATAATCAACTGCCATGTTCCCAGAGGTACGATGGGGGAAAAAAAGCATGTTGAATAAATCTGGAATTAACCTAGCAAATATTACAAAAGTAGTTAAGGCAGCAGTCTGCACTGAGGATGTAACACCAAGATAGCACCATATTTTCAGCCATTTACATAATATACATAGGCCCCATTCCAGAAACGAGTTCCACACAGCTAGACACCTGCACTCATGCAGAGCATATTGGAGCCATAGATAGAATGAATCAAATTTGGAGTTTCTGGGCTGAGATGAGTTTTTTTGATCCACAATGTGCCAAAAATATGATTTTTTTTCAGAAGTTCATCCCCTTGATTACTTTTTTTTACATTTGTCTTGTCTGAATATCCTCATTCTTATTTTCTAAAAGATTCTCCAAGGGCAGGAAAAGTCTGTCTGTTTGGTTTAGTTTGAGCCAGGTTAATAGATAAGAGTGGCACTTTGTGCCTCAAGACAGCACCCTGGACCCCTCATATTGACCACTGTCATATAATTATGATATGTTTTGTACAAAGTATGCCTTGCGAGGTAGTATTTTAAAAGTCTTGATCTGTTGAACATTAATATCTTGTTGGATTTTATGTGCTATCATGGTACATGAATTTATGAAGTTTTGCTATGTACGCGTTACTGAAATATGTTGTGAGAGTGGGAACACCCACAACCAGCCTTTCAGGTACAACAGTGCAGGAGATAAACATGCTGATGGCCCATTAAAAGGAATCCACACTTCCAGGGACAATCCCAAGAACTGTATACAATGGAGACTTCTCAGAGATAACCTGTAGAAAATGGAGATTGCTTGGCCCACGTTATAGCAAAGGATCTTTACGGCAAGCAGGAAGAAACTACAAAAAAGAGGGAGTGACATCATCACTTGATCTCACTCCCATCACAACTCAACATCTGGAAACATGACTGGACAACAAAGACTGAACAGGGGAAGGTGGGAAGGGAAGCAAATTCCAGCTTCTGTATTGAAGATCTGTAACTTGCTTATACTATCTATCAGGAGGAGACTGCTCAATTCAAATCCTGTTTAGTTTATAGAACTTAGACTGCAAATTAATTTTTTTCCTTAGATAACCAACTTTGAGCTCTACGCTTGCTACTTATAATCACTAAAAATCTATCTTTCTGTAGTTAATAAACCTGTTTTATCTAAAATAGTGTAGCTTGTTTGAAGTGCTTGGGAAACCTCAGCTCAAGAACAAAACCTGGATGCATGTCCTCTTCTCATTGAGGGAGAAATGGACTGGGTTATAAATGTATACTGGGCAGGGTTCTGACCAGGGCAGGATGATACAACTCAGGGCAGCACAGCTGGGGAGCTGGGGGGAATTGGCTGGAGCCTCTCTAGTATTTGTTCATGAGTGACTGGGAGAAACATTTATGTAACTCAGCTGGGTGTGTCCCTGCCTGTGGATATCTGTATGAGTGCAGTACCTACCAGAGGTGTGCAGCTTGTCACAGCATCACAGGGTTAGAGGGAGCCCAGGTTGGTGGGACGGAGGGCTCAGCAGTGCCCCAGTTCCAGGTTGCAACCTGGGGGCACCAATCACAGTAGGTCAATATTAGAATTATAGTCCTAGGACCTAAATATGCATGTATCTTGCAGGAGTTTTCATTCCCTCAATGCTGTCTGTAGATAGTTCTTAAAATATGCTAGAACTAAACATCTTTTGTCTATATCCTACTTAGAAGAGTAATTCTTGAAAGATGCATTCTGCGCTTTGCAAATCTGTTGGTGTCCTAAGTGCATTAGCCAAGGAGGTGGATTGAAATGCAGACACAGTCAGGAGATCACACACAGCTGTTACCTGGGTATCCCTGTGCATTCAGGCTGTTTCATTGTGATAGAGAGAGAACTGAGGTGGCTTTGAAAGAAATCTGTGATAAATAGCCAAGCACTTCTTTTATTCCCCTGCACAGGCTCGACAGGCGTTTTGGCACACATCATTTAAAACTTGCCTAAATGCTTCTATAGAGTCTGTAGCTACGCTCCTACTATATTATTTCAAGAATTAACCAAGAGAAGTTTATTTTTGTCATTGAAATTTCTCAGGTGTCATAGTCTAGGCACAATGTGCACTGAATATCTGATGCTTCCTTTCTAACAAGAATGCACCTGGAATTTAAGAATAAATAAATCAATAAATGTTATGCCTTTGTGAGAATAAATGAATCCCATTTGGCTCAAGGAAGTGTCAATTCCTACAAAAAAAAATAAATTGTTGTTGGGGAATTGTTTGTTTCTTTAAAAAAAAAAAAAGTCTGGAAAAAAATCAGGTAGCTCCTGGTGTCTGTGTCAGTGGCTTTGCAGCATGCATTCTAAATTCTTTCTATGGGTTTATAAAGAATATAGGGCCAGAATTTGTGGCAATTTAGCTGGCTCTTTCAGAAACCATACAGTATAAAGGACTGATATGAAAAATACTCGATTTGGAGTTTTACATTGGCCTAGTATGCAGGCTAGGTGATTGAAAGGGACCCAAGAACCAAGAAGTCCAAAGTTAGAACCTCAGATTTACAGTGGCCACGAATAGACTACAGCAGTGAACATACCATTAAAGTAACTAATTCACTACTTTTCTAAACTACACACCTTCTTAGACTGTAAGGTCTCTGGGGCCGGGACAATATATTTGTTGTGTATGTGCATAGTGCCTAGAACAGTCAGCTCCTGCTTCATAACTGAAGCTCAGAAGTGCTACTGCCATCAAATAATAAAATGCTGTCGGCTTCCACAAAGGAAGCCACAGACAAACTAGCTATTCATATTGCTACAGTACTGTGTACACAATGCACAGGGAGCAGGTCTGAGCTCTTACTGCATTCTGATGTAGCAAGAAAGTGTCACGCTTCACACAATCTATTGTTTTTTTAAAATAGTGCATTTATATGTATATTGTGTAAATAAATGCAAGGCTTTGGGGAAAATGGAAAACCTCTATGGGGCAAATCCTGCTCCCCTCCCTCAGCCCTCCATGGACAAATAAATGCTGGTGCAGTGGCTCTGCACAACCTCCCTGCTGGCCACCAGCAAAAGGGATTCTGACTGGGATATAAGTCAAGTGGCTGGATCTCCTTGCTAGCAGTTTCTTCTTCCTTGGTCTTTGTTACTATCTGGCAAAATATGCAGCCCCGGGATCAGGTGGGCATAAAGGAGTTTTCAACCCTTCCCGCTTCCTGAGAGAAAAGAGGTCCAAAAATCAGACACTGCAATTTTCTGGGAAGATTTGAGGGCTCTTTATTGTATCCAAAGCAGTTCGCCTATCCCAATACATTATACAAAAAAGAGAGTACTTGTAAACAAGTATCACCCAGTAGTAATCAGAGAATAGAAGAGTTTCCCCTTAGACATAGAATAGGAGATGTCTGTCATAACTGTGTCAGAACAATTGGCCTATTGTTGACTTTTTAATAGCTTCTATTCTGCACATTGTTCTAAACATTTATTTGTCAGGTATTTTTCATTTGTCAGGTTTTTTTGGGGAAAATATCAGTGTTCTTTAGGTGAAATGGAAAAGATTTTTTTGTTCACTGTTTGCAAAGTAAGATTTAAATTGCAAAGTTGCAAAGAATGATAGACATTATTTTGAAGAAAATATATAGGGATATATAAAGACTTTCCTTGTTTACACTTTCATTTCTTCCATAGTAGAGTAAAAAAGGTGTCACATCTTTCTGCCTTCAAAGTAGACAGGTAAATGCTTGCAAGTGCAGTCTGTAAGAGGCTTACTCACACAATCATACTGCTCAATGCATTAAGCTTCTGAAATCATTCTCTTTTCACCTATTCATATATTCAATTGCATGTTCATTTGTAGTGTTCTTGAGTGAGCATTTTATCATGCACATTCCCTCTGGAAAGCATTGTCCAAAATCTCTCCTTAGTCATCAGAAGCATGCTAGCCTTAATCTTCTTGGCATAAATGTGGAAGGCTGTCATCTCTTGAGAATAGGCTGTTTTTTCGTCTCAATGTTTTTTCAAGTGATAAAGCAAAACTGGGGCTTCTTATCTGGCATGGAACCAACCGAGTGTTAGTCACATGGGGAAAGATTTCAGTCATTCATAAAAGTTTAAAAAAACAACATGAAATGCAGACAAATAACCTTAGGCACAGTTAAGTTCTGTTTTCACGGCCATATATACAACAGGAGTAACTTGATAGTTTGGCTTCATATCTTGATCATGAGAATGATTCAGGTGCTTCTGTCTAAAAACAAATTGTTACAGTATGATTAACCTGTTCAGACAAATGCACTATTAACTCAGTGTATAGCCCAGGTGTCTGATTAATAATGGAGAGATGATTGCTCTCTTTGGGATAAGAACTTAATATTTTGTGCAGGTTTTCTTCTTACTTACTGTTTTTCATCCCTCCCTCCCTCCCTCCCCCCACCCCGCTTTTCCTGTTTGTATCGCAAAGAGTCCAAGGAAAACTGAATTTTTATAAAAATGAATTAAGCTTCCTGGGCCAGACCTTCAGCGTGTGTAAAATGATGGAGCTTCTTTTAACTCATAGTTACCTCAGCTTCAATGGAGGTAGATTAGTGTACACCAGCTAAGCATCTAGTCCCATAAGTGCAGTAATAATGCACTTTTAGAGCCATGTGTTATTGATTTTGTACATGCATTTTTGTTACTGAAACAGTGACCAAAGGAGAGTGGTTCGGGACTACAAAATTCTATCCCATCAGTCAGTGAACCAGTTTGGTGGCTGCTAGAAAAGAGAAAGCAGCTCCTAAAAATCTAGCTCCAGTCTCTTTTGGACCTGAAATCTCACTGATTATCCTGAAAAGGGTTGTAAGATACAGGTGCTTGTTTGGTTTGTTTGTATTTATTTTGCAGCAAATACCATTCTAACTGCACAGATTTCCTCCTGCTGTGAGTTTCAAAATGGCAATCCAGAAAGATCACACCATGAGCAAGGGGCAGATCTTCAGCTGGTGTAAATTGACATAGCTCCACCAATTGAAGATTTGCCTCCAATTTACATATGAATCAAATAAAACATCTTTTTTTTCTCCAAACATATCAGATTGTATATTCAGAACAGAAGCATGAAAGGATTCTGATAAAGTAAAATAATCATTATTTTTTGTTGCCACCCTGGAGAAAAATGATAGTGAACAGCTTAGCTCTGGTTTCAGCCACTCACCAGGACCTTTTCTCCTTTCTCTTTTAATTAGTTTTCTCCTCACATAATCAAATTTTCAAAATAAAAATGAGACACAGAATTACTTCTTTTAGAACAAAGTGATTCAAAACAAAGCACACAGTATAGAGTAGGATACATCTATAATTACATACATATGTTCCCCTGAAAGCATTATTTAAAAACAAAATCCTACAGATTTGAATTACCCCATTTCCATAGGAAGATCTACAGGAGATGGTCAGAAGGAAGAAAACTCCGTAACTGTTTCTACACAACAGAACTACATCATTGTAACTGGACCAGTCTGACTGAATCAGTGCAGGCTGATGTGATGCAATACATCCCCATTAACTATGTGGATTTTCCATGTTAACTATTGCAAACCCTGTGATTGTTCAAACTATTCCCAAATGACAAGTGCAATTATATGGAGCAGGTGCACATTGTATATAATGTATATTTCCACCTGTTCACTACTTGCTTTGATCCATGGGATGCTGTGAATGAGTCTGTCCTGGCACTTAGCTACAAACACGTCCTGAGGGATAGGAGCTAAGGGCTTGTCTACATGAGAAAGTTGCACTGATTTACCTTCAACTGATTTTTAAACAGATTCATTTAAACCAGTGCAAAAAAACCCAAACAAACAAAAAAAAAACCCAAAAACCTGTTTGGACACTTTTATATGCAGTGTTGTAGCAGTGCCAGTCCCAGGATATTAGAGAAACAAGGTGGGTGAGGTAATATGTTTTATTGGACCAACTTCTGTTGGTAAATGAGATAGGCTTTCAAGCTTACAAAGAGATGAAGAAGATAAAAGATATTGCCTCATTCAGCTTCTCTCTCTAATATCCTGGGACTGGCATACTCTTATTACAGTCTAACAGTGTCTTACTTTGGTTCAGCTTAAACTTGCTACTAATTTATTTAAGAGAGTCACCAGGACTTTGAAGGCTTTGATCTTGAAAATCACAGAATATCAGGATTGGAAGATCATCTAGTCCAACCCCCTGCTCAAAGCAGGACCAATCCACAAAAAGATTTTTGCACTGGATACCTAAATACTCCCCTTAGGGATTGAACTCACAATACTGGGTTTAGCAAGCTAGTGTTCAAACCACTGAGCTATCTGTCTCCCATCAAAGAAAGAAGGCAATAGCTGGGTTTAGAAACGAACAAAAACCCCACTGCCTTTTTCCAACTAATTTTTTTTGGAGAATGTTACATTTATGTTGTGAAAAGCCAGTAGTGATTTTTTAAATTTAAATTTATTTATTTTATGTAGCTCTAGAACTTGTACAGGTCACTTATAAGCAACCATCTTATAAAAAGAGCTGGTCATAAAATGGGAACAGTTTTCATGCAATTTTTCCTGAAAAATTCATCTCTTTTTCCCATCAAAATTTTGAATTCCAATGAACAATGCTGTAAAAAAATATCTAAATTCAGAACATTTCAACCAGCTTCAGTTTTGTCATAATGGCGTAATAAATTATACAAAACTATATACAAAACGAAGTAGATGTTCATATAAATACAATATCTAGAGTTACCATTTTTAAAGTAAGTTTTAGAAAGGATGTAAGGTATAACCCAACCTCTAAACCTGATGGGATTTAGGAGGAAACTTTTCCTTTTGAAACTTTTATTGCAGTGTTTCTTGTTCCTTCCTTTGGAGTTTCTGATACTGGGAACTGTCAGAGACCGGACACTAGATTAGATGGACCTCTGACCTAATCCAGTACAGATTCCTTTATTTGCAATGTTACCCGAGCTAATCAGAAAACTTGGGGTAAATATAAAATTAGCTCCTGCCCTCTCTGGTCAAATTCAACATGTTGCTGTGACTCTTCAGAAAAAACTGCTTTAAAATAGTAAATAATCAGATATTAAGAGTGAGCCTCGGCAGATGATTATTCAACATATTAAGAACATAAGAACAGCCGTACTGGGTCAGACCAAAGGTCCATCTAGCCCAGTATCCTGTCTACTGACAGTAGCCAATGCCAGGTGCCCCGGGGGAATGAACAGACCAGGTACTCAAGTGATCCATCCCATTGCCCATTCCCAGCTTCTGGCTTTGGCAAATATTTTGCAGCATTAGTTAACTGCAGTTTTTGTGCTTCTCTGGAAATATTATATTTTTTTCCTCTCTTACTAAAACAACTTACTGTACTGCATGCATAGCCTTCAAGCGTTTAATGGAATATTGGCTGTTAAAGATATGGATGCAATGATCTAAGAACTTGTAATAATTTTGTGAGCACAGTATGTGATTTGGCCAGTGAGATAAAGGTATTGTATATTGGGTGATAAACCTTTCCTGTGTGACTGTATTGTTGAAGCTTAATAGGGAGTTGTAGGGAAAACAAGCAGGGGAAACCACACAAGAGATCCAGATAGCAGGGCCGGCTTTAGGAAGTGCGGGGCCCAATTTGAACATTTTCGGGGTGGCCCTGGCAGGGATGACTAAAAAAAAAAAAGTGTAAAAAAAAAAGCCTTTCATTTCTTCCATGTATTATTTACTTTCCATAACTATATAAATAATACAATTATATATTATGTACATTGCATCATATATGCTGTTGATTGGTTATTAATGACCGCCATTTCACATGTGTGGGTCCCCGCCACTCCCTAGGGGTGTGCACATGTGTGGGTCCCAGCTGCTCCCTACCCCCCCTCATTGAATCAGGTGTGCAGGGTTACTGCCCTGGGAACTGCAGGGCACCAGTGGACATGGGGCTGGTTGGAGGCAGGGCAGGGGCTGACTGGAGGTAGGGTCTGGCTGCAGGCAGGGCAAGGGATGCAGGGCTGGCTGGAGACAGAGGGGTGTGGGGCGGGCTGGCTTCAGGCAAGGGAGTGCAGCAAGGATTGGCTGGAGACAGAGCAGGGGGTGCAGGGCTGGTGCAGGCAGGGGTGTGGCAGGGTCTGGCTGACTTTGGGCAGGGCCATGGGTGTGTGGCAGGGGTTGGCTGGAGACAGGCAGGGGTTTGGCAGGGGCTGGCTGTGGGCACGGGGTGCAGAACTGGCTGCAGTCGGGGGGGCGGGGCTGGTGCGGGCAGGGCAGGGGGTGCAGCAGAGGCACCTGGAGCCCCAGCCCTTTAAATAGCCCCCGAGTCTCCCGCTATTCCAGGGCTCTGGGGGCTATTTAAAGGGTCAGGAGCTGCAGCCGAGAGAGCGGAGCCACTGGGCTTGCAGCGCTCTGGCCAGAGCTCCAGCCGGGGCCGCAGGGCAGCCACGCTCCCGCTGGCGCTTTGTTCAGGGGAGCAAGGCCATGGAACACCCCGGAGCAGACCTCAGCCAAGGTAAGTAAAAAAAATTAAAAAGGTGCCTAAGGCTCGGGGCCTTCTTAGGCGCAGGGCCCGATTCCTGGGAATCGGCTGACTCGGCCTAAAGCCGGCCCTGCCAGATAGGCAAACTGAACAAATAATTGGGGTCAGTTACAAGACACTGGGGAAACTATTAACTTTGCTCATCCTATATCATGTCTCCAACCAAGTGTTACAGCTGCCCTGCCAATGCTGGGAAAGAAGAGTTCAGAAGAACACGAAAGAGTTAAAAATCCCTGCAGAGGCTGACGGTGGGAGAGGTTGACAGAGACCAACTCTGTGGATGACTCTGAAAGAGTTGGGTCTTTCCGCAGGTCCAGGCAATGATAAGTCATAGCAACAGACAGGCAGCTTGTAGACTCTCTTTTTTTTTTAATTAAGGGCTGTTTCCCTGAAATGGTTTTGTCCTAAATAAATAATACTCTGCTTTAAGAAAGCTATTTGGTTACTGGATATCACTGTCATTGCTCCCAGAGGGGATGGATCTGCAGGTACGGAACCAAATTTAGGCCTTTTGAAGTAACCATGGTTGATCCCAGGGGAGTAGATCCTAGGGACCAGTCTGAAAATGGGAGAATTGTGTGATTCAACTTCAAGAAGAGCAATCTGAGGGGGCGAGACGTGCAGTTGAAGACAAAAGGGTCAGGAGGTGCAGTTAGCCTGGAAATTATGACATTGACCATATGTGTGGAAGATAAAATTGGTTCTATACTCTTCAATTACTTATATATTTTACTTCCACAAATATGCTCTGTACCATATCTGAGAAAAATGCTTGAAATTGCATGTAAATGATACATCACTGTCCATCAATGCTCCTAAATGTACTGTGTTCCTTGGCCATACCCAAGGACACAGGCACTGACTCTGTGGGTGCTCCAGGGCCTAAGCACCCACAGAAAACAATTAGTGGGTGCTTAGCACCCAGCAGCAGCCAGCTCCACGTATCATCCCCCAGCGCATCCCATCTGCTGGCGGCTCCACCGATCAATTCTTCCCTTCCCACCTGCCATAATCAGCTGTTTTGCAGTGTGCAGGAGGTGCTGGTGGGGAGGGAGAGGAGCGGGGATGGGGCATGCTCGGAGGACGGGATAGAACTGGGCGGGAAGAGTCGGGGCAGAGGTGAGTGGGAGTGGGAAGAAGTGGATGGCAGTGGGGGTTTGGGGAATGGGGGCAAGTGGAGGAGGGCGGAGTGGGGGATTGAGCACCCCCAGCGCCTGTGTCCAAGGATCTGGGATGCTTTTGGCTATGTGAAGATATATTATACATGTAAATATGAAAAATAAACAGCCGTTTCATGTTGTGAAAGGTTCTGTTTCTAGCAGTAACCGCAGGTTCCAATATATACATATAGCAGTGCCTGAAGTATATTTTTGCTAATCAGATTAAGACTAGTGGTTGCCCAAGTCCGTCCAGATGGCCAAATGCTGCCCAGGGATTTCTTCAAATGTGCAGCTTGTAGATTGGACAGTAGAGATCGTTAAAAATGGTCTTTTAATCATGATGATCTTTTCAAAATATGTTATGTATTTTTTCTTTTCATTTTCACTGATTCCAAGGCCAGAAAGGACAATAGCGATCATCTAGTCTGACCTCCTATGTAACACAGGCCATAGAACTTCCCCATAATAATTCCTACAACACATGGTTTTGAACGATTTTGTTTTGTTTCTGTGAGAAAGATTCACGCTGTCACTTTTATTCTTCCCTTCCCCTTCTTTTTCCAGTTGGGAAAAGGAAAAAAAAAGTAAGAAATAGTATGTGTGCAAGGGGAAATTTCTGTCTCACTTCTTATTTTCCACTGGACAAAAAGTCAGTGTTAGTTCATTACCTGCTCTCACAGAAAATTAAAAACTGAGAGAAAGGGTGGGGTTTTTTTGTTTTTTGTTTTTTGTTTTTTTAATTATTTCATTTTGAATTATTTTGGTAGAATGAAATCAAACCTGAAAAATTATTTTAAAAAAATAATTTTGGTAACAACCCTTCTTGGAAAAAAAAATCTTAGAAAAGATTTGGAAAACAGGCCCCTTGGATCATGGCACATTGGAAACTGTTGTTGCTAAAGTCTTCTTTTTCCTATTAAAAATGAAGGTAAATGTATTTCATTCTGCTCTAGTTCGTACAGATTATATAAAGCCCTTAGGCATCTGCTAAATTACCAATTAGGCTCTTGTTTGGTTAAAATTTGGGTGCCTTGATCTGTGCTTTTAGTTCCTTATGTAACACACATTTTGTTTTTAAGATAATCATGCAGAAAAA
Source organism: Gopherus flavomarginatus (assembly GCF_025201925.1). Lineage (NCBI taxonomy): Eukaryota > Metazoa > Chordata > Testudines > Testudinidae > Gopherus > Gopherus flavomarginatus. The sequence goes on from NC_066626.1 coordinate 27,641,418, forward strand.
AAATGATTAGCTAGTCATGATATATACCTAATCAAAGTTATAAGAGGAAACTTGATAACATATCTTCCAGTATAGAGCCAATTGAGCACTTCAGAATGTGTGTGTATTAGATTAGACCTCCTCTACGATAACTACAAAAAAAAAAATCACACAGGACTCAAACCACTGCATGTGGAACAGAGATAAATTCTTGCTAACCTTATAACACAGGCTTTGAAGGGATTTCTTCCAGAAGTCAGTGGGGTTTTGAAAAACAAACAGGACACTCCAATTAACTGGAAAATATCCGTTTGGCAGGACTTGGAGGCTTTTTTTTTTTTCCCTGCTGCTAAAGGTTTTAATCACAGTGATCCCATATTGGCCTAGATCATTAGACTCTAATTGTGCAAAAGGAAGTGGAATGCACCACTATTAATACCACAAGGAAATGAGATTCAAAGACATTTATAATCTAATACAGAATTATAGCAATAATGTGGTAGATCCTTCAGGCAATATACATGCTACTGAACTAGGGAGGTGACACATAGTGGCTTTATTATTTATCCGTGTAAAAAGTATATTATGAATATGAATAAAGAACACATTTTGCAGAATTTTATACATCATGCTTAATTGGCAAGACTTAGTGTATCTGCCATCATTACAGGATAGTTATAGAAATATTTTTTAGAAGTTCAACTTAATAAGAATGTTCTAATTCTATTACTTTGTGTAATATTGCTGTAATTCATTATACACACAAGCATTAGTAATAGAGCTGCAAGAATAGTTTGGGTAGAAACCTGAAATAATCCAAGTTCACCCAAACCCACAAATAATTAGTCAAGTCCTTTAAAGTTATGTGGCCAGGCTATCCACAGAGGTATCACATTGCAGGGCACCTATCCTATCGATTTCCTCTTGTCACAAGGACATTTTGACTGACACTCACTCATGTTTGCAAATACTTGCCCCTGTGTCTTGCAGGCAGGTTGCCCGTCCATTGCCTCTGAACTCTTCAAGTAACTATCTGTGCCCCACATGAGGACCAAAAGCTTATGGATTCTGTTTGGATAATGACCATGACATGAACCTTGCAGGACATGTGCTGGTCCTGATCCAACTTGCAGCAAAATGCTGAAGACCACTTCCCCTCCCTCCCATGCATTCCCATTGTGCATCTGAGAGTGATCAGCACTTTGCAATCAATGCCTAGGACACACAGTGTATTTGATGAGGTGCTTATCATTATTATTAAACATCTGAATGGTAAAAATAATCAAATAGGTAGTGGGCCATGTCCCACAGGCATTTCACCAGTAGAACTCCCACTAACTGTAAAGCAAAATCCAGATGCAGAGTTCTTCCAGGCTGGGTCCAATATAGAGGAAAAAATATCAAGTACTATGCAATGAATAAGATGAGTCAGACAACAGCCAAGTGTCTTCCTTATCAGGAAAGCAAAATAATGTGCAAGATAGTGGACTCATTAATCACATAACTAGTCCCATTGATTTCATTTGGGATTTCTTACATGAGTAAGGTCTATGGACTATGGTGCTAACACTAACACTGTGTTTGGTTATATTTTCAGGTTAACTAGCATTAAAATTACACACACATACACACACACTCTGTCTATTAAATACAGCCCACTGCTAAAATGAATGCATTGAGTTATATTTTCCATAGCAATACAGGAAAGTCAGCCACACATTTTCCATTACTTTTTAAATGAGTGGCTAATTCTACTACACCAGAATTACTACAAAGGATGTAAAGAAAATTATGATTGCATTACAGTGCATTAGATATTTCTATGGCAGTAAATATAGAATATTAGTAAGCATGTTTTGTCCCTGACAGGTACCATTTTATAAGTCAGCCTCTGCACACTCTAAGGGATAAGTTTGCTTCTGTAATAATCAGCTTAAACCTCTTCAGTACTCAAGAGTCCCTTGGATATTTAAAACTGAAATGTTTGATCAGCCCAATGTGAAGTTAAACATGGAATGGACAGTGTTTGTTACCTGAGTCCACAGAAAAACTTCTGAGATGAGATTTTATCATGTGATTTGAGAATATTGAATAGATTAACATAACATGGGTCCTTCACGTTAGAATAAAGTTTAAATCTATTCCTAGTATCTCACTAAGAGAGGTGCCTTCTCGGTCTTCCATATTACCAGCGCTTCCATATTCCAAGGTCTCTTCTAAGCAGCACAGTTGTTAAAAGTTTACTGGACTTAACTGACTTTCTGAAAAGTTATTCCATGTTTCATTGTTTACCCAACTGGTTGAATTCAGGCTGTGTTTCTGAATTGTATACGGCTTATCACAGCACGTGACGTATGAGATCAAATCACCTTGAGAGAGTGTGTTTTTATAAATGGCTTTTTGCAGAATTATTCCCACATTGGTCCTTCAAATATATTTTAAGAGACTGCCAGCAGCCCCTGTTCCTTTCCAGTCTTATGAGGGAAGAGTTTATATCCCTGGTTCCCTTTCACAGCATCCCTTTGCATGGCTTACAATTCCTAGCAATCTCCCAGAGCACAACTCCCAAATGATCCCTATGCTGGGCCAAAACTAAGAATAGAATAATGGTGGACCTGGAGGCTGCCTTAACAAGCCATCCTGTTCTAACCTGATAAAAAGAAATTCAGGTCAGAATGGGGATTTTCAACAACTATTTCTCATAAGAATTCAAAATGGAAACCTGTGCACAAGAGCATTGCAGTTAGCTATATTTTAATTTTGTTTAATTTGCCAAATATCTTGTCTTGCCCACCTGATGTTGATAGGCAAGGTATATGCTCTTGCCAAGGCTGTAGTCATTAGCTGAGCACTGACAAATTCATAGCTGGAAACCAGACCAGTTCACCTGCATGTTAGTATTGTTCAAGATAGGTGTTAAACTTGGCAGGGTGAGTTTTGTGATTAGACTCTATAAAATGTTGCTGCAGGTATTAATCTAACTTGTAATGTATGTATCCCATGCTATAAGTAATGTGTAAGTTTTGCTTCATAACTGTAAAAATGCCTGCTCTGAACTTGTGAACCCAGGCAGGAGGAGTGGTTCCTCCAGCCATCAAGGAGGACTATCAAAATTAGATGGGCCACTTTGAAACATCATCATACAAAGACTGGGTTAATTGTCATCTCACATTTGTGGAAGTGCTACATGCAGTAAAGCTCATCCCACCAGCTTGAATTCTGGAAGAAGGAAATAAAGAGCTGAATTACATTTTGTCATCTCTTTGCTGTTTAGATTCTCACAGGGCTGGAGCTAGGAAATAAAAGCAGAGATTCCCCAGGTTCAACATGAGTTGACCCTAAAAGATATTCAGTGCTGACAGATTAGTACAATTCTATCACCTTTTGGAACAACAGACTGTAACTCATCTGTGTATATATCTTTGCCTGCTTTAACCTGTAAACAACATTCTTGTTTCTTTTTCCCAATTAATAAATCCTTAGTTAGTTTACTGTTGGATTGGCTATAAAGGTTATCTTTGATGTGAGATGTGACATACAAATTGACTTGGGGTAAGTGACTGATCTCTTGCGACTGGGAGCAACCTGAATATTTTGTGATTTTTGGTATATAGCAACTGTCAAGGTTTTTCCCCCCACTTTGAACTTTAGAATAAAAATGTGGGGGACCTGCATGGACCCTTCTAAGCTTAATTCCTAGATTAGATCTGGTAACGCTGCCACCAGCGAGAAGTCTGTGTCTGGCACACTTCTGTTCCCCCAAAACCTTCCCTGGGGAACCCAAGACCCAAACCCCTTGGGTCTTAAAACAAGGAGAAAGTAACCATCCCCCACCTTTTCCCCCCAGACTCTCCCCTCCCTGGGTTGCCTTGAGAGGCTACACAGATCCAAAATCCTTGGATCTTAAAACAAAGAGGAATTAACCATCACCCTGTCATTTTCCCCCACCAATCCCTGGTGAGTTTAGACTCAATGCCTTGGATTCTAAAACAAGGAAAAATCAATCAGGTTCTTAAAAAGAAAGCTTTTAATTAAAGAAAGAAAAGGTAAAGTTTATCTCTGTAAAATCAGGATGGAAAATGCTTTACAGGGTACTCAGATTCATATAGACTAGAGGGACTCTCCCCACCCAGCCTGAGATTCAAAGTTACAGCAAACAGAGGTAAAAATCCTTCCAGCAAAAAGACACATTTACAAGTTAAGAAAGCAAACATAAGACTAATCCGCCTTGCCTGGCTATACTTACTATTTTGAAACATGAACGACTGATTCAGAAAGATTGGGAAAGTCTGGGTGCACGTCTGGTCCCTCTTAGCCTCAAGAGCGAACAACGAACAAAACAAACAGCACAAACAAAGACTTCCCTTCACCAAGATTTGAAAGTATCTTGTCCCCCCATTGGTCCTCTGGTCAGGTGTCAGCCAGGTTCACTGAGCTTCTTAACCCTTTACAGGTAAAAGATACAGTAACCCTTAACCATCTGTTTATGACAGCAACCATTTATCACTCAATCCAGCTTTTGGGAGACAAAATAGATTGGAGAGCCCAAGGGGACTGTCTGTGACTTCATGGTAAGACTGTTATAGTGTTTCGGGACTTCACATTTGTTACTGGGGTGGTGAAATCTAATTATTGAACATACAACCAGTTTGGGGTGTCTGCCCTGCTTTTTGACAGTCTGCCCTGCTGTTGGCACTCAGGGCTGTGAACCATTCCAGACAGTGTGACAGCCCACATGCCACCAGAGTGGTATGGCACTCAAGAATGATGAGATTTATCACTGTGTCATGACAGAAAAATCTGTTTAATTACCATGTTTGTTGTTTTGTTTTTCTTAATTGTGTCTTTTCACTGAGCACGATTTGAGCAGGTACAAAGAATGGAAAATGGGCATTATTAATACACAGTGTGAAAATGGATAGCTATATTTTATTACATTCCTTATTTAGCTCTTAGAAAGAGGCATCTGGATTAAGGGATTTTAGAATTGTGTCAGGAAGAAGTAGGTTATTGGAGTGTATTTTCATCTGTGCTGAATAACTAATAAAGTTCTGAAGAAAGAACACAGTCAGACAACATCCAATGTGTTTGTTTGGTTTGTTGCCTGAATACTTGCAAACCAAGTTCAAGACAAATGGACTCTAAGTATACTAAGGACTGGCAAAGGATCACAAGGTGCTGATGACTCAGAACAAGTTCAGAAGTTGGCATAAAGCTAATGCATCACTACAATATACGACATTAAAGCACTTCCCAAATAGGAAAAATGTAATTTCTATCTGTACTTATTGAGCCAACACCATTTCATGCCTTTTGGATATGCACAAAGACACAAGATGCTTATTGACTGGAGGGCTCTTTTACAGTGTGTGTGTACTTCAACAGTGGACATTCGAGAAGGAGATATTGTACTAACAATTCCACCCAGAGGGCTTAGAATGACCTATTGGTTCTTGCCTAATGAATAATGGTATAATTCTGGAAGTGTCTTTTCTGAAAACTGAGCTGAAGAAGGTGATTGGTTGGTAGTTAGAGAAAGTCATAAGGAGAATGGATATCATGAAAGACTTCCAGGATAGTAGGAAAAAAACAGAGGTGGAAAACATGTGTACTTTGTGCCCTAAGGCCAAGACTGATAAATACAGTCAGCTGGCTCTGCTAATGTTGAATAAGTAAATAATTCCCCAATACAAACCAAGCAACAACAACAAAAAATCTCTGATAAGAGATTAACTCTGTAGCAAGACTAGGTAACATTTCAAAAGGAAATAAAGGAGATAAGCTCTCCAGGAGAGGCTCCATGCAAATAGAGCAATGGGACCTAACCCTGACTAAAGCCTTTGTAGATTACTATAGTAAGATTTATTATTAACCAGAGCAATGGTGTTTTGCTAGCATATTTATCGTGTTTGCATATGGACTGCTTAGCTAAAGAAAACCCTAAGATTACACTGATATTTGCAGTATTTAACATAGGGATATGTAATGTAAATATAAATGTGGCAGCTTGCAAGAAACCTGTTTGATGATATAAAGTGCATCTGCTGCCTTTTATGGTAAGCAAAAACATTTTAAATATTAAATTTTGAGAGTAAATGTGTTAGAAACTTATTTATGTATAGAGCCTAATACCTGTGGGGTGTTTTGTTTGTAAAGAGAGTCATTTCCATAAGAAAAAGCTATGCAATGCCTGTTGTATGATACAATTTTTTTGTCACTCACAATCTCATTCCAAAGCCCTATTGCTATGGAGGAGAAATTTTATTCCTTGGGCTTATAAAAATGTATAGGGCCATGGTTTCTGATCACTTACAATGTAAAGGACAGGTGTAAAAAATAAAAACAAATCAAGTAACTTTACATTATACAGGCTGAGTGTTTTGAAAAGAACCCCAGAACCAAGAAGGCCAAAGATAGAACTAATACTGCCCTTAAATTTATAATGGCGATTGCCATATAAATCAACTGTAGTGATTGGCATACAAATGCAACCACTAATTAGTTGCTGTTTTAAGCAATACAGCTTGAATGTTGGAATGTGTTTCAGACACTGAAAATTAGGTAATTTTTACAGGACCTGGCCTTCTATACACAGTTCTCAGGGAACAGATTAGATTTCTTGCTGCTTCCAATGTAACGTAAGAGTCTTTACATTTGGTTTAAAAACAAAATCTTATTGGTGTGTTTTTATGCATATTGTTTGCATAAGTGAAAGGTTTTGGCCGAAAATGGGAAACTCCACTATAGAGCAAACTGTGCTCCCTTCCCTCAGAACTCCGTGGACTCAGAACAGTGAATCGGAGCGTGTAGCATGAAACATTGTGCTCATGCCCCCTGAAAAACTGACAGCATGGGTTGGGGCTGGCTGAACCTTACTATGCAGGAGGAGTGGGGATGTACCTGGAGTCTGTCTGGTAAATCCATAACTACCCGTATCTTATGACAAGGGTGGAGGTGAGAGGTGCCTCTCCTGAAGAGGGTCTAGGGCTGTAACAGCAACTATGCAATTATATCGCTGTCACTCCTCAGGCTGAAGGAGAAAGCCCCTGATCCCAGCAATACTCTTTGCACAAGATTCAGGGTTTGGGACTAAGTATCCTACAGGTGACAGTAGAGGCCTAAATAGCAGAAATTGAGTACTGCGCTCTTTTCAAAATCTGTCCCAAGAAGTCGAATTTCTAGCCCTTTCTTAAATAGAAAAGCATGTATGACATTAACTATTATATCCCTTGAAATCGAGACAACTTTGTTCAATAAATGTCAGCTGTCCTATTCAAATATTTCCCAAGCTTAGTATTTCTGGTGTTGCACAGTAAAAAGATTCTTTGAAAACTAGGATTTTTAAGGTGCTGTACACATTTGAATAGAAATGCTGGTGAACTGCAGAAAGTTGAGGTTTTGTTTCTTTTCATTTTGATTTTTTTCATTTTTTATATTGGAGAATATTATATAATTTTTAATATGACAAAATATTGTAATATATACTGTTTAAATATTTATATAAATGTACAATATTTAATAAATTTATGTTGTCAGAAATCCTTTAACATTTCTTTTGCAAAAAATGATTCCCCTCCCTCCCCATTTTCTAGTAAGTGACCACAAAGCTTAACTGTGAGATAACAGAGTGCGACGGCAAGTGGTAATTAAAGTGCATCTTCTCCTGCAGGATAAAGCAGCAATTGTGAAGTAGCATATAATGCATTTGTAATTCTCTGAACAACAGAGGTTTTTTAACTAGAGTGAATGCGGTTAACAAGGGAAAAGCAAAACTTAGTCAAAGCATTTTCTTGGACCGAAGGTCAAGTGAAATAAAAGCCCTGAGGGTTTAGAGACTCTAGCAGCATTTAATGATGGCAGCATTAATGCAATCAAAGTTGTCTGTATTGTAGGTCTATTTTGATATCTTGGTGCAGGAGTCCAGATGGAATACACTGGCAGCCATCCTCTCAGACCCTGGTGTTTACAAATTAAACAATTCAAGAGAATAGCCTTTTAAAATGTTTCATTATTTTGCTTAAGCTGGTAAAATTAATTACAAAAAGCAGCCACAATCATTTTCTATTAAAGAAATGCTTTTGTTAAATAGCAAATCCTATGTCCTAACCAAGTAAGGAAATAAGATCCTCTTTTAACAAAGGGCTTTTCTTTCATGCTTTTCAAACCATGATGTCAGAGATAATTATATTCCAATGCTTAGCCAATTAAAAAATCTGCTCAATACAATAATATTCACTGAGTTATTTAAAAAGATATTACCTACCATGAGCAAATATAGTGGGCTTTGGAGCTATTTTAAATTTTGCAAATAAATAATTTTTCATTTACTGCCAACTAGAAACATTGGCATGATTCTGATTGAAGCAGAGGACTGGTTCTCACTTAAACAGATAAATCAGATATCACTTCACTTAGCGTTAATGGAGTTTAGCCAATCAGAGAACTGGAGAATCAGGCCCAAAATATTGATGGCATGCACTGATTTGTTAAGCTGTAATGGATGGACAGGATACATGAGGGAAACAAATACTTCTGATTATTGCAGGAATAGCATCATGCCTACTGTAACATTCGAGAAGGTGAAATACAACTAAAGTCTGTCTTTTAGTCTTTAAAAGTAAGGAACTAGTGTCATGGGCACCATAAAGCATATCCAGTACTCACACTTTGATTAAAATTATAGCATGTTGTTGCATCTTTATTAAATAATCGTATGAAGAATATTGGAAAACAGAATCCCACAGCTAAGTTCCAATCATATGCTGCCTCTTGTTTTTATTAAAGAGACAATGTCTTGAGACTGACACGGCTACAACTACAGTGCATACAACAGTAGAAGATATCTTGTTTGTATTGTCACTCGTCAATTATGTGCTGAACAGAGAATGAAATTGAACAGAATTCAGAACACAACACTGGTGACAAAGTGATGGCAATGGAACGTGCATGATGCAAGTGTGATTTCTGCTGGCTTAATTTCTCAAAGAGTAGGAAAGTGCAAGAATGTTTGAGTATTGTTGCTGGCATCAATCAATGGCATGAAACTCTAATTGAGTGCATTCAGGCATTCATTTGAGGAATTGCTTATCTTTATTGAGTATCAGTTTCATATAAGTGACAAGTCCGTTTTAATTTTCAGGTAGAAAATAACCCCCTGAAATTTTAATGATTACTAAATACAAACCCACGTGAGAAGATATGCCACAGTTTCTGGTGAACAACAACAACAAAAAAGGCTAATTTATTCCAGTAGTTCTTTAACAGCAAATTCATAAATCCACACTACAGAGAGTGCTTTTAAAAGCTAAACCAATAAAGCTAGCAACTATTATGTATAACATACCTCCTCATATCACACCAAATTCACTTTTGGAGGTGTGATGCTGTATGATTCAAATATGATCATTTATATCATCGATATTGCATCATTAGACAATCTTGTACACAGTAGATCATGTAAAGTGTTAACAGAAAAGTTATGTTTTGCTAAATAAGATTATTCTGTTTAAATCAATGTATCCTCACTGTACTGGAAATTATTAATATTGCCTATATATCTATATCTCAAATGTGTTTGTTGCTGGCTGGGGTAACAGACACAAGGTAGTTTATATACAGTCTAGCCAGCACATTTGTGAATGGACTACTCAAGTTTGGTGGCCCATTAAATACCCTTCACTCTACCAATGGGCCACAGAAAAAACTCATTTCACCCACATAGATCTTCCCGTGGATGCCTCAGCATGGATATGAGCAATGGCTTTCTCTGGGAGTCCTCAAGGCATGTAAGGATATGTGATATGCTCATGTTACACTGGATTCCATCTTGAGCCAGTAACTTTCCACAAACTGAGCTGTGAATTTTGTTTGAAAACAGAAAATTTCCAAGCACATGGCAAAGGGTATAAAAGACCCCTGGGATGAGTCCATTTTGCCTCTTTCCTGCTCTGATTCTCTAGACTGTGGATTTACAACTAAAAGGAGCATATTGAACTATGGACTGAGGACTTTCCAATCTTTTGGAAGTCACCAGAGATACTTTACAAGCCAGCAGTCTATAACATTACTGCTACAAACCTGATTAAAGGACTTTGCAGTTATTGTATGTATATGATCTATAAACCATTTTAACTCTCCTTTTCTTAATAAACCTTTAGATACTAGTTACTGAAAGATTGACAGCAGGCTCTTGTTTATTGGGTAGGATCTGAGTTATATATTGACCTGGCTAAGTGGCTGATCTCTTGAGATTGTAATGACCCTATATTTGATTAAATTGGTTTTCAGTAACCACTCGTCATAGAATCCAGCATCTGGGTGGTGAGACAAAGGCTGAAATGCCTAAATAGACTGCATTTTTGATTTCTTGTTAACCAGTGTGGTAAGATAGATGTTTATTTTTGGTACTGGTTTGGTATAATCTAATGATAGAATAACCACCAGTTTGGCATGAGCCTGCCCTATTTTTCACCAGTTTGTCCTGAATCTGGAATTCTCAGCTGTGACCCACTGAGGGATGGTGACAGTAAGGTGTCACACGATGCCATTTACAGTATTAATAAAATACAATATTGCATCAATTAGAATATGTAAAGCATATGATATATAAACTAAGTAGTCAGATACTCAAAATGGCAAAAGGCCACTAAAAATCAACATTTAATATTGGAATTTATTGGCCAATTTTAAATCGTATCCTAGCTGACTACAACATCTATTCACAAAATATCAGAGTATTTTGCATGATCTGAATAGATAGCTTTGGAATTGCTGTGCAGAGCTCCAGGGAAAGACAGCATGAGAAAAGAAAGTTCGGGAAGGCTGATGGAATTATGGTTCCTCCAGCCTGCAGAGTCAGTTGTTTACAGCATATTGGCCTTTGAAAAATACAGAGAATATCCTCTTTCCATAGCATTTTCATTAACAGTGTAGCCTAGCAATTATTATTATTAAGTATTTATATAACATGGTCAGCATACATATTGTACAATCGGTGAGCTGTGCAACTGAAAATAAGTCCATAACTTCCCCCAGATATGTCACGCACTTTGGCTGTAATATCTGCTCTGGTTTTCTTTAAAGATTTCATAACAACTCATCTTCTGTCTTCCATGTTTATTTTGGGCTCTTTGGTTTTCTGGTTCTTTTTGTAGTTGAAAAGTGGCACTGATCTTAAAATGAAAGTCCAAACTCTTCCAGTCTTTCATTAGGCCTGAAATGGATTTTAAAAGTTATATTTTCCTGGCTCTAATGCCTTCATCTGGGGCTTTTATTGTTTAGGTGCACTATCAGTGCTTGAACTCCAGATTTCACCACAGCAGAGTGTCATACTGCAGGCTTAGCAGGAGCTGACTTTGCAGGGTGGCACCTCAAATGGATCCAGGATAGTATCTGTAAGATTCATCTAGGATTCTGTTAGTGAGTTGTTACTATTATTTCAAACATGAGAGTAAAAGCTTCCCCTCCCAGACCCACACAAGAGCCAGATTCTTAACATGTTGTTATTGAAGTTCCACCAGGTCACAACAGCTGGAATCAGTTGTAGAAGAGCCTATCCTAAATCTCTTTGTAATTTAGAGACAACAGAAGAGTGCTTGAAATGTCTAATCAGCTTCTGGTTTTTGTTCTTACCACACATCCTTGACGCAAAGCAGCCAGGCATGTGCAAAATATCCCACTCTGTGTTCATTAGAATCATTTGCACCCTTTATTCTGCTAGGGGTCATGTAGATGTTACCAATATCTTTGTCAACCTATGTTTTTTCAACCATACCAAAAATGTTTCCAAAATGGCAGCTTCCATGCCTTTGCTGTGGAATGCCAGTGAAGTACAGCTCTTCTACTTGAGAATGCTGGTGTCCAGCTAGCACCTCAACCATAGGACCATTCTTCCTCTTGTGGTTTAAAGTCATGCAAAATGACTTCTGGCTGTGCGGTGGTTATTTTAACTTGTAAAGTCTTTCCTCCAGACAAGTACCAACTGTCGTAACCTCAACTACCCAGTTGGTCTCTTGGTCTTCAGAAGTAACCAATCATGGCACTTGGCAGATTTAGCATAACACCTCAACATACCCTATTTGATAGTCTTACATCTTTTTTCAAAAAATTGTCCAAGTCATTTTAAATACGTTTTCTAATGATAGATATGGATTTGTGTACAAAATCAAAACTGATTTGGGCATTCATACCATCCCTGATCAATTCACGCTTGCATTCATTTGTTCAGTACTTTAGCTCTGGGGTTGACTTAACATACATATTGAACTTTTCCAAGATATTAACCTTATTTTAATTCACTGGGAGTCAGGCTTTTATTGCATGGTTATGCAGATATGAGTGCTCTTTATGCTCTCCTGATCCACTTTATGGCTTGCTCACCTACAGATTGCAGGTAATTGCCCTGTTGTGTGCCAAACAGTCTATCTTGATAGATACCAATTTTGTGCAATTTATATGGAGGAGGTATCCTTCATGATTTTTCCATATAAATTAAATCTAAATCATCTCTAGGTGGGGCATAAATCATTCATGAAAGAAGTCATAAGTGGATAACTATATGGAACAAGCAATAATATTTTACTTTAGGCAGCAGAGACATTATATTTCTTCTGGAAATATAATATACCTCTATATGTCCACAGGAGAAATGTTTGATCCAAGTCTCTGATGTCATTTTTATTTAGGAATATCATAATGTTCAAAGTAAACTCAGAGCAACAAAGCATTAAATAATGTAACTGTAGTCATCATATGGATAAAAAGTTTCCTAAGAGATGGCAGAAACCTCCAGTGGGAAGTCAGTGAGAGCTGACAGCACTCAGTCTTGTTCAAGAAGCCTTTAACACCTTGCAAATCAGGCCCATACTCAGCAGTGGCTTAAGAAAGAAAGCCACTTGAATAGCAAATAACAAAAGAGATCAGAAATCTTTACAGATTATCTATTTGATAATAAAATGTAAACATAAAAATGGGGATTAGATGGTAAATATTTTTATATATACACACACTTTAAAGCCTGTATAGTTATTTTAAATTCAGTGCAATAGACTTTTAATTGTAAATTCATATAGATATAGGGGCAGATTTAGGCACCTAAAGATGCAGATAGGCAGCTAGTGGGATTGAAAAAAGTGCCTGAGTGAGTTATGTTCCTAACTCACTCAGGCACTTTTGTCAAACCCACTAGACTCCTATTTGCATCAGTAGGTGCTTAAACAGCCGTGTAAATATAGCCCATAATTCACAGAACTTTACTGTGACAATAAAATTATATTGCTCTTCCAAAATAAGTGTGTTGGTGACAAATAGAAAATATTATCAACATTTTCAAAGTTAGATGCCTAAAGTTAGGCCCCTAAGCAAAAAGGAACCTGATCTTCAAAGGTACTGAAAAAACACAGCTCCTGTGAGCTCAATGATGCAACATATTTATTTTGAAGGTGGGAGATTTCCACGGAACTAAAGGCAGTGGCAGCTGCTAGTGCTGAGCTCTGAAAGCCAGGCCACCTGTATTTACCTGCCTAAATATGAATTTAGGTGCCAACTTCAGGTTATCCCAATTTGGCTGGAATGTATAACTAAATAATTGTGATAAAAATAAATAGTTTAAAAAAAAAACCTCCAGTGGTCCGAAATTAATTTAATATTAGACAAAGTTACCGATTTTTTCCTTTCACATTATTCATGATGAAAAAATACAAGATACTTGAAACAATAATGCTGATTTCCTCACATTTACCTTTTTATTTATGCTGGTGGACTTTATGGACTTCAATGGAGTTCCTCCAGACTTTGGGCCCAAACCAATTTCCTTTAATAATCAATGGAAAACTTTCCCTGGATGCTGGATTTGGGTCTCAAACCTGGCAGAATCAGACTGAATAATATATTGAGGTGTAATCTGACATTACCAGCCAATGTAGTTCTGCCAAGGAGTAAAGTTTTAGTATAAGGAAAACGAATCTGTTGTCTTTGTCTTATCCTGCAATAATCATATCAGATTATAACATTTGAAATAACGTCATTTGTTAGGGTTTGATCCAAGCTGTTACTTTGCAGTTATGGATCCAAACATCACTGGGTGGGATTCATGCAAATCACAATCAGACTTTCAACACTATTCCAATTTATAAACATACCAATGAATGAACACTTATTTTTAAATTGTGAGACTCCATTATAAAAAAACATCATAGGCCTTTATTCTTTATTTCATTTACTTATTCACTAAAGAAGTTTAGAACTCTGCTCTGTGCTATTCACCAAGCCCAGGTTGCTGCAGGACTGTACACTGTGCATGACTTAAGTGCTACATTTTTTATTTCTAAAACCATCAACAATTATGAAACTCTGTAGGAATAAATGTCCTTATTAGCATGAAGATTAGAGCATCCAAAGTGCTGTGAAATGTCAGCTGCTTGTCAGAAGTCATTTTGAGTGGGCTCTCTTGACCCATCCCAATTTAAAAGTCTGTTTCACTGGAACAAGACAGATAATGAGGGCACACAAAAGCAGCTCATTAAATGAGCTATATAAAAAATTTGTCTTACTAATTGAAAGAGCATAAGCTAAAATTATGGTACCTTAGTTAAATATCCAAAGTGTTCAAAAATGTCATGAGAAATAACTTTATTTTAGGACTGACTTTTTCAGAAGTCTGGAACATTGTGTATTAGAATAAATGAGACTAGATAATGAAGCAGAGTCAGAAAGCCTATCAGACTCACAGGAACTTGGTCAGAGAAGGAGAGATCACAGCTAGGAGAGTTGGGCAGAAATTCAGATCTAGGATGCAAATAAAGTCCCTCATCAGAAGAAAGAATGTGATGGGTAAAGACCTTTGATGTCTACCTCTTTTAGAGGAGTTTGGAATAACAACAACATAGCAGTAGATCTTTATATTAACTGGAGTAACATCTCAGTCTGGAAGAAAACCTAAACTACTAATAAAAACAGCTTTAGTACAACTAAACAGTCATCCTGAAAGAGTTAAATCAGTGGTGATTATACTCAATGTCATTACTGAGCTAAGTCATAGTGAATATGTAGGTCCTGATTTGGATCTCATTTATATTAGTGTAAATCAGGAGTAACTCCAGTGAAGTCAATGTATTATACCAGTGTAAAACTGGTGTACATGAGATCAGAATCAGTCCTTCAGTTTAGAGATGTCTGGTTTGCTAGTCCCTTATGGTTTTGGGAGACATTGACTAGATAAGCATTTGTTAGGAAAATTATGACTCATTTACTGTTCTTGAGCTATTACTGTTACATACCATCTCTATCTGCTTCATCTATTTCTGATTTTATCCTAGGCCTACATGTCATTATGTGTGTGTGTGTGTATATTTATATTCATTCACTGATTTATAAAGGTTGTATCTCAAATTGTACTGCTAACACACTTAGGAAGATTGTGATAGGTATGTACTAAACACAAATCTATATTAATAAAAATAAATACTCCCATACAAACTATGCCAAAGTGAAGACAATTTATGAATTTATTTGCTAACCTATTCTTTTTTTTTGTTTGATTTGCACCAAGAGTGCTTGTTTCATTCAGGGACATCATTTCAGGAAAAAAAAAATTGGGATGGAGTAGGGCAAACTTGTGTCAGCATATAGAGCATCATATGTGATTATAACATTGGGCCAATGTAAAAAGTGACCTATAAAAATTCTGGGGGGAGGCAGACTACTACATCCCTTGCCTCATAGCAAATGATGCCCTATATTTTATTCATAAACTAAATAATGCATTGGAGAGGAGAAGAGG
Source organism: Gopherus flavomarginatus (assembly GCF_025201925.1). Taxonomy (NCBI): domain Eukaryota; kingdom Metazoa; phylum Chordata; order Testudines; family Testudinidae; genus Gopherus; species Gopherus flavomarginatus. The sequence goes on from NC_066626.1 coordinate 27,657,175, forward strand.
CTATTTTCATTTGGGCTATGAGCTGGCTATCTGATTATGAACACAAGCAGGTTGCATTTGTAACTGATTTGTTTATGAGTTAACATGTTTTTGTAAAGGGAAATTGTGCCTCACAACTCTACTAGAATTCTTTGAGGGGGTCAAACAAACATGTGGACAAGGATGATCCAGTGGATATAGTGCACTTAGACTTTCAGAAAGCCTTTGGCAAGGTCCCTCACCAATGGCTCTTATGCAAAGTATGTCACAGGATAAGAGGGAAGGGTCTTCTCCTGGATCAGTAACTAGTTAAAAGATAGGAAACAAAGGGTAGGAATAAATGGTCAGTTTTCAGAATGGAGAGAGGTAAACAGGGGTGTCCCCTTGGGATCTGGACTGGCATCAGTACTATTCAACATATTCATAAATGATCTGGAAAAAGGGGTAAAAACAGTTAGGTGGCAAAATTTGCAGATGATCTATTCAAGATACTACTCAAGATAGGTAAGTCCAAAGCAGACTGTGAAGAGTTATAAAGGGATCTCACAAAACTGGGTGACTGTGAAACAAAATGGCAGATGAAATTCAGTGTTGATAAATGCAAAGTAATGCACTTTGGAAAACATAATACAACTATACATATAAAATGATGGTGTCTAAATTAGCAGTTATCACACAAGAAAGAGATCTTGGAGTTATTGTGGATAGTTCTCTTGAAAACAGCCAATCAATGTGCAGCAGCAGTCAAAAAGATAACGTTGGGAGTCATTAAGAAAGGGACAGATAATAAGACATATAATAAGACATAAGATTTTTATATATATATATATATATATATATATATATATATATATATATATATATATATATATATATATATATAGGAATTGGAAAAGGTACAGAAAAGGGCAACAAAAATAATTAGGGGTATGGAACCACATGCATATGAGGAGAAATTAATATGACTGGGATTTTTCAGTTTGGAAAAGGGATGACTATAGGGGAGATATGTTTGAAGCCTATAAAATCATGACTGGTATGGAGAAAGTAAATAAGGAAGTGCTGTTTAATCCTCATAACACAAGAACTAGACGGTCACCAAATGAAATTAATAGTCAGCAGGTTTAAAAACAAACAAAAGGAAGTATTTCTTCAGACAACGCACAATCAACCTGTGGAACTCTTTACCAGAGGATGTTGTGAAGTTCAAGACTATAACAGGGTTCAGAAAAGAACTAGATAAATTCTGGAAGGATAGGTCCATCAATGGTTATTGCCAGGATGGGAATGGGTGTTTGCCAGAAGCTGGGAATGGGTGATAGTGGATGGCTCACTTGGTGATTGCCTGTTCTGTTCATTCCCTCGATGGTACCTGGCATTAGACACTGTCAGAAGATAGGATACTGGGTTAGATGGACCTCTGGTCTGATTCAGTACGGCTGTTCTTATGTTAACTACTCATATTTTTCGGCTATGCTGAAATAGCAGGTACAAAAATGTGAGCACAGAAGACTATTGCTCTATCATTCATTCAAGAGTAAAATGGGTTGAATAAATCTGTCCATGTAGACTATGGATTTCCAATTGATTGCCTGCTGAAGGTCCACTGGTCCCGCTGCTCCGGTGGAGCATCCGCAGGCACGCCTGCAGCAGGTCCACCGGAGCCGCAGGACCGGCGAGCCGACCCTGCGCCTAGGGTGCCAAAAACACTGGCGCCACTCCTGCATGTAAGAAAATATTCATTAGATTCAGCTACCAGAGGGCCTGTTTTTCGGAGTGTCTGTTAAAGCCAGTTGCACTGCAGTCTTAAAAGTGGTAATTCTTTACAGAAGTTCTACAGAAGAAATTTAAAGAAATCATTTATTTCTCAATTTTTAGAATGAAGGTGTATTGGGGAGATGATGTTCTCTATAGCAAAGGTTACAAGGGAACCTATTCACCAGCAGTAACTTTATTCTTGTCTCTCCGTACTCCCTTGGGTCCCAACTATTCTTTGATCTAATTCCCTTGCAATTCACTCTAAGAGTTCTGGATTCCCTGCTGTGTGAACAGTGCTCTTCACTGAAATGTAGAGGTCTTGAAAGTTGCTTGGAAAGTTCTTGGGTTGATCCAGTAGCAAAGTTAAGTCTCACTGTGATGAAACACCTATCTTTTCTCCACCTGCTGTAGGATTGCATCCCCATTATTTTCAACATCCCTTTAAGTATTACAAACCATATTTCCCCACACATTGTATCTTTGTGATTCAAAGGTAGAAAACCTACTGTTTCTTCCACGTCTATATCAGGCCTTCTCTCTCTCATATTAGTGTCTGATGACTAGAATCAAAGTTTCCCATTCCTTGTATTCAAATGCTCACTCACTTGAATACCTTTAAAGCTACCAGTTCCACTAAAATAATATAATTCAGATTCATAAGGGGCAGCTGTAATAAACTAGTATGATCTGCTACATAATACAAAAGTCATAAGCCTTCCTGGTACTGGTTGAACCTCTCTAGTCTGGCACCCTCGGAACTTGACCGGTGTCAAACCAGAGAATTTGTCAAACCACGGGAGATCAATATTGTAGTGAGCAGGTCACTTTTTGTTTTTCTCTTGCTGAGGTGAATAGACAGAATAATGCTTGCAATGCCATCTAGCCAAGGCTTACCATCTTTCTTAATAATAAAGCATTAGTGTTATTACACAATTTTACTATACTGGTATAAGGAAATAAGAAGATAAAGCATAAAATAAACCCCATAACATAAAATCATGCCAGACCACGAATGTTGCCGGACCAGAGAGTGCTGGACTAGAAATGTTCAACCTGTATTAATTCCTGTTTGAACTAGAGCAGATCTTTTAGAATATCATACAATCTCAATTTTAAAAGGGCTAGTGATAGAGAATCCACCACAATACTTGGTAAATTGTTCCAGTGGTTAATGATCTTCACTTGTTAAAAAATTCGGTCTTATTTCCAGTCCACAAATTTTTTTTAGTCACTGCGTCCCACGATAGATATGCCTATCCTATACTCTTCGGCCAAACAAAGTTATACATCTAGGATCATATATAATACATTTATAAATATAGACACACAAGTGCAATTTAAGATAAATACATGACCTTTGTATGGAATTTCCTACATAAAAAAAAATTCCACCATGTTGAACAGTTGAGACACAGCATGAGAACAGACTATAGGTCAAAATTTGTATAACCAGGCAGGACTCTTACATCATTTCAAAAGCATCATTCTATGCACATAGATGAAAGCAGGTCTCCTTTCAAGCCGTGCCTCTTTCACTGATGCTTCAACTTTATGGGAAGGAGGCAGGGCTCTTTTTGAGCCTAATCTTCATTCACACACATCTTCAGCTATTGAAATGAAGGAGTCAGGACCCTTTCAGACTCCTTGACTTAGCACAAAACATAACAAATGTCAGAAAAAAAGGTAAAGCTCTGAGAAAGTGCACAGTATAAATCATTGTAGAAGACTGAAAATGCACCTTTACTGTAGGTTTTGCTATCTACAATTCATTTAATCATTAATGACTAGAACATATTCTGATCCAAAGTGGATGTACGGGTAGGAAGGATGGTATAGGGGGTAAGAGTGTGTGTGTGTGTGTGTGTGTGTGTGTGTGTGTGTGTGTGTGTGTGTGTAGAGAGAGAGTAGGACCGTGTACTTGGTGTTTCTATCAATCCCACCAAAGAAACAAGCTGGCAGGACATGCAGGGATGAGAATTCTGCACCATTTTATGGTTCGTAGCAACTCACTTCTCTCCAGCACTACAGGAGCTAGTGCCTCAAAGAGAAGACTTTGAAGCATGAACCCTTCCAGTGCTAGTCCAGGGAACTGGGGACCTACATATGATCCCTTGCACAGAGCGGTGTCTAAGGGAACAAGCTAATCCTAATTTACTAATTTGAATGACAATTGAAAAGATGCCATTTATAATTATACCAAACAAAACATGCAGTAATGACAACATTGTTTAATTTCTCAGCCAGCCAAGGTGAAATGCTGATTGCTGTTTCCCACCATATTGCAGGCTAAGTTAGGGAACTATACATTTATGTAGTTTTGAAGCAATACAGAAATGTACAATGGTGGCTCTAGCTAACCACTAGTTAAACACTGGTGCACATATAAACCATTGTAGAAGACTGACTGATGAGATGAGGGCCTACAAAAGATGTTCTTTTCTTCTTCCTTACATTAGCTCTGCTTTTACATATTCGCTCATGTGGAATTCCCCCCCTGCCCGCATTAATTCTGTTAGGAGGGACAAGTAGTTTTGGCAAGACCCTCTTTAAATCTGACAGCCTCCTCCACTGTAACCATGTGTATTGTCAAGTTACTCTAACAATAGTGTAGGTGTAATTTAAAAGGGCAACTTAAATATAAGTGTGATTGTGGAGGTTGTGATGATGTGAACAAATCTCTCTCTATATATTCATCTCAAAATGCACATGTGAATCTGTTATGCATTTGTTGGCATCTTAGTTATTTTTAAGATAAACAGGTAATAATTTTTTCTCACTACTTGGGTATGGTCAAAAATATTAACAAGGGTCAAGGCTGCAAAATGAGAGTGATGAAAATTCACTTTTGACACCAAATACATGATGTACTCTCTTAGGGATCTGGTGAGATTATCATTAGATTGTCTTTTCAGAGAGGTGAGTATTCCTGTATTTTAGGGCTAAATTCTCAGGTGATGCAAATCAGTTTAGCTCCATTGACTTCATATTTCTGTCTCCCTAGTGCATTGGTAGTGATTTAAATATTTTAAACTACCATTCTACCTTTCAGAAGTATTTTTCATTTTATCAGCAGTTTTGTCTATATTTTATGCTAATAGCAGTTCGCCTTCAAATACCCACAAACAATAACTAACCAATCCTTCTAACACCCCTGTGAGGTAGGTGTTATCCAAGTTATAGAGATGGAATTACTGAGACTAAGGCTATGTCTACACTGCACTTTTGTTGTTAAAACTTTTGTCATTCAGGGGTATAAAAAAACATTTAGCCCTAAAATACAGGAATACTCACCTCTCTGAATGAAAAAAGTTTTAACAATGAAAAGCGCCAGTGTGGACAGTGCTTCATCGGCAGGAGATGCTCTCTTGGCAACGAAGCTATCACCTTTGGTTTTATTTTCTCATCAGGAGAGCTCTCTCCAGGCAACAAAGAGAGGCTATGCTGCTTATATTACAATGGCGCGGCTGTAGAGGCACAGCTGCGCCGTTGTAAGGTGTGCAGTGTAAATATAGCACAAAAACAGTTTAATTTACCACAGACCACTGCAAGAGTTGTTGTCATTGCTAGGATTAGGACAACAGTCAGATTTCCCATCCTTTCAAATGTTTTGAGATTTCACAATCTTGCCGGCAAGTTAAAGAAGTATGGGCTGGATGAATGGACTATAAGGTGGATAGAAAGCTGGCTAGATCATTGGGCTGACTGGGTAATGATCAATGGCTCCATGTCTAGTTGGCAGCCGGTATCGAGTGGAGTGAATCAAGGATCGGTCCTGGGGCTGTTTTTTTTCAATATATTCATTAATGATCTGTAGGATCGCGTGGACTGCATCCTCAGCAAGTTTGCAGATGAGACTAAACTGGGAGAAGTGGTAGATATGCTGGAGAGTAGGGATAAGATACAGAGGGACCTAGACAAATTAGAGGATTGGCCAAAAAAAATCTGATGAGGCTCAACAAGGACAAATGCAGAGTCCTCCACTTAGGACGGAAGAATGTCATGCACTGCTACAGACTAGGGACTGAGTGGCTAGGAAGCAGTTCTGCAGAAAAGGACCTAGGGGTTATAGTGGACAAGAAACTGGATATGAATCAACAGTGTGCCCTTGTTCTCAAGAAGGCTAACAGCATTTTGGGCTGTATAAGTAGGGGCATTGCCAGCAGATCAAGGGACATGATCATTCCCCTGTATTTGGCATTGATGAGGCCTCATCTGGAGTACTGTCTCCAGTTTTGGGCCCCTCACTACAAGAAGGATATGGAAAAATTGGAAAGAGTCCAGCAGAGGACAACAAAAATGATTAGGGGGCTGGAGCACATGACTTATGAGGAGAGGCTGAGGGAACTGGGATTGTTTTGTCTGCAGAAGAGAAGAATGAGGGAATATTTGATAGCTGCTTTCAACTACCTGAAAGGGGGTTCCAAAGAGGATGGATCTAGACTGACAGAACAAGGAGCAATGGTCTCAAGTTGCAGTGAGGGAGATTTAGGTTGGATATTAGCAGTGCCGGTGCTACCATTAAGGCAAACTAAGCGGTTGCCTAGGGCGCCAAGATATGGGGGCGTCAAAAAGTGGTGCCCTCAATTTTTTTTTTTACAGCGGTTCCTCCCAGGGCGTGTGGTCACTGCTTAACTTCTCTCACCTCAGGCTTGCAGCGCCAATCAGCTGTTTGGCGCCGCAAGCCTGGGAGGAAAATTAGAGCAGGGGCAACATGCTCGGGGAGGACAGGAAGCAGAGGTGAGCTGGGGTGGGGAGTGCTGTTTGGCTCCCTGGGGGGGGGAGCTGCTGTTGGGGGGGGGCTCAGGGTGGAGGGGGAGGTGGGGAGCTGCTGCAGGGCTGAGGGTGGTGGTGCAAGGTGGAAGTTTCGCCTAGGGCGCGAAACTTCCTTGCACCAGCCCTGGATATTAGGAAAAACTTTTTCTCTAGGAGGGTGGTGGAGCACTGGAATGGGTTACCTAGGGAGGTGGTGGAATCTCCTTCCGTAGAGGTTTTTAAGGTCAGGCTTGACAAAGACCTGGCTGGGATGATTTAGTTGGGAATTGGCCCTGCTTTGAGCAGAGAGTTGGACTAGATGACCTCCTGAGGTCTCTTCCAACCCTGATATTCTATGATTCTATGGTAATATTCCCCTTTCTGCTTTGCGATAAATCCAACACCTTGTGGACTATTTAGAGATGGGGATGGGAGTGAAATAAATAGCTTAGTGGTTAGCGCACTCAGAGGTGCTAGAATTAGGGGCTGGTGATGCGACAGCACGCTCTGGCTTGAAATGGTTTCCATCAGATGCAGGGATTACAGTTTTGTTCAATTGCTTTCAGCACGCCCACTATAAAAATTGTTCCAGCACCTCTGACCCAGCTTCAAGCCCCTGCTCTGAATGAAGGGAAAGAAATATTTTTTTGAAAGTTTCCTGACTAGTTTTAGTTAGAACTCAGGCATTCCTGTTTCCCAGCATTGTGTTCAGACCACTGGATTAGATTTTCTCTTCTATTTTTGATTAGTTAAGGCCATTGCTAGTGCTGTGCATTTCTGAATCTCTTCTTCAGCGATTATTTTACACTACCTGAAACGAAATAGTTCTCTGTAACCATAAAACAGTTTTATAGACTGATGTGTTATAAACACAATTTAGAAACCACAGCCATCATAGTCAGGTGAATTAGGAGAGAAGGCCCAACAATTTCATTAACTGCACCAGCACTTAATTCAGTCTGGGTCATCTCAGAATTCTTGAAACATCTAGTTCACAGCAAGAATGCCCTGGATTAGCATAATCATTCCCATACTAAGAGTGCCCCGTCTAATTTTCATAGTCACTCCTTTGTTAGTAACTTTAAAGGTACAAATATACTTTGCTCAAATCTGCCAGAATATTAAATTGTTTAAGATCAGGACAGCTAAGAGATTTTAATCAAAAGCTCTCCAAAATGTTTCTCATAACCCAGTGGGCCAGCAAAGTCATTTCTCAGACCTTCAACAAAGACATACTGGTTCTTGTAACCTTTCCCATTCCATGGCTTATTCTAAAGAAAGGGTCTAATCTGGGTCTTTTATGACCTGCCAGTTACTAGAATTCCTGCTGCCTGGATCCCCAGTAGCAATGGGATCCACCGGAAACATACTGTTTTTATTCTTCATCACTTCTTTCTGCATCTAGCACTGACATCCAGTACATTTTTTTTCATGTTCTGCATTGGCTTGTTTGTAACCAGATCTTCACACTATATCACTTATTTTCTCCATTATTGGTAGCCTCATAATTGCAGTAGCTCTCCAATAACTATGCACACAGCCAGAAACACTCCTTCATAGGGTCACTCAGTCTAGTAAGCTTAAAAGGATTTTTGGGTCTCCCTCCCCCCACCATCATTTTCAGTATGGACTTTCATGAATCAATCAACCTGGGAACAAGAGGAGTTCTGCGACCTGATATCTTAAGACAGCAGCTTTAACACATTTGCTATCCTCAAAATCTTATTGGTCATAGTCCTTTCTTATTCAAGAGAAATTCCCATCAGAGCAAATAATCCTTTCCTCAGCACACAGCTCAGATAAGGGTTCTGCATGGCAGGGAGGTCAGCAATGAAGGATACAGAAGCCTCCCTACAATTGTTAGATTGCCACAGTCCTGCAACAGCCTTGTTGTCTACTGGTCACTAATTATTGATCTATTTCAGATATCTATATATATTTGGGGTCAGTTATTTTCTCATAAAAGTGATCTTGATAAATCACATGTAGATAGTATATATTGTTTCTTTAGTGATGTTTAAAATACAGCCAGTATATATATATATATATATATATATATATATATATATATATATATATATATATATATTAGCTTTAAATTGCGCAAAGAAATGTACATAAATGTACCATGCACGAATCTGGCGTAACACATGCTTGTTACAGGAAATATCATCTCAAACCTATTTTTTTTTAGCAGATAGTTTTTTAATACGATATCTAAATCCATCATCAGTTTCTGCAGCTGACCATACAAAACAATTCATATGGCACCAGGTATGAGCTCACTTGATAATAGAAATGTAAGATGTCAAGTATCTAATTTAACAAGTATTACTTTATGTTATGAGCCATTAATAACCCAGAAAAACAAACAAAAATGCCCCAGAAATGATAGGAAATGAGTAACTAATGATAACTACAGTACTATCACCACCATTAAGCAGAATCATATCAAATGAAAGTTACAATATTATTACTCATTTATGAAATTCACTTAATATTTTATCATAATAAGTATGTGGTAATTATCTTTACGTACTGAAGGTAAATTTCAGTTATTACATGCTTGTTACTTAAAAATTACCCTTGGATCACTATTACAAATTAATATATCTTCTCTTAAACCTTTTAGTTAAAGAGTTGTCATGATAAGAAGATAAAAAAACATGTTCTTTTAACTGATACAGTCAGTTTTGGGGTAATAACCAGGTCATTTTACAAGGACAATACCTCACTTTTGGAGAATGCATTAGATGATCATGCCTGAACTGCATAATTACTGGTGATTTTACAATTGTTTTGTTCCATTTCTCTTACTGCAATGGTACTTAGAATAAGGTAATTATTCACCTAATTATTTAACATGGTTGTAATAAAACAAGCATTTGGACTAGCTATTGATGACATTTGAAAAATGTACTTTGAACCCACAAATATATAGGTAGAGTGTCATTGTATAAATATAGTGGGCTGTTTTTTTTTTTTTAAAATAGTTACTCATGTTATAATCATAGTAAGATGCCCCTGGGTTGTAGTTAGTAGTGCAAAACACTACCAGTTTTCAATTTAAAAGACTGTTTGTATGCAACACCTGGCACAGTGGTGTTTTCTTATCAGACCTCAATTTCTCAACTTCTTAAAGCACAATCCCCTTCCAAAACAAACAAAACCCCAATTTTTTCATGGTAAGAACTACAAAATTGTGAATCAGGGTAAAAAAAAAAATCAAGGTTTTAAATGACCTTTTTTTCAATAAGTAGTTTCCTTCTTCTATCAAATCCCCACTTTTGCATGATGGACCTAATTGTGCAGCTGAGTCCAGGGCCTGCTCTACATTCTGAAATGGGCCCCATTGATATCTATGTGGAGCTCCACATAGACTCAGGAATTCAGTCACGTGCAACAAGTTGAAGAATCTGGGCAAATGTTGTTTCACTGGTTTTGTCAGTGGTGAGAAACTTTTCATTCAGCTCCACATTGGCAGACTAGCTGACATGAAATAAGATCCAAACTGAGCATGTACCAGTCTGTGACCCTAAGAACCCCTCACTGCCAACTGGGAATGGGTTCACTGTCATGAAGTGACATTAGGCCTGAAGAACTGATTACACCTAAAACATTGCTCTCATAGTATTTATCTATGAAAAATATTGTGTAAGATATCAAATAAAAGCTTATATCATACTGGTCATTGTAACCATTACAAAAAGCATGTGCAGGTGTCATCCAAGAAGCGGTAGGTAGGTACTAAAAATATGTTTGAACTGTGTAACCAGGCAGGGATGATAAATAAGATTTTCCCAGACAGAGGTATGTTGATTTACCTGTTTGCCTAGATCTCTGATGTAAAGTAAGCAGGATATAAGCCAACACAAAGGAAGCCCCATGTGAATATTAATTCAACAGGAAAACAGGTTGAAGGTAGGGGGTAGGAATGTGAAATCAGCATAGGAGACCAAGTTCATAGGGAGTATTATATTTCTGGGGCCAAAACAATGGGGAATATATAAGGAGAAGCAAAAAGACATTTTGTTATCTATTTAGGGAGAAGATCTCTGAAGTGCATGGGAAAATCATGAAAATCTGAATCCTGATTTAACTGAAAATCAGCAAGCTCCACAGAAGCTTGCAGGTAAGGTAGCTAAGCTAATTACTGATGTACCATTGTGGCAGGTATTCAGTTAGGTACAGTTATTTCACAGACTGTGCAGTTCCCTGATAAACCAGCACTGGAAGTGTACTTAGGGGACGACATCTCCTCTAGAAGCTGGGGAACTGTTTGAGGGCTCCTTATGTCTGGTACAGTGAGAAGATGACCTTTGCCCCCAGCTTCTCAACCCCCGTATAAGGGGAGTGCCAACAACAGGCTGGAACCAGCTGTGGAGGATATTGTCTGCTCTCCACCAGGAAGAAATGAGGGAGGAAGGAAGCATGCTTGTATGGTATGAGTTATGGTTGGATAGTTCCCAGATGAGTTATGTTAATACATTTTCGGATGGATTAAACCAAACTTGCAACTTATCTAATACCTTGAGTCCAAATAAAAAATATTTCTGCAAGACACTGGAGATGCAAAAGTGTCATATTTTGAGTCTAAATAGTGTCTTTTTATTTATTTTGGAAGCAATCTTAGATAATGAAAAAGTAAAAATTTTGCAAAAGTGAATAAAGAAATACAAATAAAAATAATGATCGGTTTATGGTTAACATTAGTTTCCTCCTCTTTAGATGATTTAATTTACCAGTACTGGTTGGAAATGTGAGATAACTAATTCATTTTCAAATAAGAGACATTTCCTAGGAAAATGTTGAGCTCCTGGATCTGTTCAAAAGAAATTATTTTGGCACCAAAAGTGCTTTGAAAGCAAAAAAATACATATTTGGAACAAAACAGAATAGACTTATCCTGTGCTCGTGCATTTGGGGCTTTGTTATTTGTATGGTTTTTAAATCTTTCAAGAATTACTTAATTTAGAATCAAGCTCTTTAATTTTGGATGTCTGACAAGAGACTTTTCAAAAATTCCTGCTATGGGCTAAGCACATAGTGGCATTTTATTCTGAAAACAGAAATGAGACATTTACAACCGTATCTGTGACAGAGAATTGCCAGCCAGGGAGAAGTATTTGTGACTTAGTGCAACAGCATCCTACAAAAGGAAAAGCAAAGCTCTCTTCTCTTCAGATGCTTTCCTAGGGCTTTCAAATTCAAGCAAAAGGTCCTCACTTTGTAAATGAAAAAGATGTTTTGCAAAATCATAATAAAGAAGAAATAAAAAGGGAGAAAACATATTTAATCAAATTAACAACTCACAAGAGAGAAATAATGATTATGTTTTTCAGTCCAGCTGAGATGGAGGCATAAACTATCAGCTATTTTCCATGAGGATCCAGTATTCTATGGTCCAAATTTTGATAACTCATACACTGGTTTACTGATGGAGGGGGAGAAGTGGAAGAGGGAGACTTCCATTCCCCCAGAGAGCCTACAAAAGAGCCATTCACAGCTGACAACTTTGAGCCCTATGTTAGGAGCTTGACTCGCTAGACAGACCATATAGAATACCCTGAAGCCAACAAGGTGAGACCAGTTGAGTTCAGGGCATAGCATTGTCCCTATCGTCACTGAATTCCACCTGGCGTCTGACGTAGGCTGCAAGAAGAGAGGAGGGGTTCATTTTGCTCCTTTCCAAGGCCATTGGTGACAATGCTCAATCTGTGCCAAGGCTAGCGAGTAAGCTACACCCTTGAGCAGACATTGTGCCTCAGACACACATCTGAGTTGCAGTTCTTCACTTGATTCCTCCTTGCTTCTAGAGGGCAGCAATTTATTGGTGGTCTATACAGCAATAAATGACCACACTTAATGCTCTGCCTCAGCTCCTCTGACCAGTGAAAAGGGGGAAAGCTAAGGTTCTGTCTATTCCTTGGACCAGTCCCCTCCCACCTACTCCAGAGAGGATGTAATTGGGTGAATGGCCCTGTTTGCTTCTGTGTTCCCAGACCCAATATAAAGGCAGCCTATGTAGAGGAGAAGTTAAGAGGAGTTCTTACTCCCTCTTACTGGGTATGTAGGCCAAGCCACAATCTACTCCATAGAATTTAACAGAACTCTATAACATAGATCAAAAAATCTTGCAGATATTCATTATATTCTATAGGAGTATAGAGAAATCAAGAACATTCATAGATTCCAAGGCCAGAAGGGACCATTTTGATCATCTGGATTGACCTCCTCTATAAAAGAGGGCATAGAAAACTTCCCCAACATAATTATTTTGAATAAAGAACATATCTTTAAAAAAAATTCAATCTTGCTTTAAAAATTGCCTGTGATAGAGAATCCATGACCACCCTTGGAAAATTGCTTCAGTGGTTAATACTCTCATTGATAAAATTCTATTCCTCATTTCCAGTCTGAATTTGTCTAGCTTCAACTTCCAGTCATTGGATATTGCTATACTTCTGTCTGCTAGACTGAAGAGCCCCTGTCAATTATTTGTTTTCTATGTAGGTACTTACAGATTGTGATTAAGTCACTCTTTAACCCTCTCTTCGCTAAACTAAATAGGTTGCAGGGGCTCAGTCTATCACTACAAGACATGTTTTCCAATCCTTTAATCATTCTTGTGGCTCTTCTCTGTTCTTTAATTGTGGATGCCAGAAGTAGACATATTCCAGCAGCAGTCACAGCCGTATCAAATAAAGAGATAAAATAACCTCTCTACTCCTACTCAAAATTCCCCTATTTATGCATCCAATGATCACATTGGCACTTTTGACCAATGTTGAACCAGTAAGTCCTGGCCAGCTCAAATCTTTTTCAGAGTCATTGCTTTCTAGAATAGAGTCCCCCATCTTGCAAGTGTGGCCTATACTCTTTGGTTCTAGATGTATACATTTAGCCATATTAAAACACATCGTTTATTTTCACACAACTTGCTTACCAAGAAATTCGGATTGCTCTGTCTCAGCGATATGTCCTCTTAATTATTCATTAGTCTGCCAATCTTTGTGTTATATACAAACTTTGTCAGTGATGATTTTATGTTCTATTCCAAGTCATTTATAAACATGTTAAATAGCGTAAGGCTAAGGACCCAGAAATATATCTGCTTGATGATGATTCCCTGTTTACAATTTTGAGACCTATCAGTGAACCAATTTTTCGTCCATTTAATGTATTCCATGTTAATTGTGTATCATTCTAGTTTTTAAATCAAAATATCATGGTGTACATCAAACACCTTATAGAATTCTAAGTCTATTATGTTAACACTATAACCTTTATCAATCCAACTTGTAATCTCAGAAAGAAATGTTAGTTTCACGGGATCTGTTTTCCATAAAGCCACGTTTAGAATTAATTATATTACCCTCCTTTAATTCTTAATAGTTTTCCATTACATTGTATGGAACATTTCCACATGATACAATGGTTTAAAATAAAAATATATTGAAATTTTAATGAAAACTGTGAAAGACCTATGGGCATGGAATCAAAAACATCTTGATTTAAGACTACTAATCTCTGCTATTTTTAAATTGCCCATCTTAGTTTCTAAAATAAAGCAATTCTGTAATATTTTCTGGAACTTTGCACATGTCTCAGACTGAGTCATAGCCACCACATTACAACGATTGTTTTCCTCCCTTCAATTTATGCATCATTAAATGACTTTCAAATAAATATGATATATGTTTCATCTAAAGGTTCTGTCAGGGTCCTTTGAAAATGCAGGTCTGATGAAGCTAAGAGGGAAAAAAAGTATAGAAGAAGAAAACAAAAAAGAGATTTCAGACAAACAGTTGCAGGCTGTGTGATGCCTGTTTAATATCAGCATGGAGCCTCAAGATCATAAGATTACTACTGATTACTGAATAGCGTGTAAAAATATAAATATCACATAAAAGTTTCAGACTATTACAATTATACCCCCTAAAACTTCTTTATCTTTTAACTACGTGGCTGCTTAAAAGTCACTGGTTTCAAATTAAGGTTCGAGAAGGTATAAGATATTTTCCTCTCAATTTTAGTATTTTGATACATTGTTTTGGGGTACAATTTTGATTAACTCTAGCCTTAAAGGAGATGACCACTGTGCTTTTTAAAAAAAAATCTGCAGTAATAGTATTGTAACACCTTTTTCTTCTTGTTACTCAGCATAGCTCTACTGAAGGCAGAGGAAAATGGTACCTAGTCCCAGGTATGTTAATTCTTGACATCATGAGAATCTTTAGTATAGCTATTGTAAAAAAATAACAAAATATATACAAGAAAACAAAGGAATATGCTGAACTATTATTGTTCAGGAGGAATCATACTGCCTGCTACTCCTATCAAAATAAAAAAGAAAGCATTTGCGAGTAGTGGCATGAGCAGACAGAATACTTTGGCATAAGGAGAAGAATTACTTGGAAGATGATTTCTTGCACGTGTATTTAATGCTCTACCTCACACACTGGGGACCTAGTCCATAACTGAGGCTCCTAGGTGCTATGATAAAACAAACAAACAAAACAACAATGGAATGTCAATATGTCGATACAATATGATGGGAGCTAATTTAGCTACAATGAGTCAGGAAAAAGATCTTGGAGTCATCGTGGATAGTTCTCTGAAGATGTCCACGCAGTGTGCAGAGGCGGTCAAAAAAGCAAATAGGATGTTAGGAATCATTAAAAAGAGGATAGAGAATACGACTGAGAATATATTATTGCCCTTATATAAATCAATGGTGCACCCACATCTCAAATACTGCGTACAGATGTGGTCTCCTCATATTAAAAAAGATATACTGGCACTAGAAAAGGTTCAGAAAAGGGCAACTATAATGATTAGGGGTGTCAAGTTTCCTTCCCCACTCTGAACTTTAGGGTACTGATGAGGGGACCTGCATGGACACGTCTAAGCTTAATTACCAGATTAGATCTGGTATTGCTACCACCACTCCCAAGCACTACTTTTCTCCCCTGGGTAGTCTTGAGAGACTTCACCAATTTCCTGGTGAACACAGATCCAAACCCCTTGGATCTTAAAACAAGGAGAATTAACCATCCCCTCTCCTTTCTCCCACCAGCTCCTGGTGGATCCAGATCCAACTCCCTTGGATCTTAAAACAAGGAAAAAAAATCAATCAAGTATTAAGAAAAAGGCTTTTAATTAAAGAAAAGAAAGGTAAAGAAAACCCTCTGGGAGAGATTAGCATACCAGCTACTCTCACAGAAAACAGATTCCAAACACAGAGGATGTTCCCCTGGGCAAAAATCTTAATACACACAAGAATACCCAAATTTGATAATTCCCTTAATGGAACCAAGACAAATTACAAAGAAAATAAACATAAACCTATTTATCCCTTTCTAAAGCTTACTACTCTATAAGAGGCTGGTTCCTTGATCTTTTTCACTCTGGCTGCAACTGAAACTCTCAACAAAGGAAAACTTCCCTCCTTCCTTTTGAAACATCTTGTCCCCGCATTGGTTCCTCTGGTCAGGTGTCAGCTAAGCTAGGTGAACTTCTTAACCCTTTACAGATAAAAGAGGCATTAACCCTTAACTGTCTGTTTATGACAAGGGGATTGGAGAGGGTCTCATATGAGGAAAGATTAAAGAGGCTAGGACTCTTCAGCTTGGAAAAGAGGAGACTAAGGGGGGACATGATAGAGATATATAAACTCATGAGTGATGTGGAGAAAGTGGTTAAGGAAAAGTTACTTACTTATTTTCATAATACAAAAACTAGGGGTCACCAAATGAAATTAATAGGCAGCGGGTTTAAAACAAATAAAAGGAAGTTCTTCTTCACACAGCACACAGTCAACTTGGGGAATACCCTACCTGAGGAGGTTGTGAAGACTCAGACTATAACAGCATTTAAAAGAGAACTGGATAAATTCATGGTGGTTAAGTCCATAAATGGCTATTAGCCAGGATGGGTAAGGAATGGGGTCCCTAGCCTCTGTTTGTCAGAGGATGGAGATGGATGGCAGGAGAGAGATCACTTGATCATTGCCTGTTAGGTTCACTCCCTCTGGCACACCTGGCATTGGCCGCTGTCGGTAGACAGGATACTGTGCTAGATGGACCTTTGGTCTGACCTGGTATGGCCGTTCTTATGTAATGTCAACCCTGGAGACCTAAGTCCTCTGCCTACAGGAGCAGATTAACATGAAGTTAGGAGTACAAGTTTCCTCATAGTATCTCAATGGGTTTTAGTTATGAGATGAAGATATCACCTCTACAGCTATGTTCTCCATACCCATTCTGGCCTTGATGTCTCTGAGACCACCACCAACTGGGAGAACACATTCAAGTGCCATATGGGGAGTCCCAGTATGGGGAATCCTAGTTAGTGTCATGTCTAATTGCTGACAAAGTTTTTCTTTTTGAAAAATTCAAACATTCTCCTCACCCCCAAAAAAATCTTAGTTGTGTGTGGGGAGGAGGGGAGAAGCAGGGAATCCTGAGGAATTAAAATTAGCATTTTCACGCAGTTGTAGTTTTAAGGATCATCTGTTAAATGATCAAATTCAATGACATGTAATATTTTGTATGGCTTCATGCACAAATATGAATCTTAACCCCATCTGAGGTTTGACCATGAGAAATGCCAAAGACTCTATGAAGTCCACTAGGAACTCCGTTATTTTACAGTGATTTTACATGGAAAGTACTCAGATACTATGGTATAAAATCCTAATACAGATAGATATGTGAATTCAGCTGAAGTACCTGTAGGGCTGTTTAACATGTGCAATTAACGACAGAAAGTCAGGATTCCAATGTAAATGAATGCAGGTGATATATAAAGAAATAATTAGCAAAAATATGACAAATTCATTGATGTTTTTATCCCCACTGCAATAATACAAATTTAGTTATTAAGCTTAATGTTTATTTTTCTTCAGGATTTTACACTTTGATCCAAAAATGCCATTTCAGGTGCCAGAGATTCTGCTTTGAAAAACAAACAAATGCAAGAACCAAAACAAAACCTCTCTAGAGAACACCTAATGAATAGAATTGGATTAAATAATAAGCATTGACAATAAGGGAAAGAATTAAACTGAGAAATAGAAAATGGAACAACTTTTCTATGATTGATATAAAAAACTATTTATAGAGTGTATTGTGGACATTTCAACCTAGAGAAATACACACACAAGGAAACCTGAAATTCTCACTTGTCCCTCAATAGTTTAGTAACAAATTCACTAATAATCTGGGGACAGAATGTGGCTGGTTCTTATGTGGATGCACAGTGAAGAAATGGAAACATCCAAGGAGTTTTCTTCCTTTGCTTAAGCCCACATAACAATCAGAGAAAATTACAATACCTGACTTCTGGGGAACCTAGGGGCAGGTCCACTCCTACTGCCAAGTTGGGGATGTGCAATACCCCAAAAGGGACAAACAGAAGGGTGGGGGCCTGTCTCTGAGCATACAGCATTTGATTACAAACCACACAATACCATGTACATTTTTGGCTGTAATTAATGAAAAAAAGGCTTATGTCCTCTTTGGCTGGAAAATACAATAGTTCATATAGGCATCCTGGTAATATAAATTCCAAGATGTATTCCTATCATGATTCATATTTAGACTATTTTATGCACTTATGAGGAACATACAGAAAGTTATTATTAATGCACTTATTCCATACCTTTGAATCTATTGCACCATTCTGTTGCTCTCAGTTCTAGTTAATACATACTCATTCAATAAACTTGCAGTAAATTTGTATCTTTAACCTATCTTTTTCATGTAACTAGTAAAAATTGGCAGAAACTTATTTTTAAGACAGTGGAGAACCCGACAACAAGAGAAAACAAAAACATCTTTCTTTTAAATCTAACTTTTTCTGAAATTGAAAATCAAAATGGGCTTCGCAAACTTTGTTTGCTTCTTCCCATTTTATATATTCTTTAATTTCTTCTTTTTGTTTTAATTGCGTATCAAAAGTAGATTAAATTTACATTTAGATGCCCAGGGGTCCCTCGCAGACAGAGAAAACAAAATGAGCACTTGATAACCCCGTTTTCTGATTGAATGCCAGACAAATTGAGAAATACATTAGCCAGATGTCATGTTGAATACCCCCTCCAGAAACAACCAAAAAAAAAAAAGTGTGTGTAATGCTAAGTGATAGAGTTGATCACAAAACATATAGATCCATATCTATCTATTGTGGCAAAGCATCTCCTTACTCTCGCCAGATTTAGTGCTTCTCCTTCTGGCGATGGCAGACCTGGGGTAATCGGCCCCACTCACAGCACGGTTTGCCTTTCCCCTTTTGTGCTTCATTGGTTGTACTATCAGGATAGGCCTTAAGGTTGGCCTAAGGGTTGATCCTCCATCAAACAAAATGGAAAACAGTCTCAAACAAAGAAAACCCAGGGGCTATCTTTCGCTGCCTCTATCACCCTGTTGGTTGCCCTGGGGTGTCCTTCCCCAGCAGGCCTCAGGTTTGGCAAGTTTCCCTATGGGAAGGAGCCCAGCCTCCCACCCTGGAGAAGCTTCTATCTCTACTACCACTAGCTTAGCAATAGCTTGTCTCTCTCTTTCCCCACTTTGCTTGGGTTAAAAGGCTTCAGGCAGGCCTTAATTGGAATCAGGTGTCCCTCATTGACCTGAGGTAACCCCTTCTCAGCTGGTAGGGAAGAGGGCATTTAAAATTCTGGGGCTGATATATCTACCTTCTATGGGAGGATCCCTTAGCAGTGGGCAGGCTTGTGCCCACCCATTTCCCAGAATCCAACATGAGCACCCTCTTGGAGCCTTCGAGCCTGACTTTGTCACACTATATATAATGAAAAGTAAAACTGAATATTTTGGTCAATACAAGTACAGAGTTTGCTCACCATGATTTGTGAAATTATTTTGGGTTTGAATCTGCAACAATATACTTGTATTGAAGATGCCACCATCTTTTATATGGGTTCTGCACAGGAGCGAGAAATTCTTGCTTATAGTTCCTTTCAGGTTAAAGATTATTATTTATTGCTTGTGAATATTTGGACAGAGTCCTGTGTTTGTAATAATTCTTGAGGATACGAAGAGTTTCTCCATGAAAGTGTATTTGCTGAAAAGTTTGAACCAAAAAATGAATTATTTGTTATTTCTTATTATTTTCTTTTTAAACCATTCAGTTCTTTCAGTCAGAAACATAAACAAGACCATGCAATAGAGCTGGCTGAAATATTTAGAACAAAATTTTTATTAAAAAAAAGGAGTAGCCCTTTTAAGATTATCCCACAGCTGCCTGCTGCAGGGTTTGTACACTTCCTCTGAAGTATCTGACGCTAGTCATTGTCAAAGACAAGATACTTGATCAGACGGACCTCAGGTCTGATCCAGTATGCACATTCCTTTGTGCCTATGGTATTGAGACATTTACTACTGCTAAATGAATATCAAAAGACTTGAAGGTGCAAATTATTATGATTTCAAACATCAGCTGCTTATCTGAACCTTGCGGCTCTGCAAAGCTGGGCAAGAAATCCCTTGGGAATGGGCCTTGGTGTGAGATTTCTGAGACTCACTCATTTCAGTCAGACTGGGAACAGCATATGAACAGCCTATTTTACAATACTGCCGTTTCCAGCCTCAAGCTATACCCAGAAGTGCTGCTGCACACAAAATTGATAATTAAGATGACAAGTTCGCCAAGAATGTTCAAATGTGGGGAGGGGGGGAAGAAAACAAAAAACAAAACAAAAAACCCACCTTGATTCAGGTTTTGAAGAGTTTTATTTTAGTGTAAACTTTTTACCCATGCTATAAATTACTTGTTTTGATTTGAGTTAAATTGGACAGGGAAAATGGTCAATAGTGAGACCATATCAAAGTGAAAACAAATTTTGTCTTCTCAGTGTACTCTTCCCTTTTAATTCCACTTTCTTATATCCATTGGGATCTTTTTTTTCCTTTATCCTGTAACAGAAATGCTAACTGTTGAGGCAATTCCAGGTATTTTGGAGAAATTGGGTAATTTGAATATCTGTATCCTGATCCAAAACCCATTAAAGTCAGAGGGAGTCTACTAATTGGCTTCCATGGACTTTAGATCAGGCCTTTAATGCTTGCATTTTAACAGAGCCAGGCAGGAATTTATTTAATTTTCCTGTGAAATTTGACAAAAATGTTTGTTAATATTTATCAAAGTTTTTCTTTAATTTTTAAGAGTTTTAGAAAAATAAATCTAAAAAAAAAATACATAAAAGCCATTTTCCATCAAAAGAGGATTAAATTGAAGCATTTCAACCAGTTTTAAATTGAGGATATCTGACAGGTTTAGGTTCGGACAGATTAGAAACCCTAAACATTTTTCAGGACAGCTATGTAGTTCCAATTTTTCAATTCCAATCTGTCTCCAATTTGTACATACTGAAAACTGGCCTCATCGTGGGAACTGATTCATCTGTACGTAGTTAAGAGATGGATATGACATGCATCAAATAAGACTCTAAACCTTATCTGCCTATTCAGCTAATAAAAGTTTGACATATTTAATTTTTTTGTAACTGTATGTATTTTAAATTAGCACATCTGCCACAACGTTTAAGACTGTCCATACCACTTTATCCAGTACCCGTATCTTCCAAAATGAATTACTTATTAGAACTTCTTTATATTTACTAGCATATATTTATGCACAGAACTGAGCAAGGAGTGCTGCATTAACTGTATTACCACAGCAACAGCCCTGGGAAGAATTGTGACCCTGAAACACCGTTTTAAGGCACAATTTTCTCCCTGCTTCCCCACATTTCATGCCTATCTGACCAGAGTTTTAAGGTCACACAGTTCCCTGGACTTACACCTTTGCTTTCTCTCCAGAGACTATGTCTATTGTGTCACCTGCGGTTACAAATTACCCACCAGTTTTCTAAGCAAGCATATGTATTCTGAAGGTGAAAGCATGATAGCTAAATGGACAAGGGGGTGCCGGGGCTCAACCCTCCCTGAGGAGGAGGGGAGCCACACCGGCCTCGTCTCGTCGTCCGAGGGCCTCTATCTTCGGGACCTCAGTCCCCTCCGGTGGTTCAGACCCAGTGCACGGGGCCGAACAGCGACATAGTTCAATAACAGGGGGGCCAGCCCTTGGGTCGGGCGGGCCCCAACAAACCTAGTAGTAGTTTATCAGCTCTGGCCCTTTGGGGCAAGGCAGAGCAGGGGCCAAGTCAAAAGGGGCCCAGCCCTTGGTTCGGGCGGGGCACCAAACACAGTTATCAGCTCGGGCCCTTTGGAGCAGGGCAGAGCAGTGGCAAAGTCAAAAGGGGCCCAGCCCTTGGTTCTGGCGGGGCACCAAACACAATTATCAGCTCGGGCTCTTTGGAGCAGGGCAGAGCAGTGGCAAAGTCAAAAGGGGCCCAGCCCTTGGTTCGGGTGGGGCACCAAACACAGTTATCAGCTTTGGCCCTTTGGAGCAGGGCAGAGCAGTGGCAATGGGAGGGGGGAGTCTGCCACTCGGTTACGGGTGGCAGGGGGAACGCAGGCCCACCCGCTCCTCTGCGTTCCAGCCCGGGGCCCTAGTAGCGGTCTTTGGGGAAGGGGGTCCTGACCAAAACACACTGACATAGGCGCAGGGCCTTCTGCAGCCTGACTATAGTCAGCTGCCCCCGGGCTACTTCCAGCCTCCCCCCTGGTTCCTACCTGGTCCATTGGGGTGTCCAGTACCATGGACTCCTCCCAGCCCAGGCAGGGCGGTAGGTCCAGGAATACCTCCGGGATGGAGGACCAGGTCTGGTCTGGCGGCTCCTCGGGGCCGTCGTGGGGACGGGGCAGCTCTGGCAGCTCCTCGTCTTAGCGACTGCGGGGCAGCTCCGGCAGCTCCTCGTCGTAGCGACTGCGGGGCTCGGTGGCTTCCCGGTGAGGAGAGTCAGCGGGCACGTCTGCTCCTGCCGGCGGCCGACACCTGACTGAAGGCTGAGGCCCGGCTTTTATCCTTCCAGGTTGCCACCTGACCCTTTGAGGGGCGGGACTTCCTCCCAGCGGTTCCGCCCTGGGGGGTGATTGATGGGGCTCAACCCTCCCTGGGGAGGAGGGGAGCCACACCACCTCTCTACACTAAACCATGTTAAAACAATACAAGAACCTACACATGCATTAAAAACAAAACAAACAAAAACTGGTTTACAGAAGGTAATTGTTTGTTTCCACATTGACTGCATAACCTTGCTTTCCTTCATGTTTTGACAGTATGTTCGTGTCAGTGTCAGCCTGAGAGCAAGCGATACTTAGAGATCACTCATGAGCCTTATGGGCACTGGTAGGTAAAGTCCTTCCACCCCTTTCACAAGGGCCCCCCTTTGGACAAAAGATCATGTCCATTTGCTGGATCAGAAAGAAGGTCTTAAATCAATTTAAATTCAGGCTATTCATCCAAAAGTCCTTTCTTTGGTTCTTTGTAGAATCCAGTTTGAACCGGCATGGGCAAGCTTCTCCAAGTAGTGGAATCTTTCTGGATGTGTTACCAACTGAGAAAATTTGGCTAATCATCTCCCACTGTTCTTAATACCTGTATGAGCTGTGGTTACCTTCCCCGATGGAATTACATACAATCCCTGGCCCATAATGATACATAAACTTAATACAATCAGATCTCCCAAAGGAACTGAAGGAAATTGCCATATCAGTCACAACTAGAAATTATTTTTAGAAGAAATAAGAGCACCTGGAAGACTCATATTGACAACACAATCATATTGCCATTGTACTGATGACACAGAGGTTACACTAATTAGCCTCAAGAAATACATGTGATTGCTATTTAAAGACTTACCAGGATGTTTAACCAGTGATTTTTCATCTCAACTGAATTTACCTTTATTTTAATTTGTATGCAGATCTTAGTAACAATGATTTGCACTTGTGCTATTAAAACTAAAACTTAATCCAAATGCATTTGTTGTAGGCATGGGAAAAGGTTAACTTGGGCTCAGTATGATATTTCTGAATTGTTAGATGTGATAATGTGTCATTACTTAAAGCTGTTTAAAAATATACAGAAATTACTAATTCCAACTGATCAGAAGTAAGTAAACAAACTCAGATAAATCTTTTGAGCTTACTATTGTGACTTTTTAAATCCGATTCAAATATGACTCCTCAGTGCTGCTGAAATTAGTCATCAACTATATTTTTGTACTTACCAACAGATGTGAAAGCATTATTATGAAAGTGATGTATAGCAACCAATATTTTATTTATGCATTTTATTTTAATTTTTAATCTAAGAAAAATAACACAACAACAAAGGGCCCCCATCCAAACCTCTGTACACCTTTGACAGACATTTAAGAACTTAGAGGTTATAACATAGATCATTCAAAACAGAAGCACACCATATTCTCTCCACCACAACACACCTCCTCTAACCACCAGTCAATAGACCAACATGACTTAAAACCTGAACTTCCCACCACACGTACACACCAAGAAACATCCCACCTTCTGTTCCACCATGGTCTCAGTGCTCCATCAAGCTTCTCAGTCAGCTTGGTTGTTCAGCATGCCTGAAAGGTCAACAGATTTAATCTGCTTTGAACAGGGAAGGAAGGGAGAAAACATTCTAAAGGAAGGAGCCCTTTATAGAAAGCAGTGAGGAGGTGCAAAGATTCTGTCCGCCTCTACATTTGGATAAAATCCCTGCTCAAGAGAATGCACATCATTAAAAAAAAAAGATAAATACTTAGCTTTGCCATATGTTTTATTTTTAAAAAAATCATAATTTGATGATTTCATGAAGTTTTAACTTTTTTAATTAGTATACAAACATGCTAACATTCAAAGGCAAAACATATAACAACTCTCTTATTTCCAAATGGAGAGTACTGCAAATGGGGCAGGATTTCTGAAAACAGCACCGACTTACATTTGTCACTCTTGGACATTTGTCATACTTTTCTGGTGGTGATCTCACTTAACTCTCCCATTGACTTCTATGGGCTTTGGTTCAGGCTTTAGGTGTTAGGGATTAGATTAAGTATTGTCTCAATGTTACAATATAAAGAAAAGAGATCCCAAAAGGATATGAAAAAGTAGAATGATAAAGGGATAGGAGTGAGAAGACAAAGTTTGTTTTCAACTTTATTGTGATGTGGACTTTGTGTTGGCTCTTTCCTTACCCAATTTAATGCAAATCAGGTTAGGTACACCACCGTGTAACTTGAATAGATGAGAGGAGAATGAGACCTAGTATTCCAGAAATGATGATGCATCTCTGGAAATTTTGCTATGACTGTAGTGCCATTCAATGAAGTAGACAATGTTTCCAAGAATTATAATGAAGTTACTGAGAAGTAAAATTCAGTATTCTTGGTTTACAATGATTGCATTTGAACCTTTTTGTATTTATTTTAGTTTGTCTGGGTTAATTGAAATTTGAGGTTTGGAACTAAATCTGTGGCTTATGTAAAAGTTGCCACTTAATTTAAGTCTATAGGACCCTTGAAAGTCACATGTGAAAGTGAATGAGCCTTGAAAATCACATGTGAAAATGAATGAGCCTGTTGATTTTCATATGCCCTTGTTGCCAAGAAGGCTAACGACATTTTGGGCTGTATAAGTAGAGGCATTGCCAGCAGATCGAGGGATGTGATCATTCCCCCCCATTCGACATTGATGAGACCTCATCTGGAGTACTGTGTCCAGTTTTGGGCCCCACACTACAAGAAGGATGTGGAAAAATTGGAAAGAGTCCAGCAGAGGGCAACAAAAATGATTAGGGGGCTGGACCACATGACTTATGAGGAGAGGCTGAGGGAACTGGGATTGTTTAGTCTGCAGAAGAGAAGAATGAGGGGGGATTTGATAGCTGCTTTCAACTACCTGAAAGGGGGTTCCAAAGAAGATGGATCTAGACTGTTCTCAGTGGTACCCGATGACAGAACAAGGAGTAATGGTCTCAAGTTGCAGTGGGGGATGTTTAGGTTGGATATTAGGAAAAACTTTTTTGCTAGGAGGGTGGTGAAGCACTGGAATGGGTTACCTTGGGAGGTGGTGGAATCTCCTTCCTTAGAGGTTTTTAAGATCAGGCTTGACAAAGCCCTGGCTGGGATGATTTAGTTGGGGATTGGTCCTGCTTTGAGCAGGGGGTTGGACTAGATGACCTCCTGAGGTCCCTTCCAACCCTGATATTCTATGATTCTATGGTTCTGTGGTTTCCATTCCAAAAACATCTCTCTCAGCAACACAAATTTTAACCTAGAGCTGCCATGGGAAAAAAATAAAAGTGGACAAAATACAGCAAAAATGTTTTGCAAATGTTTTTAATGAACTTTCAAATGCTTAGTCCTTCAGCTCAATTGATGGACAATATGTTTTTAAACACAAGAGGTTCAAGGTTTAAATCTTGATCTAGGTTCAGGAAATATTGGTTGTATTTTGTCTCTTAGTTCAGTTAACAAACAGATACAGTACCAGATTGCCACTGGTTTAGATCAGTATCAGTTCAATGTAGCTATGCCGATTAATAAGCATTAAGAATTTGACCCCATAATGCCGCATGACTGATCTGTTCAATGATAACAAAGCCAAAATTTTGGATAGTCATGATCAATTTGTAGAGTTAAAGAATGCAAAAATATATGTTTGTTGTGTGCATTTAAATAATGAATAAATTGAAGGAAATCATGGTCTACTGAGTGTATCAGAAAATGAGACAAAATTAATCAATTAGGTTATTTATTGAAAATCACATCTAATTTCACAATATCATATTTCCACACATTAGGTCATATTATGTGGTATTTACCATCAACCAAAGTTTCCCTTAAACTACCACATATCATTAATGACAAACTGAAAATCACCAGTCTGGTGAACCTGTGGAATAGTTAGTTTATATGTAGGCTTGCAGGGTACGCAAGTTTCAGTGAACTTCTTTTTTTGACAGTGCATATTTGACACATTGTAACTATTCATTCTAAAGAGTCACAACAGTACGTGAAACATTAATAGTGAATCAGTTCACCGCACCTGAGCATCAGCAAACTGTAATTTGTAAATGCATCCCTGGAGCAACACAGAGACTTTATTTCATTTAACATCAATCTCTTTTATTTCCGATGAAGATGTTAATATATATTTCAAACTAAATCTTGAGCATGCTGCTATGGGCTAAATATCCAAAGGGTAATCTCCCATATGAATGCAAAGAAGCTGATTTGCAGGAGCAAATCTGAATACATCATCCACCTCTTTACCTCATTACCAGGTGGTAGGTGCAAATCAGGTAGTCAGATGTACAAGTATTTTATAGCATCTGCAATCCACTTTGGGGCTCTAGACTGGGAATGCTTTTGCACCAGAAAAGTGACAAAAGACTCAGCCCTTCATAAACATCTACATTTTAAATGTATTGCTTCCTGAGTTCATCTGAAGTTAATACTATCTCTGTTCCTGACCCATTCAGGGTTTACACGGGTCTTAAGCCCTAAGTGCACCTTGCCCTGATCTTCTGCACAAGGGTGAATTTTTAACTTTTTTGATATTACACCAAGCTGCAATGGATTTAAGGAAAGCTTATGAATAAGTTATCATAATTAAATTTGCATTAACATTCTAATATCTAGCATTTTGCTGATTTTAAAATCCCCAAACTGAGGTCATCACCTTCCTTGCTCCCTACTGCAGCTAATCTTTAGCATTAGTAGACATCTCCAGTATCGGTGAGTTCCACCTGTGCCTTTACAACCCAAGACATCCTATGTGCCCAAAGGAAGTCTTCAGTCATGTCATGCCACACTCCGGTCTTCCTTTGGAGAGGGTAGCAGCCTAGATATCCAGAGATATCTCCTGTTCTCCAGTTTGTGTTAAATCTTGGGTTTGTGTGCTGGATTGCTAGTTAGGTAGGACTCAATAGACAGCTTGTTCTGGTAGCCACTGTCAGCTTCAGGGGAATAGCTAACCATAGTCATCCCTAATTAAGGTTATTCTCCAACTGGTGTGAGAGATAGAATTCCTCCAATGATACAAGCTTGCCCTGAAGGGACATTACTCATCAGCACAGAGTGAGAGGATGCAGAAAATGTTGTTCTTCTCAAGAAATGAATAGTTGCCTGGTGTGAGAATATTATGCTAATATTTCATTTTTTTTTTAAGTGAGACTTTGGGGTGTATTTTTGGCATCTGGGTAAATTATTATTTTACTTTCTCCATGGAACAGGTTTTCTGCCCTTTTCCATCTTCCACTTCATGGGCTTTGTTTGTTGTATTCATTTGGTTTCTACTTACTTTCCTACTTCACAGTTCCCAGTCACTGCTATCACAGAAAATAGACTCAACTCAAAAGGGTTTACAGAAGGTAATTGTTTGTTTCCCCATTGGCTGCATAACCTTGCTTTCCTTCATGTTTTGACAGTATGTTCATGTCAGTAAGTGTCAGCTTGAGAGCAAGCGATACAGCAAGCTGAATTTCATCCTTGTCCTTCAGCTCTTCCAAATCCACTGAGATGAAAAACTTTCATTTTCTGAAAGTTTGGTCTGGTTACAAAAAAAAGTCAAAGTAGACTCATTTGCTAATTTTGCCTTATGTTCAAAATCCTTTTTGTGACAAGTTTAACACGTCAGTTGAATTCTGCATCTAAAAAGATTACGCACATTAGATATGTTGTTTTCTTCCAGCATGCAGAGCTACAGTTACAGCCAACCTAGCATCTGGGGGAATATATGACTTGTTCTTCAACTTGTTATATATATTTTTAAAGAGCTTTAAAAAAAGGAAATGCAGGAAAATGAGTGACCCAGCTCCAGGACCAAACTTGCAAATGTTATGCCTTCCAATATATTCTATTCTATTTTCTTTTGTTTTGTCAATGACAGCTGTTGCACTACCATCAGTGTTCCTTTATGAATCTTCCCCAGGTCCAAAGTCAACATTAAGATGAAAAGAATGGTTTTCATTCTCTGGTTTGGTTCTGCAAAGTAGTGGCAACCCATTCAGGCTTGATTAACATTAAACAATCTGATTTTGTAAAATTTTGTAAAATTCCTTGTTAATTTTTATTAAATCAACCAAGTTTTCACCAGCTCTTTTTCTATAAGATCAACTAAATCTTAAAGATGAAGAAAGTGGGCTCAGTTCTTCCCTGAAAAGATGTGCCATTTCTGTGCCAGAAGAGCCACTCTTCCACAGGAAGGGATGTAGTTGATTAACGCCCTAGAGAAGGGCAGGTAATGTTTATGTCATCATCCTTCCAGGAGACTGCAGTTTAAAATTGTGGTTGAAGTTCCAAAGCTAGTGGTAGAGGTGCTAGGCATTAAAGCATTTTCCAAGCTTTCCTGGGCCTATGTCCTTTCCTATCCAATGCACCTCACCTTCGGGGGAATCACACAGAAATGACGTGCTAGCTGGAGAAAACAAACACCATTCCTCCCATTGTCATTCTTGTTATAGTGCTTTGCTGAACTAGCACAATGAAGTTTCCAGTTTCAGCGTTTAGCATCTTATTGACAATGATTTCTAGGCAGTTAATGTGACATTTGTTTATAAAACATAAGTACATATCACTAGTTATATATTAGGAGGTAGCTATGTTCGTTTGTATCCGCAAAAACAACCAGGAGTCCAATGGCACCTTAAAGACTAACAGATTTATTTGGGCATAAGCTTTGGTGGGTAAAAAAACCCTCACTTCTTCAGCCACCGGACTTCTGGTTGTTTTTATTAGTTATATACATGCTTTTTATAAGGAGTGTCATAGAAAAGCCCTTAAACTATAAATAATGACCAGATCCACAGCTGATGAAAATCAGTGCAGAGACATTGATTTCAATGGAGCTAGGTCAATTTACACCAGCTGAGGATCTGGCTCTTACATTATAAAACATGGCAAGAGAAGAGAAATCTAACTCAATTGAAAGATTTGTTCTCAAATCCCAGGCCCACAATAGTGTCTTATCTTATTCTGTGTGCAGTGCTGGCTGATTTTTCTCATACAAGTTCTGACAAAATTAAATTGATCGAGTCAGGTATAGAAACTCAAAACAAGCTGCTTCAATTTGCATGCAGCAATCCCAGCCTCTCTTGGAATCACAAAGTTCACATAGAGCAGTTGATTGAATTAGCTCAAATCTTGCTCAAGTCTCAAGCTGAAAATGTAATTTTTTTTTCTCCTCTCCCAATTCTTACTCAATCAGTCTATTCTGACCCCCATCTTGCCTGGCTCGGCATGCAGTTTCCAATATGTGTCATTGTTTTGGGGGAAGAGAGGGAGGAGGCATCGCAACATGTAGATTGATTTGCATTGGTAGTTTGGCCAGTCCCCCATTTCCCATTTGCCTGTTGACAGATTTTATGAAGGACACTGAGTGCACAGTTGCCAGCCTCTTTTATGAATTCATCTGTAACATTGTACCATGTGCCTTTCCCAGTTTGTGCTTGTTTACTGCAGTTTCAATCTCTGCCAGAAAAGGTGAAGGTTATATTATGGCTCTGTTGATGATTGCCTCACACTCGGTACTGTCAATAATGTCCCTTGATGCTCCCTGAAATATACTTTCCTGTGGTTCTTGATGTCGTTCTGTGCTGTTAACACTGTGCCATATGCTGCCCTGATACCACTGTAGTGGGGAATGAGCCTTTCAGTCAGATCCCTGACAGTGTGAAAAAGCCCTTTCGCATTCAACATTTCCTCTGTTTCCATCTGTCTCTTAAGTCATCATTTTTCATACTCTTGAGCTCCCATCCTCTCAGTGGGCATCACACTGAAAAAATATTGTGCCTTAATTTACTTTGAAGCAGGAAACGTTGCAATGTCACAACCACACAATTAAAATGCACATAGCCAGCCTAGCAGGAGTGTATGGTGGCTAATGCAGCACACCTTCCTGTAAGGATAGGGAGTTGTTGTTGGTAACTATTATAAAAAAAAAATACCGCCACACACAATGGTAGCAATAATGAAAAGATAGCATGCCTACCACTGTAAGGAAGCAGAGTTACCAGTTAGACCAAAGAGGGGAGATTATCAGGGCTACACTGAACAATTTGTAAATGTTGTTAAAAAGATGGACACCCCAAACAGAATATGCAGAGACCTCACAGATAGCAGAAGTTTCTAAGGATACCTGAGGAAGCTTTATATTATCCATTTCTTGCATGTTTACCTACCACAATGGAAATAGAAACACATAGCACGGCTGTGGATCCATTCCTTCCTTTTCACTGTGCCGTACTGCCTTTGTTTTTGGAGCACTAGTCCTGCATATAGCCATTGGGCAGTGGTGGGTAGGTCTCTCTAGTGAGTGGTTTCCAAATGCTTGAAAGATGAACTCTTCCCCTTTCCAGAAAATTTAACTGATCATGCTTCCCATCATAACTTAACTATATGTTATTTAAAGGCATAATTAATACATCTTCCACGTCCTCTGGATAGTCCTTTGTGGCCTGCTACATTCCCACTGTGGGAAATGCTGGTGTAGATCTTCATAATGATACTTTAACTCCCTTATTATAGTGAAATAGTTAACAAGGTAAATATTTAAAGAAACATCATTTGAGTGAGTTAGTATCCACTAAAATGAATGAGGCAGTTCACGTCAGAACAAATATTTGAGACTCTTTGCAGATTCAGGAAGTAGTCTGCATCAGTTTGACTTAGGTCATATTTTGAAAACTTTCTTCACAGCCATAACAGCTGGATATACTGAAGAAGAGCTGAGAAGATGGTCAGCTCTCTCCTGGCTAATATTTGATGACCTCCTCCAATGGGATGTGCCCCACGTTCTGAAAAACGCTGCTTTAAACACTGTTTGCTGTATGCTACACACCTTTTATCTCCTCTGATCTTACTTGAATCTTTTTTTGTGCCCACTAGCTCCACAACCCACAGAATGACAGATCTTATAATGCCTTTTATTGTTTGTTTCAACACAGCCAATGTTTGATCAAGGTCTGTATTTTAAAATTTCACCATTGCACTTCCTCTCTTCCAGACCGATCAACCACCTTTCTTTCAGTAATAATTAGATATAAACACATTTATTTAAATGCTTGCACAAGAAAACAGAGAATCCTTAAGCGTTTCAGAGAAATGGAGTCTCAGGTCACAAAGTAGCACCCTGAAGATAGGCAATGATGCTTTAAATTGTTTAGAAAACAAACATTGTGCCAAGAATATGCACACAATGCACACAATATAGGCATTTTGTTATAAGTGTGACACATAATATTTAAATGCTCAGCAGCACAATGGAGTTTTCCAAATGTTGTTTAAGTGTTTTAAATAAATCCCCACTACTCTATGAAAACAATGATCATCCTATCACCCTATTTGCACTCCTTACCCCAAAACTATCATTGCTGACAGTTCCCTGAGACATGTTTGGACATGTCTGACACTTCCATCCAAAAATCCATTGCTCATAAAGTGCAAGACGTTTTTGCTTTTGACAAGTATGTGAGCATGCATGTGCATTTATGTAATATCCATGTGAAAAATTGCAGAACCAAGTGTTAAATGAATGTATCATGAACTTTTCATTTAATTTAGTAGCAAAAGGCTGCTCTGATACTAGAGACTTATTCTTTAACAAAATACACTTCAGTCCAAT
Organism: Gopherus flavomarginatus; assembly: GCF_025201925.1. NCBI lineage: Eukaryota > Metazoa > Chordata > Testudines > Testudinidae > Gopherus > Gopherus flavomarginatus. The sequence goes on from NC_066626.1 coordinate 27,689,223, forward strand.
TAATATCATATTAAGCGTTACCAGAAATAATTTAAATGAAACTACTGTTGAAATAAGTGAACGAAATATATTTTGTGATGCATTATCCTTGGGGTTTCTTTTATTGTGCTTGTTCACTTACCTGCTGCTAACTTGCACATTCATCACACTACATGTTCGTTTGCTAAGTGTTCTAAGGACTGATATTCAGATATATAGTTAATTACAACAGTTAGTTGTTTTCTTTGGGAACACAGATTATGAATGTTTGGAAAAAAATAAATACCTTGTGATTAACTTTGATTCATTTGCTTTATAAAGACAGGAGATTAAGGCAAAAATAACTCCTAAAGACGTTGTCCAAAGCCCACTGAAATTCCACAATCTCCCTAGGCAATTTATTCCCGTACTTTACCATCCTGAGAGTTAGGAAGTTTTTCCTAATGTCCAAGCTAAACCTCCCTTGCTTCAGTTTAAGCCCATTGCTTCTTGTCCTATCCTCAGAGGTTAAGGGGGAAAAATAGATTTCAGCTGGAGTTGGATCAGGCACATGCTTTATTAGCCACCGTTTGGTCATCTTCACATTAGGCTGCATAGAGAGTGGGACCTCAACTGCTAAATTCAGAATATTTTTCAATCTTTTATTCTCCTTCCCCAAGTTTTCTAGATGGAGTTTTGGTGTGAGCTATAATGAGACAACTCATTAGGAATGCAGGCATTTATAAGAATAATGCTGCAGTACTTCCTTTATATATTCCCTAAGATTATCACCTGAGGAAATGTTGCTTATTTTTAAACTGTGCTGCTTGCATGGTTTGGGAATTTGTTTGGAACAAAAATACCTACCCATAAATTATACTTCTTTGCTATGAAGTTTTAGCTTAAAAGTAAGAGCTCCTGCAGTTGCTATTAAGTTCTTAAACTCATGCATAAACATTTTGTTAATTCCTGGAGACACATCTAAAGGCAGCATAATTTGCAGCTGTGAAATTTGAATACTTTTTTAACATTCACTATTTACAAAGATGAGAATCTAAATTGACTTGTTATGCTGCACTATGGCAAACATACAGTTGTTTAATTTGTTACCAGGGCTAGTGCAGTTTCACTATAGCAACAACAGCTTAACACCCAGCCATGGCATTTCTAAATGGAAAATTAAATTATACATTGCTTTAGCTCAAGCTAGGCATCGATATATTAGACAATACAAAATAAATATAATTGAATAATAGATTTCTGTACTGATATGTCAGTTTTTTAAAGTATTACAATAAAACTGTTAGCTTCATGGGAGGCCTGGGGAAGGGGGGAAGAAATTACAAATGATAGGTAAAGGACCGGCCAAAATTAATGGTATAAGCAACATGAATAATTATGGGCATGGAAAATCTCTCATGTCAGGAGAGAGTGAAAAGTTTGGAACTGATTATTTCAGAGAGGACACTTACAAGAGGGATCACGTGGTATGGTATGGAGAATGTGGATCAGGAACTTCCATTCTCCCTCTCTCATAATACAGGGATAAGAAGACAGTAACAGGGCATTGGGGTGTATGCACACATCCCACTGTGCCTGTTGCAGCCTTCAGCCCTTCAAAACTGTGAGTTGCAGGGCATATGATTGAGAGCAAACGTGTGACCTACAGGAAGTGAAATGTAAGGCTTCCTGCCTCGTGAGAAGGAGGAGCAGAGAGGAGAGATTTAGGGTCAGGGAAATTTTAGTGTGTCTCTCCGCAATAGACAAGAAGGATTTCTCCTCTCTCCGCCTAATAGATGAAGGCTGTGAAAGCATTGGGCACTTAGCACTGGAGTTTGCAACATTTACTCAAGCTGAGTAGTAACTTGTGTCACTAGACCCATTGATTTCAATGGGATTTTCATAGGTGACACTCAGTTGAGTAATCTGCCTCATAAATACTTGACAAAATAGTGGCACTAATGTATAGTCCAGTGCTGGGGGTTGTAAGAGCTGCCCCATCGCAGTGGGAGCTCAAGGAAGCATTGCCTCAACTGCACAAAGCCTTCTGAAGCATCCTTGACCCACAAAAAGAATGCACACTTCTCTTCCTTCTTAGGAAGGTGCAGTGCAGGCTCCCAGCTGCAGCTGACCGCCTTCCCTCAGCGCTTCAGTGTGAGAATAGGGCAACAAAGCTGTTCTCTTTCACAGTGGGGTCTCCAGCTCCAGGGGTAACCAGCAACTGACATTCTCTCTGTTCAGACAGCTTTTGTGCCTGGCCCATACCCTGAGCCAGACACAATGTGGCTCTACATGTCATAATCCATGACCTGCTATTTTTAAACCTGACATTCTCCCTGAATATCACTGTCACCTGGCTAGGCTGTCCAGAGGATTCAGGGGGTCTGGGGTCTTTGGCGGCCGGGGGGGGGGGGATCCTTCCGCTCTGGGGAGGAAGGACTCCCCGCTGCCAAAGACCCAGAGTGGAAGAAGCTCCAGGGGCCCCAAAAAACTCTCGTGGGGACCCCTGTGGGGCCTGGGGCAAATTGCCCCTGTCATGGTATAATTCCCCACTCTGAACCTTAGCGTCCAAAAGATGGGGTACCAGTATGAATTCCTCTAAGCTCAATTACCAGCTTAGTACTTGTAGCGCTACCACCAACCAGGAATTCCAGTGCCTGGTACACTCTGGTCCCCGCAAAACCTTGCCTGGGGACCCCCAAGACCCAGACCCTCTGGATCTTAACACAAGGAAAGTAAACCCTTTCCCTCACTGTTGCCTCTCCCAGGCTTTACCTCCCTGCGTTACCCTGGAAGATCACTGTGATTCAAACTCCTTGAATCTCAAAAGAGAGAGGAAAATTCACCTTCCCCCCTCCTTCTCTCTTCCCCTCCCAGACTCTCCCTGAGAGAGACAGTAATCCTAACACAGAGAGAAATTAACCTCTCTCCCACCCTTCCCTCCTTTCTCCCCACCAATTCCCTGGTGAATCGAGACCCCGTCCCCTGGGGTCTCACACCAGAATAAAAAAACAATCAGGCTCTTAAACAAGAAACTTTTAATTAGAGAGAGAAAAACAGTAAAAATTAGCTTTGTAAATTTAAAATGGAATAGGTACAGGGTCTTTCAGCTATAGACACTGGGAATACCCTCCCAGCCTAAGTATACAAGTACAAATTAAAATCCTTTCAGCAAAATATAAATTTGAACTCCTCCCAGCCAAATACACATTTGCAAATAAAAACAAACAAACATAAGCTTAGCTTGCCTTATCTATCTAGTACTCACTATTCTAAACTTATAAGAGCCTGTATTGGAGAGATTGGAGAGAAACCTGGTTGCACATCTGGTCCCTCTGAGCCCCCAGAGTGAACAACAACCAAATTCTAACAGCACACACAAAACTTCCCTCTCTCAAGATTTGAAAGTATCCTGTCCTCTGATTGGTCCTCTGGTCAGGTGACAGCCAGGCTCACGTTCTTGTTAACCCTTTCCAGGCAAAAGAGATATGAAGCACTTTTGTTCTATTAACTCTTCCTTATCTGTTTATGACAGCCCTACTAGCTCCCCTCTCTGGGCAGCCCTGAGGCCATCACTGGTATCCCCAGCCGCAAGGCTGCCTTGCATTCCGCTGTACGGTTTCAGCACTATTTGTGGTTGTGCAGCAACAGCCGGGAATCTCTGATTTTCTCTCTTTCAAACCACTTCAGCCTGTATCTGCATCTATAGCACAAGTACAATAAACTGCCAGCTATTTTATATTAAAAAGGAGCTTTTTGCTGCATACCAGGAGACTACTTATAGAGTTTGGTTTTGTGAGGGGGCTAAGAAAAATAATGCCTGGCTTAGAGGGAGTAAAATTAGCTAAATAATCAAGAGCTGATATTGTGTATTTGGATCTTGTATCCAATAGAATAGAAATTATAGCAACATGCCTGGAGGGTGATAATATAATGTTAATTTAATTTTGCATGAAGGCAAATATAAAAATATAAACCACAAAACGAGCTCTTTTATAAGTCATCATGCAATAACTGCAACTGGAGTACTTGTAATAATGCTTCCCTGGCACAGAGCTGGTCAAACTCCTTCCTTTACTGAGAATGGAATGGGAGATAGATTAGCAAATAAATTGTATGGTCCTTTTGTCAGGCATTCACACCACAATCTGTCTCTACTCTACTGGCCATTACTTGCAAAAGCCAACATTATTCGATTCTAGGGTGATAAGATGTCTTGATTTTGGGATCTTTTTCTTATATAGGCTCCTATTACCCCCCCACTCCGTCCCAATTTTTCATATTTGCTGTCTGGTCACCCTATTAGACTCAGTGGCATATATTTAAAAAAAATTGTTAATATCATGCCCATAGGATGAACTTAAAAAGGGGTCATTTTATAAAAGATTTACAGGAACTCAGAGGCCTGAATGTATGGGGTTGTTAAGCTGCATCTTGGTTCTTCATGTTCCTGTATTTTGCTTTTATGCTCTGGGAATCTGATCAGGAAAAGTGAATGTAATGACAACAAAAGGAATATTAGGCCAGAAGGAACCTCCTGTATAACATAGGACAAAGAATTTCAGTCAGTTATTTCATTTTTAGTTCAATAATTTAGAATTATAGAAACATAGGATGGGAAGGGACCTCAAGAGGTCCTTTTAATCCAGTCCCCTGCACTCAAGGCAGGACTAAGTGTTATTTAGGGTATCCCTGACAGGTGTTTGTCTAACCTGATCTTAAAGATCTCCAATGATGGAGATTCCACAATCTCCCTAGGCAATTTATTCCTATGCTTTACCATCCTGAGAGTTAGGAAGTTTCTCCTAATTTCCAACCTAAACTTCCCTTGTTGCAGTTTAAGCCCATTGCTTCTTGTCCTGTCCTCAGAGGTTAAGGGGAAAAAATCTTCTCCCTTCTTTTATGTACTTGAAAACTGTTAGCATGTCCTCTCTCAGTCTTCTCTTCCCCAGACTAAACAATCTCAGTTTTTTCACTCTTCCCTCATAGGTCACTTTTCTAGACCTTTGATCATTTTTGTTGCACTTTTCTGGACTTTTGCTTACTTGTCCACATCTTTCCTGAAATGTTATGCCCAGAACTGGACATAATAGTCCAGTTGAGGCCTAATCAGTGCAGAGTAGAGCAGAAGAATTACTTCTCATGTCTTGCTTACAACACTCTTGCTAATACATCCAAGAATTATGTTTGCTTCCCCCTCCCCCAACAGTTACCTTTTGATTCATATTTAGCTTGTCATAAACTGTTCCTATCCAGATGGCGTTCCGCAGTACTCCTTCCTAAGCAGTCATTTTCCTTTTTGTATGTGTGCTACATGGAGGACTTTGGTCAAACACAAGGATAAATGCAAAGTCATATCCTGTTATGCTTCATGGATAGCACAGATCAAATCAACCAGTTTTGTGGGACCATCTGAATTTACCCTACAGGTTAAAGGGGAAAATAAAGCCGCTTGGATCTCATCATGTAAGTGTGTATCACCCTCTGCACTTAGAGCCTATACAAAAGTAAATAGAGCTAAGACAGCCTTTTTTTCCAGCAGTCGGGTGTGGAGAAAGAAGAGACTACGAATGTCCATCATATGAGGAAGTTGTGATGATACATCATGGGATGGCAATGCAATATCATGCTGTAAACAACAGAACATACAGGGGTTTAAATAATTGCAGAAGTTTGCACTAAGTGTCCAAGATGGGATGGTGCCATCATACAATAAGATGTAGTTTGAATGGCACCAAATGGTGTTCTCATTTATTTCAAAGGAAATTAAATGGTTAAAATATTGTGGTGGTCATTTCCAAAGTAGTATAACTGATGTGAAAGTAGAGAAGGAAAAAATGGCAAAAAAATATTGCTACTAGACTGAAGACCTGCTATTACATTATACAGCAAGGATCCAATCCAACTTATAATTGACAGATAAAAAGTAATTGAACAAGGGAGTTCCATTTACTTTATGAAGTAGTGACTAGCAGTGTTCTTAAGCTATCCCAAAATGTTTTCTTTGCAGGGAATAGCATTTCTTCAACTCCTTCAAATCCTGCTGCTGAAGAACTGGTTACTCTGTAAAATCTCGGAGTATTTTGAATATACCCTAAGACCCTGATCCTGCAGTGAACTCTCTGTGGATGTAACCTGAGCAGACCCCTACTGACTTCAGTAGGGTTGCATGAAGACAAGGTTTCACCTGCATGGAAAGTACTGAAAGATGCTCTAGCCTGAACAAAGAAAATTATTATGAGGGGCAAGGTTACTTCCCAAAAAGTCAAGCTAAAGCTCATCAGATTGGCAAAGGATTACTTCAGTTACAGCCATGTAAGTAATTTAGTGACACAGTGTTGAAATAAGATAAGACTGGGAGTAATTAGATACTTATTTAACAGACAAAACAGAATACTGCACAGAACATAGACTTTCCACCATCTGCTCCAGGCCCTTTAAAGGTCATCTGGATCACCTAAAAATGCACTTGTGGCTAGTAAACTTAATTAAGAGCTCAGGGTAGAGTTTGACAAAAACAAATAATATCCAAGTCAAAAAGGCAAATATAGATTTGCCAAGCCTAGCACTTTCTTATATTTTTTACTAGAGTATTTTGCTTTGTTAACCCAGTGCAAAAAAATATTATGGCTATTAGGTAGAATAGGCAGGTTTGTTATCTACATGTGGAGTTGTTTTAGAAGCCAATGAATTATCATATGCATTCCCCACAGAAAAGATACTTTTAAAACAAATGCATAATAATTAGAAATATCTTTAATATTTGATTACTACTTTAAATAAAGTCAAAGAATCCAAGTAGACTTTTAATTTTACTGACAAATTTGCAATGGAAAATGTGTCTCTATTCTCTTACGTAAAAAAACAAAAACAAAAACGAGGACTCTCTGTGGCACCTTAGAGACTAACAAATTTATTTGGGCATAAGTTTTCATGGGCTAGAACCCACTTCATCAGATGTATGAAGAATACCTCTACCCCAATATAACGCAACCTGATATAACATGAATTCGGACATAACGTGGTAAATAGCACTCTGGTGGGGCAGGGCTGCACACTCCAGTGGATCAAAGCAAGTTCGATATAATGCAGTTTCACCAATAACGCGGTAAGATTTTTTGGCTCCTGAGGACAGCGTTATATCGGGATAGAGGTGTAAAAGATACAGGAGCAGGTATAAATACATGAAAGGATGTGGGTTGCTTTACCAAGTGTTGGGTCAGTTTAACAAGGTAAATCAATTAACAGCAGGATACCAAGGGAGGAGAAATAACTTTTGAAGTGATAAGAGAGTGGCCCATTCTGTGTTCTCTGTGTTATATGTTATCAGCACATGGATTTTATTTTTTGTCTCTAACCTCAAGCTCCTCAAGAACATGTGTATATTGTCCAACCAAACTTGCAAAAAGCCCCCATTCTATCTCAAGGTCTTTGCAATACAGCTGTTTCCAGTCCTCTCTCTCTTCGCTGCCTTGTACCCCATGCAGTCATTTACACTTGTGTAGAGTGAAAATAAATTCCTGCCATCAATGTAGATAGGTGGAGAATTCTGATTCAACATTTCTGTCTCACTTCACACTGGTGTAAATGATTACATACATTGGAAGACAGCAGAGAATCAGCCTTACCCTCCTATTTAGATTTTAAATATTTTGCAACAGGGACTGTCTTGTTTGTACAGATCCTAGCACGATGTGGTCCTGGGCCTTGACTGGGGAACCTAGATGCTACTGCAGCAAATATAATTATTTAATATTAGTAGTAACTATTAAAGATTTTTTTTTTTTTTTTTAAATCTCTCCCTCCTCATGCTGGGAAACTGGGCTTGATCCTACACTGATTGAAGTAAATAATCAGCTCCCATTAACATTAATGGTGCAGAATTAGGGACAAAAGAAAGTTATATCTACATTTTAATCATATTTTTTAACTTGACTCAAACGAATTATAAGAGAAGACTTTTAACCAACATCTGGTACTGCAGTAATAAATTAAACAAATTAAGAATAATCATTATTGTAACTTCATCTTCCACAGTGTTTTTATTAGTTCAATAAAATAAACTAGGCAAAAGAATAATTTCCTTTAGTTCCTGAAAGACAGCATCAAAGATGGGTGACAACAGTGGAAACAAATTTAAAAAAATCAGTATCTTTTAAAAGGATGGACATATTTCTGAAAATGAGCATTTTAAAAATTGAGTCCAAATTACTAAACTGCTTCTTTCTTTTGCCCATATTTCATCTGTCCTCAGCTTTGGAATCTAGTGTGTAAAATGGATACAAAACATTCTTGTAATTTAAATACAGCTCTCAAACATTAAACATGCAAAGCAATGAAATGTGGTATGCAGATTGATGCAGTTATGAAGTTACCTGCACCTGAAATATATGCAAAGGAAACTGACTTGCCCTCATTAACTACTTGGCAGTGAATGCTCCAAGCTGTTTCTGGGAAGGCTTTTGAGGTTTTGCCCCTCCCCCCCAGATATTTCAATTGCTCTTAAAAACAGATTATTTTTTTAACAATCCATTGATTTCAGTGTGATTACTCTAGCTTTTCACCAGTGTGAGATCAGGGTCTAGGACTGTCGGAAAATGTAAGCTATTTCCTATAAGCTCCTGTATGGCCCAGTTGTGAGTTGGAGGCAGCCTAGTGCTGCACCACCCTAAGGATATTCAGGAAGGCCTCAGGAAGTTGTAATGTTATGTTAAACTAGTTCCTGAAACCCACTGTCACTCTTCTAAACGCCTCCTCTGGAGTGCTGTAGCAATTAGTGATCTAACCCAATGCCCTTTGACTTCAGTGAGTTCTGGATCTGATGATTTATAACTCATGTAGTCTGCCAGTGTTAGGAAACATGTGAAACCAACAACATCAGAGTAAAAGTGAAACTAGCCTGTACATTTCTACTGTAAGATAGACCCTGATCCTGCAAGCTACTCAATGTTGATACAGGAATCCACCTGCCTAGAGAAACATGCAGAACTGGGCACATGGCATGTCAGTGGAAATGGAGATGAGAGAGTGCCTTGCGTATTAAAGTGTATAGACTACCAATGTGTCAGAAATAATTACAAAGGAATCTGCGGAACAATTTGTTTCCTTGTTACTCTATGGAAATAAAGTTGTATCTGATTTTCTTTCTGGAACATAAGATTTGTTAGAAGGCCACCCTTTATTTTAGTTTGTCTTTAAGCATCTCTGTTGAAGTTATAGGATTTTCAGTGAAGTAACAAGCTTTCCAAAGAATTGATAGGGTAATTTTAAAATGTATTTCATTAGATATTTAAAGAGATGAGTCTTGTTTTTGTTTTAATATGATATTGTAAGTAGAGAGATCTTCCAGTCAATTTTTAATCTAGGATTCAGCCTAGAAAATGTAGGTCTTATTCTTTTGTTTGAGATCATACATGGCTTTAAATCAAACTGGAAATTCTGCTAGGGATGTAGGATGATATAGCTCAAAAGTGTCAATGTCAGAACTAGTAGCTAGTAAATCAAGGGAGGGAATGACTTCAACTGTAAAACTAGACAAATATGTTTATATTTGAAAGCAATAATCCATTCGTTTAAAATTTTCTTCATAATCTAAAGTAGAGAGCTGTAAAATCAAATGACAGTAGATTCAATTTTTTTAAACTAACAGCTCTTGCCCACTTGATGCATGCTATAGTATACTGTACTAGCTCTGAAAGTCACTGTCACTCTTCTGAATGTCCTCTGTATGACTAATCATTGTGTCATTAATTTATTTTCCACACTCTCCTCTTACTTTCCTTATCAAATAGGAACAGCTGCATGTTCCATTAGCAGTAAAAACATCAGCCAGAGTAGCCAGATGTGTTCGCTTGAACACACATTAACAGAGACATTTGTGTCTCTTAGACTTCATTGCACTTTATTTCATTGGTCCATTTTAACAGTGATTTGACATTGCTTCTAACGACTGCCTTTCCTGAAGCCAACACACTGGTGTTTAATGACTTCAGTCTCAAGGCCCTGAAGAGTTTTGAAATACTGGAGTGAAGTTCTATTTTGTTCTGTTCCCAGTTTTTCTTGCTATCTCCAATTCCATAACTTGGTAAATGTGAGTAGGGGTACAGACTTCAGTAGATAAGGGGTGTGTGCATTGAGGGGGGGGTCGGAAATCACACATTTCTCTTTAGTTTTTTGTTTTTTTTTTTTAAGATAAAAACAAACAAGAAATCTTCCTTGACATGTTTGATCCAAATTTGATGCATTACCTCAAAACTTATGTTATCATTGGGCTTCAAATGGCACAGTCCGGGGAATCGAATGATCCTCCTAGCAAACTAAATCTGCAAGCTCATATTTGAAGAATCCCAGGATCGCCTCTTCTGGTAGCCCTAAGAACGTGCAGTCCCACAGTTCCCATACCATCAGGCCCTCATTCCGAGTCTTACAACTCAACATTGAGGGTTTATCGACAGCCAAGCAACGCCACCTTGCTGATCAACATATTATCGATGTGAGCTGCATACAATAAATTAATGTTTTATTTATTGAAGCTGGTCAATACAAGACTGATGGCTTCGATCTGATATGCCACGCTGCACTTCCAAAGCACAGCTGTGCCACATATGATTGGGCTACCATGTCAAATAGTACATTTCTTATCCACTGAATACTGAGACGTCATCAAGATTGACACATTTCAGATAGCAAATGTCTGTAAGCCTCCTAGCCATAGCTGGGGTCAACAGTTTCCATGCTTGCTGCTTACTGTTTAAGAGGGAGACTTTAACAGCCATCATATAGACTAGGATTACAAAGTGGCTGAGGCTGGCGAAGAATTTGTGGACTGGGCCACATGAAATGACCTCACCCTCGTTCCTAATCCAAAACAGCTCAGGGCATTCAATTTTTCTAGATGGAACTGCAACTACCATACTCACCAGACACATGTTGAGTCAGCTCAGCATACAGCAACTCAAATCCCGCATCATGCCAAGTCTTGCACAACTTTCCACACAGGCAGTCGAGACTGTCACTGATCCATATTGGTCTTCAGCTATCAATCATCATGAGCACAAAGAAGATGTGGTGCAACCTGCTCAAATCCAACTGGGAGAAATAGAGTGAGGCACTGGAACAGAGCACTGTAACAATACGACTTCACCACATCCCCATAGAGCAGGCTTACAGGCATATCTGTAGAGCCAGTGACAAAGCAGCCACCAAAGCCGTTCCACATGGATATCACACTCTGTGCATCCCCTGCCTTGAAGAGGTGTGTCCACTCTATTTAAGCAGTATGAGTTAACTGGTGACCCAGAAATGGCCGACCACTTAATTTAAGCTATGAGCTGTGCTCACTGAGCCAGATGGGAGGAAAAGACAAAGAACCTGCACTTTATTCATTTCGGCTGGAAATGCTTACTTCACTGACTTGGAGTAGACCAGCAAGCACTGACACCAAGCCAATTCATCTGGGGGTGCTAACCAAGAAGCCAGTCACCTGCTTTGCATGGGAAAGACACCCCCGGAAAAAGAAGTGACTAGTCGAGTCCAGAGCTTGCCTTGCACCTTTCACAGTTCCAAAGCTGGATAGAGTGCTATATAACATCAAGTCTGACTCCACTGCTGGCTGTGACAACATAATTCCTGAGTTTCTGAAACATCTTGGTCCACATGCCCATTCTTGGCTGGCTCAATTATTCACAGGGGTCAACAATGAAGGAAGACTGCCAAAAATCTGGTGCATGTCGAAAGTCATCAGCCTCCCAAAACCTGGTAAAGTCCCAGATCAGGCATCAAGCTACTGCCTGATATTACTGCTTTCTGTATGTCTCAAGATTCTAATTTTACAGTGAACAACACTAGAGGCAGAGAACATCCTGAATGTCAAGCAAGCAGGCTTTTGACAAGGTCAAAGCACATGCAACCAAATACTTGTGCTAACCACATTAATCTAAAACAGTTTTCAAAGAATCCTGAAAATAGGGACTAGTTTCCTGTACCTCACTGCAGAATATGATATAGTGTGGCATATGGATCTACTTGTTAAAAATAAGAGTCCTTCAAACTGCTACTCTGAAACAGGCAGTTCAGGGTGTATGTGAGTGAGAAAACAAGTGCTTGGGAAAAAATAGATGAACAGGTTACCCTAGGGATCTGTTCTAGTCCCACCCTTGTTCAAGCTATACATCAACGACCTGCCACCAATCCAGTTATGAAAATATATCTATGCAGATGACGTGTGATATGGGTTATAGGCTCCAACTTTGTTTAAGCTGGAGAAGACTGAGTGATGCTGCTGCAAAGCTGGCTGACTGCTGCAAGACATGACACCTTCAGCCTAGCACCAGCAAGACTGTCTCTAGCATATTCCATTTCCAATTCTAGACAGGGGAAGGCCTCTGTGCAGCCAACCAACACCATTGGGATCTTTGAGACAATCCAAGCTGCAGCTGTGGTGCAGATCAAACGACACACATTGTTGAGGTGTGCCCACTAACCAAATAGTGGTGGGCTCAGAGAACTCCACTTGGCCACTAAGAATGCTATTGCTTGGCTCAGTGAACACGCAAATGCTAAATAAATAAATGGTGATCACAGAGCTTTTGTACATTAACTTTTGTTACTGTCTCAAACGATCATATACTGTGATCCTCTGTTATGTGATGCCGTTCTCTGAAGTACCGCCTCCAGAAGGAGACACAACCATTCCAAACACAATGCTACAATTTCTGAGAATCAATGAGTTTTATTCTTCACAGTCACTTAAATCTCAGCAAAATGGGTACAAAAAGCCTGAGTTTCAGAATGGGATGTCTACACTACCACTTATGTCAGTATAACTTAGGTCGCTAAGGGGTGTGAATAACCCACCGCTGGACCAACATAATTTACATTGACCTAAGCACCAGTATGCACAGCACTATGCTGGCAGGAGACCTCCTCCCACCAACGTAATGCAATGAGCAATAGCAGCTAATTAAGTCAATAGGAGAGCTCTCTCCTATCGGTTTAGAGCGGCTACATTAGAGAGCTTGCAACTGTGCTGCTCTAAGCTTTCTATGGTAGCCAGACCCTCATTCTTTTACTCCCAGTGAATGACTACACAAAGTGAAAGGCCATGGAGCATCTGTCTTCATATTTCTACTGCTATATCATTCCTACAACTAGCATCTTCTAAGACATCCTTATAAGGCTAGATTTCCAATATATTTCCACTTTAAAAATCACTTAATCATAGCCCCAAATAAATAAAATCATTTTTCTCATTTATTGGCTAGTGGTCACCATTGGTTTGGAAGGTACCAGTAGTATTTCTACTGATCAGGGGCAGGATTTACAGCAGAATTCAGTCTAGTTCTTCCTTATTAATCTCAATAGAGAAGTGTTTTTTGAACCAGTAAGCAAATTATCATTTTCTGCATGCATAGAAATACAAATTTTATAGCATTCTTCTAGCAGGCAATTTTAGTCAAGAAAAAATTAAAATGGGCAAACACGTAAGTCACAGTTTCCACAGAAAGCATAGCTTAGATGATAAATGGAGTCCATACGTTTCACAGAAATTACCCACTGGTACTTGTTTCTAATTCAGCCTTTCTGTCCATAAACCACCAAAAAAAAAATCACAAACATAAAAACACAAGGTGTGAAAAGTTCTCACCCATATTACGTTTGTTTATGCAATACGTTATTTCCTTCATGAAATAAATGTGAACTTTTGAATTTCTACCAAAGACTAGGTCAGAAGCAAAGTGATATGTGCATTATTAGATATCAGGACCTACCCACAAAGCAGTAATATAATATCTGCCAAGTGATATTTATCTAAGACAACAGTCACATATTCCCTCCTGTTGTCACTCTTGCCTGATGAAATGTCACTCATTAGTGGGGATGTAGTTATAGAGCAAGGTTTCTCCTTCATTTCCTCCTCCTCCCCCCACTACTAGAGGCTACTCTGGGGGCTTCTGAACAATCATCCAAAGCTTCCTCCTTCTTACAGCTCCCTCTGCTGAATCTCTTGGCCCTGCTGTGCCACACAGTGCAGCACAGTGAGAAGAAACAGGTGGACATGACCTGCTGCTTCCTGGCCTTGAGCTACAGCACATTACACACCCACACAGCAGACAGCAGCCATGATGTGAGGGAGATGAAATGAGGGTGAGAATTTAGGGACAGAAAGGACCAAAGGAGGCACTGGGCCAATGCAGGAAGAGTGTTAATGGAAAAGTGATGGAAGAACAATCAGAGGGTACAAAGAGACAAGAGCATGTGAAGAAAAGAAGAAGAGAGAGATTGGGCCTGGAAGAGGAAAAGGGAGGAAAGGAAACAGTTCAGGGTCAATCAGGGAAAGGCTAATGCACATGACTGGGCACAAGGACTCTTGGATTCTACTTCCAATTCTGACTCTGACTTTGTATGTCCTTAGGAAAGTCATATTGCCTCACTTGCCTGTATGTAAAATGGGGCCAATAATACTGACCCACTTCTGAGATTGGTGAAAGCACCATAAGAACCCCAGATAGGCATATTAGCATTAATTTATTACTATTAGAATGGGTAAGCCAGGCTGAATCATTACAGGACTGGTGGCATTTAATAGCTCTAAGATGGTATTATTTACCAGATACTTAACTTTATAGTTTCAGTATAGTTAAATATATTAAAGTGATCCTTTACAGAAGAATGGCCATGCTGGGTCAGACCAAAGGTCCATCTAGCCCAGTATCCTGTCTTAGAACCGTGTCAATGCCAGGTGCTTCAGAGAGAGAATGAACAGAACAAGTAATCAAGTGATCTATCCCCCATCGCCCAGTCCCAGCTTCTGGCAAACAGAGGCTATGGACACCATCCTGGCCTATCCTGACTAATAGCCATTGATGGACCTATCCCCCATGAGTCTTTATAGACTTGTCAATTATATATTAGAACATTTGCATTTAGAAATGACTTTATCCAAAACTCTGCTCCCCAACACTTTATTGTATCTCTATACCTATAGCTATCAGATTATAGCTAATGTTATAATTAATCCAAAATTTAGATGATCCCTGTCACTTGGCCATTGTGACATCCCTTCAGGAGTCACCAGCTTCTTGGAGTAGTCTTATGGGTAAAGTGGATATTTGAGGGTTTGCTACAGCAAGTGGATGAAGTACTCTTTGCTCATCTTTAGTACCTGAAAGAGTTCTTGTGAGACCTCTGTTCACTCATCTCAGGAGCCTATATATTATTCAGCACCACAAACAAATTTTATGTAGCTTCTGCTGCCATCATAAATCCTTATTTTATAGTTTATTGTGCAAAACATCGGCCCAGTTAATGCCAATTCTGTTTTATGATACAAGATGAAAAAAATGCCTGTAATGATCTACCTAATGATAGCATCTCATGAAAAATTTTTATGTTATGGCAATCAAGTATCTGTTTATTTTATTTTTTTACCACTCTCTGGGGCCTTATTGACACTCTATATTGCCTATACATACCCTGTGAAGGTTTCATATCTGTTAACCTCCTTTGATTATATAATAGATTTTTCTTTTTAAAAGCACATTGTAGCTTGGCTATATCACATTTTTCCCTGATGTCATGCCACAATATTGAGAACCCTAGGCAAAAAGAAGATAGTCATCCTTTACACTGAGATATCAAGCGGCTGGAGTTCCAAGGAGCACCTTCCATTATCTGTGGATAAGATATTTTTCAGTCTCGGTTATCACAGGTACTGGAAGTGGTTACTTATACCTCAATCTGAGATGATAAAAGTGAGTAGTGAGGATTAGGTGTCAAAATACTTGAAGTGTATTCCTTTCAACAAGATCAAAATCAAGACTGAACTTTGAATACAATGTGGTAGTACATTTCAATGGTTCTTTTGAAGAGAGGGAAAAAATATAAATTTAAGAACACGTAACACTGTTGCTATGAATGAAATGAGAAAGTCAATTTCTTATTCCCTCTTCCTCACAACTTGTTATGCACATAACACCTGCTATTTTAACCCTCTTGACCTTCTAGACTCTAACCTTTATTCTGTGGAAGGTCTCTGAAAAAAAGTTTAACACTTGGTGGAACTGAAAGATTCATATGCTATTTTGTAGAGTGGGCTTGTTAGGAATCTCAGGCCTTACAAATTTTTCACAAATCTCTTGCTAACAAATTCATTTAGATTTGTGACCTGAAGAACATGCAATTGCATGAGTTATTTGTGGTAGCACCTAGAAGGTGAGTATCAGCGCCCCATTTGCTCTGCACTGTAAAAACATATATGAAGACACTGTCCTTGCTTCCAAATACTTGCACTCTGATTTCAGATAATGTCCAGCAAGCATGACATTAAAAGAGAGAGAAGAGACAGAACACAAAAATTAAGATAATGTGCTTACATAGATTGGCAATTGAATGCTTTCATGACAAGAAATCTTATTAAAATAAAATAGTAAAATTAGCTCCCTAAATTGGTTAGCTTATATTTTGAATGTGTCATAGCAGAAGTGAGTCTAGAGGACAGACCTGAAGGAAGAGAGTAGTGATTTTATGATTAACTCAAGGGAAAGGCCATTTCAAGCTTGGAAAAAAAAAGCATGGAGACCTTTTTGAGACAAGCAGACAAATGGGCATTCAAGGCAGACATCCTTATGAAGCCGAAGGGGTAACATTATAGGAGACAAAAAGAAGAGTTTTGAGGGACCTGGAAGGCAATTAAATGCATATTGATCAAGAATCTTTACTGTATGTCTATACTAATGATATTAAGCAGCTGGCAAGGAGCATATTTCAATTTATATGTTTACCAATGTCTTGTTACATATATCCCACATGAAAACAGATTGATTCTTTCCAGGACAGTGCTGACCCACTTTTCAAAACTTTTCTTTCTCAAAAGGAAGATAGAGGCCTTATTCACCAATGAATCTCCATCTGTACCATCCTTCAAAATGATTCTGGATGAGGGTGTTTTGAGCACTGGTCAGCAAGGGCTTTGCTTTAGTAGGTTCCAGTTCATTAGAGAATATTTAAATAAAGATGATACAAAGAGTTTGAAGAGTCAGTTATTGGTCATTGGGGGCAACATAAGAGTATAGGGGGACGCTGGTATTTGGAAATTGGTTAGCACATAACATATACAGTCTGTAAGGTCCCCAATGCGGGGTGTACGGTGGGTGGGATCAGGAAGCAGTACGGAAGCAGTGAGGTTACATCGCTCATACAGTGGGTTACACGCAGTCATGGGCAGAAGTAAGCGGGCTGGGTAATGAGGACAGGATGACCCTCACATGGTGGAATCCAGTTCAGTGGGTTTAGGTCAGGGGAATATGGTTCAGTAGGGGGGGGAGTTTATAGGCCTCCTCCCCCCCCCGTGGGTGCACAAAATCACGCCAGCTCACTCCTGGTATTGGCGGTGGCCGGTGATGTGCTCTGTGTAAATGTCCCTAGACCACCGGATAGTGTACGAGACCATCAAACGTCTCATGAGCCGTGCATAGCGACGGCCCACCCCACAAGCCCTAAGTACTCATTCATTACAGTGGTCCCAGGCACCCAGCGCCCCGACGATCAGGGCATCGGTGTAAACCTCGTAGCCCTTTGCCCGCAGGGTGTCAGCCAAGGGGGCATATTTTTCAAGTTTGTGGGCTCGGGCTTCGCAGAGGGCCGGGGTCCTGTTCTCAAACGGGATCGTCACGTCGACGAGGATGATCTTTTTCCGTTCCTCGTCCGTGACGATGATGTCCGGGCACAGCAGGCTGTCGGTGTCGGGGATAGTGCGGTTGACTGCGATCTCACCCAGGTGTGGGGCAATGGCCTTCACCAGCCGGTCCTGAACGGCGTTGTGGCGCAGCTGCCAGGCTCTGGCGTGGGGTTTGCAGCTGCACAGGATGTGGGGCAAGGTCTCCAGGGTGTATCCGCACTTCCTGCAGCGCTTGTCTCGGTTCCCGTGGTGGACGGCTCCATAGAGCGGGATGCAGTTCAGGTGGGCGCGGTGTATGAACCACCAGTCGGCGAAAACGGGTGAAGCTGCCTGCGTGGAGAAAGTGGTTGCTGGAGTCCCACTTGCTGGTCACCTCAAAGGCCTTGCCCTGGTTGGGTGTTTTTCCTCAGGGTGTCCACGTAGAGCACATGGACAGCGGCCTTCAGTGACTTCTCCAGCACGCCTCTGGCTCCGGGGCTGTTTTGAGCACTAGTCAGCAAGGGCTTTGCTTTAGTAGGTTCCAGTTCATTCTAATTCCAAAACCTGCCCCATATCTCTCCAAAAGGCTAAAATAGGTCTTGTCCTACTATCTCAAAACTTTGGCATAATGACTTCTGTAAACCTAAACAAAGCAACCAAGGTAGCATAGCCACCATAATTAATAGTAGGGCCATGCACCAAGAGAAGTTAATAACTTGGACATGAACAGGAAAAAATATAGAAAGTCAACTAACTGGAATAAATAAGAATATAGAATGGCACCAAAAGCCTCCTCTGTCAGGCAGTACCATGTATTAGCAGTAGCTTCATATAAGTAGTCGTATTGTAACTAGCCACCTCACAGGAACTATGACTCAATTAACTTTAAAAATAAACTAATGTAAGAATTGTAAATTACCTGGGAAGTTATAGATACCTGAAGATTCAGGTGCATGTGAGCTGGTCAGGAAAATAAGCAAAGAGGGAAAAGGCACCAAATAAATAATAATAATAATAATAAAGCTTCAAAGAAGCATTATTGTACAGCAGAGAAGTGAAGAACATAAAACAGAATTAAGCGTATTTGCTATGGATTTAGAAAAGACTCACAAAACAAGAGCCCCAAAAATTGTTTGAGTTTGGTATCACCTGGAACATGAAAAGTTGACTGACCACTACCAATACATGGGCCTGATTCTCCATTGTTTTGCGCCTTGTAGTCAGTTACGTCTGTACAATGCAAATGCAAAAGAGGTATACACAAAATGTTACCATTCTCATCTGACAGTGTTTTTCACTAACTTTGCAGTGGTCTAAACAACTACTCAAGGTACAATGCAGTAGAAATTCAGGCCACATGTGTACAGATGCAATAGAAAAAGTAAATTATAGTAGTTATACTGGCTTATAAAGATTATCCTAACTTCTACTTCAGCAAGGACTTGATTCCACTCCTTTTAACTTGTTGGGAGTTTGCCAGTCACCTGGTGGTGTTCAGTGATCACAACCCCTTATCCTACAAACATCAGTGGGCACAGGAGTGGTCACCTAGTCATCCACACTTGTACAAAATAAATAAAACACTGCTATTCTCACTTGGTAGCATTTTACACTTTTTTCACTCCCTTTGCACAAGTCTGAGTGATGACAGGTGTACAAAGCAGTGGAAAATAAAAACTCTAATTGTTCTCTTTTTATTTAGTATAGTTTGAAATTTTGAGAAAACAAAGTAGTGAAATGAGAAGCCAACACAAAGTCAGGAAGAGAAATTACATTGCTAAAAGATGGATGGGATTTTGTCATGTCACATTTTGCAAGCATATAACTTTATTTAAACTTATCTACACCCGAGGAAGTAAAGAAATATTATTGTATACATTTTACAACTGTGGCATTGAGAGGTTAAGTGACTTGCTCAAGTTCACATAACAAATCAGTGGCAGAACCACAAGTCCTGACTCCCACTCTCTTGTTTTGTTTTTCTCAGACCACTCTAACATATTTTTAGAAGAACTTTAAAAGAAAATAAAAACACAGAGTGAAAACCTGGACTCAATGAAATCAATGGGATTTTTGCAGGGATTTTACCTCAAATATGCACAATTATCTGTAGACATCTTGAGAGGATTGTGTAAGCAATAAAATAACTAACTGAACTATTAAGGTAAATGACAACACTGGCTACAGGATATAAGAACATGTCAAGAAGGAGACAAAGGCAGTGATGACAAAAATTATATCACCGCAGTATTAAAGCAGAACAGCATATGAAAGAGCATGTAATGGCGCCTCTGAGTCTGAAAAATAATGAAGGGGGTAATAAGACAAAACAGGCATATCATGTTGTTGACATTAGAAGCCAACTTACACGTTGCATCATTTTTATAGAAGCAAATGCTATCGCTGACATAGTTTCAAGTGTCTGTTTTCTGCCATACTGTGTCACATTACTGCATTTCACATCGTTTTTGCTAGAAAGATAACACAAATCATCACTGTATGGAAAAACATGTTGCTTCTCCCTTCAGGATATTATGCATGAATTAAGGCTATAAATTAACACTGCCTGATGTTGCTCAGAAGTTAGATAATTTCAGTTGACATAGCATAATTTAACTGTGCTAATGATGACCTTTGCTAAATGTCAACAAATAAAGACAAAACTCAGGCTCGTTCAGGAAAGAAAAAGCCTATAAATAAATGAAAAACACCTCTGAAATCATAAGATCCTGCCCAGGTAGTCTATGAAAGCTCATGTTGAGATGTTACACTCAGCCATTGTTCAGAAACATCTGGCATATGCCTGTACACAATACTAGCATCTCTCTGAAGGTAACTTTCGTTCTCCAGAATCTCAGCTTTCATTTAAAAAATAAGTTTTTTTTGTTGTTATGGTTATGAAGAAAATCCAAAAACCGTGAACTGAGTATAACCAGTGCAGAAACGAGTCTTCAGAGAACCTGGAGCTGAGAGGTGAGACCTGCCCCACTCCTCTCAGTGAAGAGCTAACACAGATGCCCAGTGATAATTAGAATATCAACATTGTTAACTATTTCCTTCCATGTGTAAAAAGAAACAGGGAGAGGGTCAGAAATGCATACAATTTTCTGAGATTGGCATCTCCTTTTGGTGCCATGAGTAGTGCTATTTGGGAGATACCCTACTGGTTTTTTTTTCTCCTAATCAAGAAGAAGCAAGCTCAAAGACTCTTGCTGAGGTCAGGGCATATTCACTCCAATGATCAATTCTTTTGGGGGGTGAGTGGGAGAAAGACTTAGGTGGGTGGAATTTATCATAAGGGTGGAGCCTGGAAGAGTACCACTTCCTTACCTTCCCCAAGGGAGTTAAGTACACAGATTCCTGTAGAAGTCCATGGGAGTTGGGTCCTAATTCTCTGTGGCCCCATTGAAAATTCCACATTAAAAGTAAACTTCAAATGAATTACCCTGAAGAACATGCAAATAGAAAGTAGAGATCACAATCACTGTTGGGTTCATAATAGTTCCATCTGCTCCAGTAACCAAACGGCCCAATCATAAAAAGAACTCGGGTTGCCCAGTTTGGACACCAACTAGGGAGACTATGTCACTAATGAGAATTCATAATACAATAAATCCTGAAAAAAAGAACAAACACAAAACTGGTCTGTCCATGTTCTGTAAATCAAATTAGAAATGGGCCTTAGTAGAATTTTGTTTGTTTGTTGATAGTGTTTAACATAATTAAAGATGGCCCTTTATTAAAACCCACAATTTCCTGATCTGGAGTTTGGTTCCTGGATTTTATTTCTGAACCATCTATCTTACTTATTATAGTATCTGTTTCCCAGGAAACAAGTGATCAAAATGGTATATCTTCCGACTCAAACAAGTTAACTGCTTTCTGACTTTTAGACAAGAGACTTTAACCTCTAGATAACTACAAAAAACTAACCTTGGTCATACCTAGTCAGTCAGTTTTTAAAAGTGCAGAGTTCCTCTAAAGAAGTGACTATGTAAAAATGGCACCTTCTTATTCAATAAATGTTTCCTCTGTTTAGTCAGTTTTATATACCTACTGAATAAGTACATTTTTATATTAGGGTTTATTATAATTTAGTTATATTTTATTATACTTTTTAATATATTGCACAATCAATCCAGCTACAGGAGAATAAACTAGATAATTTTCTATTTCTCACATCAGTACATTTATAAAAGATTTTAAAACAGGGCCATCTATGTGACCTCATCTTTTCCAGGTTGAATGTCAGTTCTACCACTGAAACTCCAGTATAGGCTAAACGACTACACAGGTATAATTGGGGAATTAATTTGAAGAAAATGGGATTGTACAGGTATAGCTGGAGGCAATATTAGGATTGCTGTATCTTTTTTATCATTGATTTAAAAAATAGCCTGTTTTTGAGAATCCAAGCTGAGTTTCCAAGTCTGACTGGTTCAAAAACAAAAATATTTTTTTTCCTTAGAAAATGAAAAAAATTGATCTGGAAATCAGTAGGGCATAGTAGATATGAAGTTCCTTGATGCTGCTTTTACAAAGTAACTTTTCAGAGCAGACCCACACCTTCATATACATGATATCCATTTGAGATAGAACTGAACATTAGAACAACCATGGTCTTCAAAGAGTTAAAAAATATTAGGGTGTACAAAGCAAGAAATTTCTTGTAAGAAGTAATTTATGCAGCCCTTAATATTTTCATTTTTCCAAAGCATATTTAATAGATTACTGTATAGAAAAATTGGCTAAAATGTCTAACTCTTTAAGAGTACAGAAATTCCAAGATAGTGATAATTTGGGAAATCATGCATTGTTATGGATATTAATAGAAGTTTAAAATGAGGATGGAAAGAGATAAGTACTTCAAACTGAGGAACTACTTTCAGAAGTAAAATTAATTTCTAATATAACATATTTAAAGAACATTAAGTATCTCTCACACATACAGGTTCATTTAGCAATTTCAGATATGTTTCTTGTACTAAGAACATTACAAGGTTAGATCTTTCAAGCATTAAGGGAAGGTAATAATTTTCTCTGAGACAATGGTTCACTTTTAAGGCTCCAAAGTTTGGCTCCTTTTAAAGACTGAGAAAGGAAAGTCACTACTGATGACTCAGCAAAGAATCCTGTGGCACCTTATAGACTATAAGGTGCCACAGGATTCTTTGCTGCTTTTACAGATCCAGACTAACACGGCTACCCCTCTGATACTTGACTACTGATGACGTATTTCTGACTGCTTGGTGGTCTAATACCCCACCATTGTGTAAGAATTTATTCACAGAATTTCCTTTAGTATTAACATTTTGCTAGTCAAATTTTAAAAGGCCTTTTGATTGTGATTGTCCTTCCCTTTCTTTCTGTGTTGCCTTTGGTGATACTGTCAACTTCTGAATGGTTGAAAGTACTACTATGAACAGGGAGAGTGGGTCAGATTCAGAGGTGAACCTAAGTCTAAATAAAGGAATTGTTTGCTGAGACTTACATCACCCCCCAAAAATAGAAGTTATATCAGGTTAGACTCAAGACCCTTTTGAATCTTTTAATATGATTCCTAAAATATTACATGCAGTAACAGAGAACCTAGGGTCATGGGTCAAACAATTAAAAGGCAAAGGCTACAATATCAGATCAAAATAGCTGAGCTACACCCCTGGGAGGCCACCCCCAACCCCTTCCCCATAGCCTCAGCTCTGCAATGCTCTGGGTGGCAGGGCTGTTGCAGAGCCATGGCCTGTCCTGGTCCTCTGGGCTGTGCGGACGTAAGGGGGCAGGGAACAGTGGGGGGTTGGATAAAGGGCAGGGAAGTTTGGGGTGGTGGTCATGGGGCAGGAGTGTCGATAGGGGGCGAGGAGGTCAGAAGGTGGGGAACAGGGGGGTTGAGTGAGAGCAGGGGGCAGTCAGGGGACAGGGAGAAGGGGTGGTTGGATGGGGCAGGGGTCCCAGGAGGGCAGTCAGGAATGAGAGGAGTTTGGGCGGCAATGGGCGAGCAGGAGTTCTGGAGGGCGGGCAGGGGACAGGGAAGGGTGGGAGTTCTGGGGAGGCCGTCAGGAAACAGGGGGTGTTAGATGGGACAGAAGTACTAGGGGGCATCAGGGGACAAGAAGCAGGGAGGGGGTCAGATATGGGGTGGGGGTCGGGCCACACATAAGGCAAAGTCTCCCCTAACCGGCCCTCCATACAATTTCAGAAACCTGATGTGGCCTTCAGGCCAAAAAGTTTGCCCATCCCTGAGCTAGACAGAGGCGAAGGGTGATGGAAAACAAACAAACACCAGTTTGCTTTTTTTTTTTTTTTTTTTAACTTGTTACTTGCCTGCCAATGTGTATCATCCCTTCCACCCTCTACACATGACCTCTGAATATGGCCCGGTGAACCTGAGTCTAGGGGAATCTATGGCTGTAACTAATATTCTGAGGAGCTTTAAGAAAGGACAATATGTATAATGTTAAGATATACTATGCTCCTACTTCAAAGGTTATTTTCTTTCAGTTCCTCAGCATATAAACTATACTTGTTTTGGTTACCTTATGCTTACTTTCACACCGGTGAACATACAAGGGTTTAATTTACACAAGCTTGCATACCGACTCTGAATTTGGCTAGGTATACATATTAGACACTCCATGAGCTATTCTGTAACAAGGAAAATATCATAAGATTAAAATTCTGTGAGACTTCAAGCTTCAAAATATGAAGGAAAATCTTTTCAATAAAACTCTTAAAATCTGTGTAGTATACTAATGGTTTAGATGTGACCTATCAAGTAGATTATTGTTTCTCGAGCTAATGTCAGAGGGCCATCCAAAAAATGTACCATAAAATAGATAAGTATGTACAAAAGAGCACTTACATAGCTCTTTTCATTCAATAATTTCAAAGTACTTTACAAACAAACAAATTGCAAACCAACCCTCCAGTTTAAACAAAGGCTTAGAAGCATCGGAAATAGAACCCAGTAGCCTACTCCAGACTTTGAATCTCTATTCCAATCTCTGTATTACAAAGTGTGACCAGAAATGCTAGAGAGCTGAAATAGAAGTAAATGTACTTACCACAGAAATGTTACGCAGAGATGTAGGTGCCTTAAAATGTGCAATATACTATTTGCCTTTTGTGTTTGCAGTGGTTTTCTCTCTCCATCTTTTTACTTGAAGCTATGATTTGGGGAAGGACAATAGTTACATGCCATACGGCAAAAAGTAGGCTTTACTCAGATGAAGTTGCAAAATCTGAAACTCTAGTCCCCTTCCTTAAGGAGCAAGCCTTTGACTAAGAAAAAATTGCCAGATCTTCCTGCTGCTGTTTTGGGGATATTAGCCCACTTGTTGTTATTGTCTGTTACAGCTATCCCCCATTCCATTTTGTTTCTTACAGCTGTCCCCATACTCCATTTTGTTTTTTGTTCTCCTCCTGTGGCCGCCCTTCCCTGGCTGTTAAGTTTTTTTACCAGGGCCACTGCTCTTCTCAAAGGGAGGGCCCCTTAAGTTGTTTAACAAGAGCCATTGCCCTTCTCAAAGGGATGGCCACTTGTGCTGCATACTAAATGGGACCACTGCCCTGTTCAAAGGGTTAGTCCTGTTATCACCTCGTTGAACCTGGGCTCGGTGTAGGGCAGGTGTATGGCATCACGAACAGGATCTTGGGGTAACAATTACTGCCCTCGCTGTCCCTGGAAAGAGGCCAAGACCCCTGGGACAGAGGAAGATCAGACCAACCACCTACAATACCACTTGCTGCAAAGTAAACAGCAGCCTGAGGCCCTAGAATGGGTCTGTACTATTGGTAAAGGCCAGAGCTCCAGGGTGTATACCACCCACCTGGGGCTCACTGATGTGGGGTGCCTCTTAACCTGCCACCCCACATTCAGGGCCAGCCCTGCTGATTCCAGCCTCCGGCCAGTCTGCACTAAGGCAGGAGAGCCAGCCGCAGATTCAGATCCCACCCGCCTCTGGAGAGAGGTGGGAAGGGTCATGAAAGCCTGCGGGGGGGCCCCATCTAAGCTCGCCCCTGAACCTCGAATTTTGCAGGGGTCCCCCACCCACCAGATATTAACAGAACTGGTGCAGAAGCTGGATGAAATTCGAAAGCCCAAGAAACTGTGGCATGACATATATAAGCCCCAAAAGGTAGCCACAGTTACCTATGAGATCCTGGCTCAGGCCCTTGATAAACTAACTGTTTTTCATGGGGCCCTAATGACCTCAGCCAAGGAGGTCACTAGCCAGCCTAGCCAGGAGGGACCACCACTGTCCTCTAGCCTGCCCAGTCCCAATAAATCCCCTGAAAAACCACCCCCATATACCCCCCCAGAGGCCTCATCTCCCCTCAAGAAAACCCCACTATACTCAGCCCTACCTTCAGCCCCTCTAGAGGCCCAAGTCCATGAACCTGCACCCACTGTCACCTCTGGTGAAGCCCTGCCGGTATCCATCAGTCGTATAAAGATTGATGATCAGGGCAACACCACACAGGTGACAGAACTCCGACCCCGCTCCAAAGCAGAGATGAAGGAGTTCATCTCAGACACCGCTAGGGGGGCCAATGAGCCACCACTACTGTGGCTAGGCCGCCTGGCTCTGGAAAATGGACAGGAGTTAGTGGATAGGGAAGAGGGCATAGTATTAGCTAGGACCAGTAGCTGGTCCAGGGGTCTCTTAGGGAGCCTGGTAATATCTAACACTGCATGGCCCCTGACCGCCCCAGCCCTGGCCTTCCTCCATTTACAGCACTTCCAGCCAAAAAACTGGTAATGGCCGGGTGCTTGGAGGCGGCCAGCACCCAGCAAGGAGACCTACACCCCTATTATCCGCTAGTTTTTGACAAGGGTCTCGTCATCCCCTTTTTGCTGGACACGGGGGCACAGGTGTCCATTGTTCCTCCTCACGTCCCTCACATTCCCACAGGACACACCATTTATGTGCAAGGCCTCAACAGCACAGAACCCCGCCCAGAAGTAAAGGTACACGCATCCATAGGCCACACACCAGTAACATTTCGGGCCCTAGTGGGACCCATGCCACTCCTTGGGGTTCAGGAGCTACCGCATTTTAAACTGGCCGAAGCCATGCTCGATGCACCACCAGTCACCCTATCGGGTGCCAGTGCCCCCCACGAACCTGAATTGCTCAACCCCACACCCTGGAAATACAGACCCATACCCACAGCCCCAGAAGGTCAACATCACAGACAGTTTCTCCCTGCTGCTTTGTTGCCACAACTATCTGTTTTGAAGCTATATGCCAGGAACGTTAAAACCCCTTGGACACCAGAGGCCGAGCAGGCGGTGTCTTCCCTGGCTGCCTGGTTGGGCTCTGGGCCCACCTTGGCTTGATGGAATCCCACCAACCCTATTGAGATTACCCTCACTGTGTCCTCAGACCATGTGGCCATAACTGTGTCCCAAGAGGACCTCCCTGTCCACGATCAGGCCCGGAAGCTGTCAGGACCCGAATATTGTTATGGGCCTGTGGGCATTGCCATGCTTGCTGTCCAGTGTGCTCTCCCATGGGGTAAATCTACCACAGGCACCCTAAAGGGGCCTCATGTGGAGCTTCTCCCATACCTCACCTTCACCCCGGCCCCCCAGTTCCAGGGAGCCCCTGCTACCTGGGAGCGACTTGTTTACCAGGCCCAAGAGGTATTTGGACATTGGGCCCTAATTCCTCCTCCACCACAGCTCCCACTGAGCCGGGGGCTATTGCCCAACTGAGTGCCTATGCCCCTTGGATTGTATCTGATGGGGACACATCGCCTTCTCCCCGAGCAGGAATGCTGTGTGCTACCTGTAACACCCTCAAAGTTAAACCCTTAGATTTTTCCAGCTCAGCTCAGAAGGCCGAAGCAGAAGGCGTCCTGTTGGCAGCCTCTCACATTGTGGCAGCCCACCCGAAAACACGTGTGGTCCTGGGATTGGACTCAAGCTACTGCGTGTCCATCCTGGTGGGAGAAGGACGGCCCATCGCTCATGAAGAAATATGGGCACAGATTACTCAACTGGCAGCACAGTCCAAGCTGCCATGGTTTGTTACTCATTGTCCTTCACACAGGTCTAACAGTAATCCTCTTCATTCCAGCCTGGATGTACAACTCCGAGAATATAAGTGTAACACATCCCAGGTTAACATTATCTCTTGCAGTGATCCCTTCATCACCTGGCTCCATAAAGAGTGGGGGCACCTGCCTGCCCGTGCCCTACATCAGCTGTTGACTGACCTAGGGAGATGAACATCGAGCGTGTCTAGGCAGCAGTGCACCCAAGCTGTCCAAGGGTGTCTGAGCTGCCAACAGGCACGAGTCACTAACAAGCCTGTCTGTGCTCATGGTGCTTATAGCCCTGAGCACTTTAGCCCGGGTAAAACCTGGCAGATGGACCTCATTGGCCCCCTCCCGGGGGCAAAACAGTATCCAAAGGGGCTTGTAACAGTTGACCTAGGGTCTCGTCAGTTAATGTGTTCTCCCCTCAGGCGATCTACTGCACCAGCTGTTTCTGTAGCCCTTCTCCAGGTAATTGCTGCCTGGAGGGCACCCCAAGAGATCCAGACCGATGGAGGGCCACTGTTCACCAGTAAAGCTATAGACCAGACGGTGTCCCAGTGGGGGGTGTGTCTTCACACCCACCTGCCATATCACCCCCAAAGCAACGGAGTTGTGGAGAGACGGATCGGAATGCTGAAGATCCAGATTCGGGCATACTTGGCACCCCTGATTACAAGGGGTGGGACCAGGTCCTGCCTCAAGCCCTCATTTCCCTTAATGCAGCATACAGCCGATGGCCAGAGATTGCTTCTAAACTGTGGGAACCTTGGAAACCTGCCTATAGTATTTCTCAGCCCATGTGGGTCTCTATTCCCAATGCCCAGGGAACCTGCACTCCACTAGCAGCCACCATCATCATACCTGGCCGGTTCCCTAACACCTATCATATTCAAATAGATGGATGGGGCAAACCCGACCTGGTCCACCACAACTGGCTTAGTGTTCGGTCATAACAGGCCCTAGATGGGCCACTTTTTCTTTTATGTCTTCACAGAAATCAGTCGCCATGATTGCCGCCCCGCCTCAAGAAAACCCCCTGGTTGAGAGCCTATGCCCTACAGGAGGTCCTCATTGGGAACCTGTCAGATGTCCCCCCATCATGTGATTGCGTTGCCTGTACAAGACCAGAGGCTTCAGAGGGAGGGTCCCCCTTCCTCTGGGAGTTCTTCCCCCTCACGAACCTGACTCCACAGCATCCAGCTTCAGCCTTCAACAACACAGACTGGGTCCATCGACCCCTATTCACGTGCAACACCACCAAGATGGTCATGGGGGCTATGTACAGTTTAACCCCCTCTCCTACAGTTTAACTTTACAGCAAATCCGTGGTCTGTCGCTTGGTCTGGAGGCCCTTACCAACATCACAGCCGAAGGACTTCGTTGAACCAGCGACACCCTCACTATCCTAGCTAACTACGCCGAGTAGAACCGCCTTCTGATCCAGACCATCCTACAGAAAGACTTTTGTGTTGCCTTGGAGGACCTCAATCCTCGCTTTAAGGGACAATGTTGTCTGCGCCTTCAGCCTGGGTGGAACAACGTCTCAGCCGTGGCTGACCAACTATCCTCCTTCACCATCCAGATTCGTGAAGAGCGTAAGCAGTGGGATTGGTGGCAGGCTCAGTGGTCCAGCTGGGGTCCTGGGCTCAGTCCATTAAGCAGTGGCTTATGACTGTTGCTATTGTTCTTGTAACCTTTTTGTTGGGGATAGCAGTGGTCAAGCAGCTAATTCATAAGGTTGTGTCAGTCCTGCCTTTGCAGGTGAGGTATTCCTCCACCCCCTTGGACAGCAGCAAACCACCACCTCCATACTACGAAGACGACGACTTGTAAAACCCCTTTTTTCTCCTCTTTTTTGGTCTTTGCATGGGACATCCCCCTCACAGCCCATTCAGGTCGGCCAGGGGGGCATGTCTGTTACAGCTATCCCCCTATTCCATTTTGTTTCTTACAGCTGTCCCCATACTCCATTTTGTTTTTGTTCTCCTCCTGTGGTCGCCCTTCCCTGGCTGTTAAGTTGTTTACCAGGGCCACTGCCCTTCTCAAAGGGAGGGCCCCTTGAGTTGTTTAACAAGAGCCATTGCCCTTCTCAAAGGGATGGCCACTTGTGCTGCGTGCTAAATGGGACCACTGCCCTGTTCAAAGGGTTAGTCCTGTTATCACCTCGTTGAACCTGGGCTCGGTGTAGGGGAGGCAATGTCCAGAGCTGCAAGACCTATTGTGTTTTTAAGATCCTGGGCATGAGTCATAGGCCTCATGTGCTTTTGAGTCACCTATTGCACAGGACTCTGCCCAGACATGTTTCTGTGCTCACTTGCAGTCTTTTCCCTGTGCCTCCTCCCCTGTGACAGAGGGAGCCTATCAGGATTACTGGCGGGAAGCTGCCTGAGTTTGCCTTTAAAAACAGACATTTTTGAAACAAACATCAGAAAGGTTCCTGCATTGCTGCCTGGTCTGATCAGCCAGGGGTTTTGTGGGGTCCTTTCTCCGCTCTCGTTTTATTTTTGAGCATACCTCCGGTTTTTTACACCCCCGTCCCCGAAGAACGAATTGCTACCTGAGAGATCTCCTGATTATTGAGACTGTACCGAGCCCTCCTTGCTTCTTCTGATGTTCTTGCTGCTTCTGCCTTTGTTGCTGCCTTGGGGACTGGTAAGAATCCCTCTGTGAAACTTTCCCTACTTTTATTTTATTATTTTAGCTGCTAGCTCTGTTTCTCCAGCACATAGACTCAAGCTAAACCTTGGTCTGTGTCTTAAAACCTCTCTTAAACTCCTCGGTGCTTTGCTGCCAAAAATAAGTTTATGCCGCTGCTAAGCTCTGCTCCTGCGGGCTTTGCCTCTGCGCTCTCTGCTTTCAGCTGTATCCACTGCAGCCACCATCCCTTGGCTTCCTTGGGAGCTATATCTTGGGCACATACCACTCTGCCCTCTGTGACTTCCCCATAGCATAAGGTGCACCATAGGTTTTGTTTTTTTAGTTTAATAAGTCAGTTTGTTAAGATTGTAGAGCTTGTAAGTTCACCTGCCTTATTATAGTTTACTGTTTTGTTGCTCCGTATAGTTGCTTGTTATAGTTTTGCTTAGAATTGTGATATTTGTTGTTTTGCCTAGTCGTTGGTTAAGATAGATAAGGTTTTTGCTGCTTGAATTCATCTCCCCGCTGTCCCGATCTCTCCCTGAACTTTCCCGTATCTGTTTTTCCCCCGCTCCAGTCTCCCCCTCTGTGTGCTTCTCCGTGTCTCCTTGTTATAACCCTTTGCTGCTTTTCCCCCGCATCTGCACTCTCTCCGAACCTCCCAACTCCTTGCTGCTTCCCCCTCTCCCGGCGTCTGCATCACTCTCCGAACTTCCCAAACCCCTTGCTGCTTCTCCCCCTGTGAAACTTCCCAAACCCTTTGCCGCTTTTTTCCCTTTGTTTTTGGTGTCCTCTTGTTGCTTAAACCTCTCTCTAGCCCTTCTTTGCACTTCTCCGCTGCCCCTTCCCTACCAAAGATCACCATCACACTGCTCCATTGTCCTTACCCTGCAGGGCTTCAGAGTCTCTCGCTGCTTCCAGCCGCACTCTCCTCTCATCAGTTGCCACTAATCATTCACTCCCCTCCCCCCTCCTGTTCCTTGACAGATTATCTGCTATCCTAGCCTCACAAATTAAGTCATTACTTTTCTTTTATACCATTACATTGCCTAAGTTCACTTATATTCACATTTTACTTGTAATTATAACACCCCATTGGTTGCTTCCACTTTTCTGATATACTTTGTATTTGCATTGATACCATTGTGTTACATTGTGTATAAGGCCACTAACCACTTAATACATTCTATCTAAGATTGTTGACCATTTTATATAGAAGCTACCATTTATTTTGCATTTCTTTTGATACGCTTATTGACTGTACTGTATCCCATTGTGCTGAACCCCACTTACTGTACCCCACAGTTAGAACTCCCTACACTGTTCAGTAAGAACCCCCCCCATCATTGTCTATTGTAAACATCCTATACACCCCATCCCATCGTATTTCATTGTTAAATTCCCACCACTTCCTTTTTCCTTTAATAAAGAAATTAATTGGCACCCCACCTGTGTGGTAATTGCTCCCCAAGATCCCATATACCTGCTGGCAGGGACAATTATGAACACAAATGTTTTGGAAAAAGAAATCCTTCAAAATTAATTCAAAGAATGAAATGTAGGAATGCATCCAATATTGTTCTGGTCAGATTTATGTAATGGGGATAAGACATACAGCAACTCCCAGATTTTAATAACAGAAATAAGATGTAAAGGGGAAAAGATATTCTTACCCCATATTTTAAGAGACCTAGCTAGAAGAAGAAAATGACTGATGTTCTCTTTGATGCAATCTTGGTTGGTTTGTTTATTTCCCCCCTGCCAAAAGAATATACAAAGAAGTTCTGCTTCTCGGAATGCAGGAGTAACTAAAAACAGAAAATAGCAGTTTCTTAGTTTATAGCTGCAAGAATCTCCAGCAACAGATCCAGTTTTTTTCCAGGTTCATGCTGTGCTCACAGATTACTGCTTGGCTATCTTGTTTTTGTCTCTGCCTCTCTGCTTGTCTTTTCTCTCTTTCACAGGCATACACCAGGTCACAATACCCAGTGGAACCTCCCACCCACCTGGTGCCAGTTTCTAGGCAGATTCTATTAGAACTTGTTTTAGGTGTGGCCCCTTAAGTATATCTTACAACTATGTTAAGAGAAGGACACATTCACACATCAGTCTGAATGAAGTTTTATGAAAAAGGTTTTGCCCAGCTTAAAACAATCCTAGCATTGCTATTAGAGGTTACCCAAATCACAGTGATTCAACCCTGGAGCAGCAGAATGGAAAATAAAAGAGTGGCATTTTATAGTCCTCCTTCCTATGTGCTATCCCTCACCTCTGCAAGGTCATAGTATCTCAGAACTGTCACAAAGGGATAGCTATGACTGTGATTCTAACAAGCTATAGACTAGTTATTTCACTCAGCTGTTTTATGAAAATATCAGGTGGTCAGCACCAGGTCTCTTGCTAATATATGTGAAGAAGTTGTAACAAGGAAATAAGACTTTTTGAACGGACAGACTGAGAAGTAAGTGAAATCTCATCACATGGGTGGGAATATCTATTTCAAATTTTATTGAAACACCTAGCTGACACATTTCACACATGCAGCAAGAGACCCAGAGTCAATGATAAACATCTGACAAAAAATGAGAGGAAATGCCTAGGGCAGATGCCTTCAAATGACTACATTCATACGGGTAAGGAGCAGAGGCTTGAAAGATACTACACAGTTATTCCAATATAAGCTTTCCTCATAGACCAGCCCTAACACCAAAAAATTAGCTTGGCTCTTCCACCTTATATTATAAACAGGATTTTTTTCTCTTTTGAAAAAAAATATTCAAAAAAATCCTTCAAAAGAAAAAAAAAGCAAGAGAAGGGACCAACCAATCAATATGTACACTATTACTGAAAGTTCACATCTTGTACAGGTGGAATGTCTCAGAAGATCCATTCTTTCATGAAGGGCCAGATTATAGATTTGCTACAAGCTCTGTGTGAGGCTGCATAGAGAAGCAATTATGTCTCTGAATAGCACAGTTATGTGTGATATACCATCATTATGTGTGATAAATGTGATATATTCCATCATGTGCCATCAATGCCCCTCTACCATGTATATTGGCCAAACCAATAAAAGAATAAATGGATACAAATCAGACATCTGGAATGGTAACATACAAAAGCCAGTAGAAGAACACTTCAATCTCCCCGGACACTCAATAACAGATTTAAAAGTAGCCATCCTTCAACAAAAAAAACCTTCAAAAACAGACTTCAGAGAGAAACTGCAGTGCTACAATTCATTTGCAAATGTAACACTATTAATTTGAGTTTGAATAGGGACTGGGAGTGGCTGGTTCACTGCAAAAGCAATTTTCTCTCTCTTGGTATTGACACCTACTCATCAATTATTGGGAGTGGACCACATCCACCCTGACTGAATTGGCCTTGTTAGCACTGGTTCTCCACTTGCAAGGTAACTCTCTCTCTTCATGTGTCAGTATATTTATGCCTGCATCTGTAATTTTCACTCCATGCATCTGAAGTGAGTTTTTTTACCCACGAAAGCTTATGCCCAAAGAAATCTGTTAGTCTTTAAGGTGCCATCAGACTCCTCATCATTTTTATGGATGCAGACTAACACAGATACCCCTCTGATATTTGACAGTTATCTTGCTGATTCTCACTTGTTTCATAGAAGTTTGCTACTGGCCTATATCAGCAGCACATGCCTGGTCCAGTTGCATGCCTGGTGCATTTATAGGCACAGCCAAGTTTCTGCCCACCTCGTCCAGCTAGCAAGAATAGTCCTGGGTCACAGAATCTCTATATGATTGCAAATCCAACTGCAAGGTTCTCACTTCCACTCATACCTCTGCACCCCATGCAGCCCCATTCAGAATCTATTTCTGAAATGTTGAGTAAATGGATTTGTTTGAGCCCAGCATTTCTTCTGTTATAGAAGATGATAGCTGAGCACACAAACAAGCAGACACATTTATCAGGTTTTGTTGTCTTTTTGGTATTGCTGCAAGGAGGAGTCCACAATAAATGGGGGAGGGATCTATATTATTGCTTACAAAAAATTATACCCTCCATCTATAACTTGTAAGAGTAGAAGAAAAGACTCCCTAAATTCTTTTTTAGAACTACTTGTGGGGGGCAGGGAGCGGGTGGGTGTACCTGTTAAGCACAGAGGAGTAAGCCATGTTGGCTGTTCCTACAAAGATATATAAACTCCAACACTGCAGAAGCATGTCATTCCTGCTGCATGGCTGGGGGGTTGTTGGGCAGCAGTGATGGGTGTGTAACAGGCATTTATACTCTAGGGCTTTCTTCAATACAGTATAAACAGAGGGTAATAGAAGTTGGCATGTTACAAGCATCTTGGAATAGGTGGAGAGTGACTTTATGCTCAGCATAAATCCACTGGGTTGTAAACTCACACAATGGAAAGTTGGCCACTGTCCCTATACATTAGAGCAGCTACCACATGCATTGTGACAGTGCCCTAGGCACTACATACAGGTTTGGGGGAGAATTGTTTGAAGGCTAACAAATTCAGATCTTTATCAGCTACTGCAGCTGTAGACACCATTAGATGATCTGTTACAGCTAGGCTAAGTAAATGCTTACCCAGTGTGATTGTGTACACCCACTACCTCTTGAGAAAAATAAATCAGTTCAGCCTTTTTTTTAAAAAAAAAAAAAAATTAAAATAATTGATTATTTAGCAGTTTGCCTTTCTTTAAGTGAGATTATTTCCCTGGCACTGGATCACAGATATTCCCTGATAACTCTTCACTGGTGTGCAACTCTCAGCAGCATTGAACTAGGTAAAAATAACCAAGCAGCTTCTTATAACTAATCAACAACAGACTCTTCTGGTTTACATAGATATTTATCTGCTATCTCCATCTACTTCTTTGTTAATTGGTACAGGAGAGGGTCAGTCTGTGAAGTCCTGCCAGTTTAAGTTTTGTTAACTGAACTAAAATGCACTCAGACCCACTAAAACCATTAACATGGTTAAAGTGGGTTTATCCTCTAGTGTGGATGACAAGTCTAATCTCACACACACTTATCCACCCTAGTTAATGCAGCACTAATGTTTTTAATGCTTTTCTCCTAATTTACAACAACATATCTACAATAACATGTCTGGGGAAAAAGCACTCTCCTGCTGTGACAGGTTTGGGAGAGTGCTCTTGCCCCTCAAATGTGCTTGGTGCTCTAACCTTCAGCTTCCCCTCCCCCATCACCCTTGGAGGTACTCAGGCCCCACAAGTAGTTTTTTAACTACACTCTCCCCAGGTTTATTAACAAATAAACCTGTTCACTCCTTTACCATCAGTTCAGAATTCCCCATATCCTTTCAGCTCTCCTGTCATCCTTATTTATATCAGTGCCCCTTCTAATCTTATTCCAGGACTTTTAAAAAGTTGGCTTTGACGAGAGAGCTCTGCCATCCCCAACATAGCTTATTTGAAATCTGTTGAGCAAATACCACCCCTCCCCTCTAAACTGTCTCCAAGTTAATCACCAGGCCCTGCTTTTAAACCTTTCCAGGCTCATATGCCCAATCACATGACAACCCCACCCACTGTTTCTGCATTAATTTCAGGCACCTAAGGGCCTTTTAGGAGCAAAAGGTTAATACTTTCCCCTGCCAGTCCAGGGCCAGCATCTGTTCACTTGTCAAACAAGTTCACACATTTTTGTGTATGATATGCATAGTATATACCGTCAAAGTATATTGTGCTTTAAGCATTAATGGTGCACTAATAAGGAGTGCCAGTTCTGCACCAGGGAGAGAAAAACATCCAGAAAGCTTATGGGATGCTATGGAAAGGTGCTCAGAAGCAGCAAATACAGTAGTTTGTAATATTCACTCACCATGGCACCAGCCTCCAACCACTAGTCAATGTGCAGGAGGGTGATTTACCATTGTTAAACTCCTAACTAGAACTGCTCAATGTTTTTCAGACAGTTTGTCAAAAAATGCAGTGTCAGTTGACCCAAAACTATTTTTGAATTTGATTCACTGGTTTTGGTAGGGAAAAGTTTTTCAGCGCCAGAACACTGCATGTGCCTCACTTTATAACCTGCAGCCTATGGGTGGGAGTACTTTCCTGGGGATTGGGAGATCCAGGCTTTAATCACCACACTGGAGCTGGGACTTAAACTCAGTCACACCCCCCCCTCAGATAAGCATCCTAACCACCAGGCAATGGTGTTGCAGTGTCGGTGACTTCTAGTCGGTCTTTTTGAAGCTTAGTCTAGCCACTTAACTACTCATTGGGCCAAAGAGAGAGCAAGGATATGAGAATGACTCTATATCCTGGTGAATGAGGCAATCACCCAGGAGATAGCAGATGTAGAGTCAAATCTCTCCTCTGAATCAGATGGAGAGAAGCTTTATATCCACATCCAACATTTTCCAGCTCGAGGTGTCATGTGGGAGGGGCAAAAAGAGTCACATGCCCTTCCCCTGATGCCTGTGGAGGGCACATCTAGCAGGGAACAGAAGAGGCAAAAGGAGAAGAATCTGGGGCTGCCGGGCGACCTCAAGTCAGCAGCTTCTCTGGCAGTTATACCACCCCCAGCCCTCCACACAGCGGCATCTCCTGGGGTCCGTACAGCCCCACTAGAGGACAGGGCTGGGGGTGGTACAGCCGCGCCAGAGGAGCTGCCGTCGTGGGGCCGCCAGGTGGCCTCACGTTCTGCTCCTTTTGCCACTGCAGTTTCGGAGAGCTCTGCGGCTCAGAAATCTGTATCTGGCGCAGCAGGAGGATAGAGCCGCTCCCAGTTAACATGGGATGGGGAGGGGATGGAGAAAGCATGTAGGCCCTGGGCTGGAGGTGGTTCAGGGTGGAGTCACGTGGGGGATCACGTGCCCCCCTTTAGCTGATGCCCCCCTTTGTGTCCCTCCCGTGAGTCGCCTATCTTCTATACCTCAGGCAAGCACCCTAACCACGAAGCTAAAGAGCTAGATAGAAACACACACAGGGTTTGGTGGCCTGACATGGATTTTTCCAATATGCTGACAAACTCCAAACATTTTTGGAACTAAACCACTTATTTTCCCTGATTTTTCAGTTTGCTAGTGGAACCAAAAAAATCTATTATTCGCCCAGCTCAACTCCTACCAGCTCAATTATCTCTCCCCCCCCACCCCCACACGCACGCACGCACACGCACACTCCCTTTATGTGAGGCAAAATATCTATGTCCACTCTTCGCAACCTTGGCCATTCTGGATGCCCTGTACATGAGTACACAGATCTGGACTGTTTATATGCTCTTCTTCCTCGGGACTGAACAGAAGCAGTCAGAATCTGGCCCCAAAGTGCGTGTGGGTTCGATCACTTTGTAGATTGGTAACAGTAGTTTATATAGAACTTTCCACCCCTAGGTCACTGAGCTGGTTGGGGATGGATCAGCAATAACTGCAAATACCATAGTGACAACTGAATCACCTTAGTGACCTATCAGGCAGATGCCCACACACAAAATTAACTCAGACTGCTGCTGTTTAGAACAGATGTTTGTCACAGCAGACAGATCAAGGACCTATAGTATCATACTCTTATGTCACTTAAGCATTTTTTAAAATCTCAGTCTTAATGACCAGGGAGAGGGATCTAACCTCTTACAGTTAGAAGGTTGAAAAATGCTAGCAGACAAGTGTCAGGAGCTTTGCAGTTGAGAAATATGTAACTACAGTTTCTAGGACTCCCGCTCACACTTACAAAATAAAGGAATATTACACTTCCATCAGATAAAATTATTTTTATATTAAAATTCTGTTATATGGTACAAAGAACATTAAGCCTAAAATAAT